>NW_008337291.1:683657-688174 GCF_000622305.1 Nannospalax galili
GAAAATTCCCAATGAAGATATGAAATCACAAGAGTAACAAAATTCCAACTTTGTTAAAACACAGACATGTGCAAATGTTTTAAATGAAATGAAACGTAACAGTGGTTACTTATCTTTGGGTGGAACGATTAGGTCCTATTTGTTTTCCTCTTTAGACTTTCATGAATTTCTACAATCTCTTCAAAATTATTTCATATTGCTGAAAAATGTTTCTTCCACAGCAAAAATAAAAATGCATGTTTGTGTATGTGTGTGCATGTGTGTGCATGCGCCCATAATTATGTAAAGTGCCAGCAGTGAAGGTGACATTTAGGCTTCCACATGAAGTGAAAGGGAGAGCCAGAGAGATACAAGAAGAGAGATTTGAGCTGCGTTACCTCAGGGCTGGCCTAGGAAGCATCCCATCATCTCCCTCTATTGCATGGCTCACTCTTCTTTTGGTAGGATTTCTACATCTCGTACTTACATTTATCATATCTGTCACCTGTCCCTGCCTCCAGTGCAGTGGTCATCATTTGATCACTGGCTTGGTGCTTGCCCAGGCTCAGAATTTTGAAGCTATGTGTTGGTTGAGTGACACCTGCATACTCACTGTGTAGACTGGGAAAAGTTCCTGCTGGTTCAGGTCCCACATGTTGATGTGGGAGCCAATCTGGACTCCTGGAAATCCTAGCTCCTTCACACAACGCTCCATCTCCTCAACTGCCAGCTCCGGGGCCTGCATTGGCAACGTTCCCAAGCCTACAAACCTTTGAGGGTGGCTTGCAACAGTGGCAGCTAGGTCGTTGTTTAAAAACTGGCACAGCTCCAAAGTATCCTTAGGTTTGGCCTGGTGGAAACAGGAAAGGTTCTACATCAGTCAAAACTTACTTTGTTAGACATTCACCCTGAACAACATAGATTCTTGGCTGAAAATATTCATCCTCATGATTTTACTCCTTAGAAAACTGAGGCATGGATTGAGAAAAGGTACTTGTCACAGAAGACATAATTTCTGTGAAAGCAAAGAGAATTTCTGGTGTGCTGCTGGTGAATTAAAAGAATGGAAGCCAGAAGCAATTGCTGGGACTGTTATCCTAACTACTGCGCAGGTCCATCATAGTGGAATGAGAATGGGCCACACCAGGGCAGACATTCCTTTCCAACTGGGTCAGACTGGATCCTAAAGCCACCACCACCAGGGCATCTGTCTGTGTCCTTGAGGGATACTAGGCCTGTTTGCACACTGGTCCTGTTCTTACCTGTTCTCCTCCCACCCTTCCTATAGGCTCTGACACTATAAAATGTTGAAGCAGATGGTTCATTTCAGTTCCTGTAACTCTCCCTTCTTCACAGTCATTTATTTATTTATTTATTTATTTATTTATTTATTTATTTATTTTTGGTCTTTTTGAGACAGGGTCTCCCTGTAGCCCCAGGGACAACTTTTGGGAGTCAGTTCTCTCCCCTTATCGGCTCCAGGGGTGAAACCACGTTGTTAGACTTGCATGAGAGACACTTTTTTAAAAATTTAATAACCACATGATTAGAAGAAGCATTTCACTGTAGCTTTAACATAATCAGTAAAAATTTTCAGAGCAAGGATACATTGCTTTCAAAAGTGGCTGTAAATTTTTAGGTTCACAGTTGAATTATTACAGTTATACAATATTGACTCAGTATAAACCCTGTAAGACATAAAATTGAGTGAGTTTTTACCCTTGAAAGAAGATCTCCATTTCACTTTAAAATATGCTGTTTCCTACATTTTTTATTATATATTTAAAAAATTTTTTAGAAATAGATACCTTTAGTTGTCAACTTGACACATTTGGGTAGAGGGGACCTCAATTAGGGAATTGCCTCCATTTGGACTGGCCTGTGGCATTTTCTTGATTGTTGTGTGATGTGGGAGGGCTCAGCCCACTGTGAGCAGTGCCACCCATGGGCAGGTGGTTCTGTATTGAATAAGAAATCAGGTTGAGGGCTGGAGAGATGGCTCAGTGGTTAAGAGCACTGACTGCTCTTACAGAGGACCTGGGTTCAATTCCAGCACCCACAGAGTGACTAACAACTGTCTGTAACTCCAGTCCTGGGTGATTTGACGCTTTCTTCTGACATGCATGCACTTACATACATGCAGGCTATACACTCATATACATTAAAAAAAAGAAAGAAAGCAGGCTGAGCATGGGTAGGGGGAGCAGGCCAGTAAGCAGCGTTCCTCCATGGCCGTGCTTCAGCTCCTGCCTCCAGGTTCCTACCCTGAGTTCCTACCTTGGGCTCCCTTTGTGATGAACTGTGACCCAGGAGAAGTAAGCCAAATAAACCCTTTCCTCCCCAAGTTGGTATTGGTCAGAGTGTTTTGTCACAGCAATAGAGAAGCTAACTAAGATACCTGCTGAGCCATCTCACCTGCCTTTTTTTCTTTTTTTCAACGTCTCACTGCTGGGAATTTGGTACTTTCCTGCTCTCTCAGTTGCCTAGTTAGAGTTGTATCCAAATTAATAAGTTCATCCATATTCAGGTGTTTTGTATGTGTGTATGTGTGTGTGTGTACGTAAATATGTGCATGTGAGTGTGGAGGCCAATGTCATCTTTAGCTATGTAGTGAGTTCTAGGCCATCCTAGGCCATCTTGTCTCAAAAATAAACAAGCAAGCAAACAAAACAAGATGACAGGGCAGGGGATTGATGGGACCAATGTTAAGATTTGAGTCATCTAGCTGGGCATGGTGGCACATGCCTTTAATCCCAGCACTCAGGAGGCAGAAGCAGGTGGATCTCTGGGAGATTGAGGCCAGCCTGGAACTCTAGCAAGTTCCAGGCCAGCTAAGGCAGCAGGGAGACCCTGTCTCAAAAAGACAAAAGAGAGATAGAGATATAAATAGAGATAGAGAAAAAGGTGAGAGAGAGAGAGAGAGAGAGAGAGAAAAGAGAAGAGAAGAGGAGAGGAGAGAAGAAGAGAAGAGATTTGAGTCATCTTCCCACATTGTGGGGAGAGCCGGACTCCACTAAGGAGATGGTTTGAGGTTTTGAACTCACCCAGTAGCTAAACATGATAGGAACCGTGGAAAGAGCCTGCACCGTTACTCCTAGACATGGATGCAAAGAAACGCAAAGCTGTAAGAAGAGCCTTTCTCAGGGTCAAGAGGCTGATAGGCCTCCACCCCATCTTGCTGCCTCTTCTTCTCTGCTCCTCTCAGACCCTCCCCCTTGCCACCCTCAGTTGTTAGAGAGAGACAAATGGACAAAATGAGATCATTCAAGGGAAATGAGCTGTGTCCATTTGCCAAGTATTTCTTCTGCTTTTCTTCTTGGGGAACTTTATTTAGGCAAAGTATTTTCTTCACCATTAAAAAAAATAGCATATGTTAATAGTAAACAAAATAAGTTTCATTGTGACAATTTCATAGATGTATACAATGTATTTTGATTGTATTCACCCCCATTGTACCCTCTCTTGTCCCCTCCCACTCCTGCTGGTCCCCTTTCTCTTCCCAGCTAGCCTCCTTTCTACTTTTAGTTGTTGTTGTTGCTTTTAATCTTCACTTTTTTTTCAGGGTTTTTTCATCATAGATCATACATGACATGCCACTCCCCTTAATTCAGCTCCAAAATTAGCCTGGATGAAGTTTCATGGTCTAGAGGCTCCAGAATGGGATCCTGAGGTTGGTTAGAATCCAGGAGCCAGGAACTCTAAAATCTCTGATCTGCAAAAGAGTCTATCTCCTGGAGTCATGGTAGGGACTAAATAAGTTAATAGTGTTAGAACAGTGTGTGGCGGCAGACAATGCTCAGTGAAGGTGTCTCAAGGACAGTGATGGGATAAACACACACAAAACCAAGAACAAAAACCAAAGGTGATGCATGTATTTCCTCTCTGTCACAATGCTAAGTGACGGTTTCTGGCTCCAGGCAGCCAAGTCTGAGTGTCACTGGTTTCTTCTTGAGAGAATGGGCCCTTGCTCCATTCTTGCTGGAGATCTAGGAAGCATGTTCTTCTCCAGCTCCACTCCACCCCAGTGTACTCTTAGAACCAGGGATGACAAGCTGAGCTCTGTGGAATGGCTTATAGAGCTACTTCAGGCTTTCTGCAAAGCTACATTTGAGTGCTACTTAGATATGTGTTCAGCCATTAATATTGTATGTTATAAGCAATCCCTGGACAGAGGTGTGTGCCACCAGATTCTAACCTTCTAGGCAGCCCTACTCATTTGAGTCTGCCAGAGGGACTCTTTTTTTTGCAGACCTTGAAATAAAATACAATTCTCCCACCTGGGCATGGTGGTACATGCCTGTCATCATCCCAGCACTCTGGAGGTGGACCCAGGAGACCAAGACTTCAAGGTCATTCTCGACTACATATAGTGAGTCCCTGTCTTCAAAAATTCTAAGTAAGGCCAGGCATGGTGGTGCACGCCTTTAATCCCAGCACTTGAGAGGCAGAGGCAGGCAGATCTTTGTGAGTTCGAGGCTAGCCTGTTCTACATAGTGAGTTCCAGGACAGCTGGGGCTACAAGGAGACCCTGTCTCAAA
>NW_008337291.1:688837-694680 GCF_000622305.1 Nannospalax galili
TATCTCTATTTGAAATTGATTTAACCATACTTAGAAATGTTAGCTACCATTAAGTTTATCAGTATCATAAGTGGCACACCGGACAGTGTAAAATGGCAACATCAAAAAAAAAAAACAAAAAAAAAATCCTAAGTAAGTACTGCATAAGACTGGTACTATCAACAATCAATCATGGATCAAGGAGGGGGCTCATTGGGCTTTTACAATCCCTGCTGAACTACTGGGGATAATTCTGGGGAAGGGACAATTGTCTATAGCTGAGTACCTAGTAGTGAGCCCACCATGCACCAATGGCTAGTTCCAAACCTATGATCACACTGACAACCCTGATTAAAATCAGTGGGTCACAAAAAACAAAACAAAAGACATGAACGTGAATGTGGGAAAGAGACTTACAGGGAGGAGGGGAGATGACAGGGGTCAGAGGGAGATTAGAGAGAGTAGGGTGGTGGTGATGAGAATATTCAGAATGTATGCTATATGCATAGAGTTGTCATATTCAATCAATGAAAATCCTAAAAATAATTTAATAAAACCTAGTTTAAAAAAATAAGAGAAATAAAAGCCCCAACTAAAATAAAATTCTCCCTGTTTCTGTGTATGTATCGGAACTTCTTATGAATTTGTTTTTGACTAGGAAGGTAGTAGCTTTAAATTGCTATTTTGTTTGTGGGTATGGATTGTTTATTTTCTGGTTCAAGTGTAGACCACTGATATCAAAATTTAGGCCCATTGATGTTAGCAGTGGTGAGTTCCCCATCACAGCCTTTGGGCATAGGTGGGCCACATGTATCCAGAAGGCTCTGCATTTCCTTGGGGCAAGCTCTCCTTGGGTCGCATGGTCAGTCAGCTAGACACACACAGTGAAAAGTGCAGTGGGTGGCCATCATATTGCATTTTAGTCTTGGAAATTTACTTGCATTGTTAGGGCCTATTATTTATTTATTTATTATTTATTTATTTATTTATTTATTGGTCTTTTAGAGACAAGGTTTCCCTGTAGCCCCAGCTGGCCTGGAACTCACTATGTAGACCAGGCTGGCCTTAAACTTACAGAGATCTGCCTGCATCTGTCTCCTGAGTGCTGGGATTAGAGGTGTGCACTACCACACCCGGCTTGATTTTCATTAAAAAATTTTAAATTATTATTATGTATTTGTATGTATGTGTGTGCATATTTTTGCCATGGTGAGTGTGTGGAAGTCAGGGGACAACTTGTGGGAGTTGGTTCTCTCCTACCATTTGGGTGCTAGAAATGGAACTCAGGTCTTCAAGCTTGGCAGCCTTTACCCACTGAGCCATCTCCCTGACCCCTATTTGATTTTCAGGCATAAGTAAGGAATGGAAGCAGTCTTTAGACATTCATATTAGAGACAAAAAATTCTTGATTCTCTTCTTTCAAATTTCCAAATTTATCATAGAGTATTCTGAGACTACACAACTTAAAAAAAATATTTGTGTGTTGCTCTTCACCTTCCTCCTGTTTGCTGCTGCAAATGCCAAGCTAGCTGGCCCCTAAGCTTCCAGGATTCTGCTCTGCTTCCCATCTCCTGCATCTGCATTATGAGGTTCTAGGGATCTGAACTCAGATCCTCATGCTTTCATGGCAAGCACTTTACTCAATAAGCCATCTCCCCATCCCTGAACTAAAAACAATTTTAATAAAATTCCACTCTTATCTTTTTGATGATTCTGTTTTTAAACTAATTTTAAAGCATTTTGAAACCATGCTCTACAAACATCATACGGAAAGGGCCCTCTTTCCTCAACTGAAACTGGAACATCCTGGCTGACAGGGAAAGGGAATGGGAAGAGGCCATCCCATAAATCGCATTATGTGAGCTGCAGACTTTAAAGGCAGCTGTTGCTTTATGTCAGGTGCAAATATCATAAGTACCTTTCTGGTCCATTTCTCTGATACGAACTTCCGGGTCCCAGCAGTTCTGTTGAATCACTCTGAAGACCTTCCCGTCTTTCATCATCTTTGCTTCTCCCTGGGTTAGAGAATCCACATCAGCAAAAGGCAACCAAAGCCTGCTTAGATGAATCTTGTGTTCTTTTGAGAGAGGAGAGAGAGAGAGAGAGAGGGAATATGCACATATGTGTAGATACATGTAGGGACCATTCCTCAGGTGCTGTCCATCTTATTTTTTTGAGTCAGGGCCTCACATTGGCCTGGAACTTGCTAAGTAGGACAGGCTATCTGGCCAGCTTCCCCAGGGATCTACCTGTCTCCACTTTCCCAGCACTGGGATCACAAGTGCACACCAGTATGCTTGGCTTTTTACATGGATTCTAGGGATCAAACTCAGGTCCTCACACTGGAAGGGCAAGCCCTTTACTAACCTAGCCATCTCTCCAGCCCTGGATTAATCTTTCCTTGAATGCTTTAGAACATGTTTCTCCTCCCACATTTTTAGGGATTTGAACCTAATCAACATGGAGATAAAAACTGGTTTGCTTAATGAGCTCAGCTTTTCTGCCTCATGCCTTTCTTTGGCCTGATGTTGAATGAGGGTGCCATGTGGGTGTTTGCTGCTGAACACAGTTCAGTGACAGTGAGGTCATGGTCATGCCCTTTTGGTGTGCATGACCAAAGATGGTTAATTTGGTTAATTTATCATCTCGCTGATCTGGCTGTGAGACCTAGGAGGATAACCCTGTGCCTGGAAAACATCACACCTATAATATGACAGAATTGCAAAGGACCATGGAGATAGACCGTAGTCTAAATCACTGGGTTTATAGGAAAGCAACGTATAGATAGTAAAAGGAAGTAGGTTTGTTTAACAGAGCAGAGTCCTTCAATTCAATACTTGTGGCCAGAGGGGGAAATGAAGTGAGCCAGCTTGAAACAAGTACAAGATTCGTTGCTAAGCTGCTCACTTCTGGAAGGAACCATGCCTGCCTGTGTATACAACCCCCCCCTTTTTTTTTTAAAAGGAAGGCCTTTTGACCCTTTCACTACCCATAACTGTTGATAGGCTCAGTCTTGTGAAGGCACCTGCAGCTGTTGTGAGTTCATGTTTGCAATCACCGTGTCTTGCCCAGAAATAGCATTTTCAGCCCTTCTCCCTATCACCTGGCTCTTACATTCTTTCCACTCCCTTTTCTGTGATATTCCCTGAGCTTTGGAGGGAGTGGTGTAAATGTCTTATTTAGGCTGAACATTCAATAGTCACTTATTATTAGCACCTTGAGCAGTGAAGCATCTCTGCATTCATCAGCATTCACCACAAAGAGAAGCTTCTCGGATCAAGGCTAAGAGTAGCACTTGTCAGTGGGTACAAACAAATATTTAGAAGGCAGATTGACCACCATGTCAAATTAACAAAACAATGGTGGCTATCGATTTCATTTTCTTCAGCTGTGTATCCACTGATGAGCCCATTAGCCTTCAATGGATAACTCCAAATCTTTGGTCACATGGATAACTCAAGTTAAACTCAGTGGGTCACAAACCAAACAAAAAGAAAAGAGCATGGGAAAGAAACCTGTAGGGAAGAGGGGATGGAGTTGACAGGGGTGGGAGAGAGACAGGGGAGGGTGAGTGGCAAGAATAATCAGAATGCATTATACATGTGCATAAAGTTGTTAAAGAATAGATTTGAAATTCACTTAAGTTGTAAATAAATAATTAAAAGGTATATTCTTTAATGGACAGATTAAAAATTCTATATAATTATAGGAGACAATATGATATATATACACACGTGTATATATGGTGTATGTGTATATATACATATGATCTAGCATTATAGACTAACTAGATCAAATTAGCATATCCATTACTTCATATATTTATTTTTTGTGTGGTGGAGAACACTTAAATCTATTCTCTTAGCACTTTTCAACCATGTCTTATTAATTATAGTCACAGTGTAGCATAGTAGATATTCTAAACTTATTTCTCTTGTCTAACTGAAATGTTGTATTTTTGACCAACATATATATGAAAAATACTAGAAATCACTAGTACTTGGGGAAATCCAAATCAAAGTTGCAATATTACCTCATACCTTTTAGGATGGTTACTGGAAAATCAAAATGATAAGTTCTGGCAAGGATGTAGAGAAAGGGAGCCTTGTGCATGTGCACTGATATAACTGTGATGAAGCACACTGCCTTTTAGTACCCAGTGCACAGGACTAGACTAGCTGGTTAGTAGAAGACCTATAAATTGGGTGTCCAGCTTGTGATTCCTAAAGGCCAGGGGAAAGTTCTAGGCCAGGCCCCTGAAATCAGTCTATCCAAGTTCCAATTCCTACAAGGCCTTGAACAAGTTAGAATCATTTCCATGGCTTAGTTTTCTTATCTTTAAAACAGGGATAATATGACTTACCTTAAGAAATTCCTAAGACTTGCTTAATGGGATCTTGTGAGCACAAAATGGGTATAACTGACCTCCAGCACTCAATGGAGCATCTCACACAAGTTAAGTGCTAGTTATTAGTTTTAGTTGTTAATGATGTAAAGCTAATTATGGTCCAGGCTATCTCCCAGTTTTTCCCTACTTTTATGTCATCCCCTTTGATGGCATTTCAAGGTCTCAATATTGTCTGTGGGCCCTATGTGATGGCTAAGTTGTTGTGTGGCACTGGAAGTCTTGAGTTCTGCTTGGTGGAATCCTGTGCCCTCTTCCTCTTGACTCAATCATGAGTTTCATTCAAGCCTTACCTCCAAATTTCCTTCTTTACCCCACTACTCCATAGACAAGACCTTCCCCATTTCTTCCTGCAATCACTGTGTCTTGCTTGCCTGACAAAGACCTCATATTTTCATTTCTCAGGGACCAGGAACAGGTCAGTGAGGGTGATTTGTACAGCTGAGTCAGGGGTCTGCACACTGAAGAGCTGGGCCTCTGACATCAGTACATCAGGATGGATGTGTCTCATTCCTGTGCCTCCATTGACCATGTTAGCATCTGAACCACCTTCCTAAGTTGTGGCATCTCCTGCAGGAATCTTAAAAGCCTAAAAGCTCAAATACTTGTTATACTTACCTAATCTTGTTCAATCAGTGCTTAGTATTGATCCATGGTTTTGTTGTTTTGTTTTGAGATAGGGTCTCCCTGTAGCCCCAGCCAGCCTAGAACTTGGTGTGTAGACCAGGCTAGCCTTGATCTCACAGATACCTGCCTACCTCTGCCTCCTGAAGTGATGAGATTAAAGACATGTGTCAACATCCCTGAGTATTTAGTTCTGAATTAAGTGCACTCAATGCAAAAGGATGGGAACAGGTGGACCTATTCACAATGATTCCAATAGTGGATTTGCCCAGCTGAGGGCAGCAGTCTCTTAGCCAGGCTGCTCTGGTGTTATGGCCTTCACCCTGGCTTCAGTTGTCTGGCTTTCTTTGGTTTCTGTGTGTTTTATGAGCTTGATGGCCCAAATATTTTGTAATCCTTGAGGGGCTTAAAATAATTTCAACAAGTACTTTTTCTTTTTTAAGTAACTGTTGTTGATTTTGTTGCTCACAACTGAGAGTCCTAAGTAACACCGACCACTCAGATAGGATAAAGGAATGTATGTTTTTCATCTGGCCCAGAAGGTATTTGAGAGGGGCTCTTACTAAAGGAAAATCTAGGAGATAAACTTTCCTTTCCTCCTTAGTAGGAAAGCTTAATTACCATGAAATGCCCAGTATAGCAGAGTGCTGCCAGGCATAGACTTCACAATCACACAAGGCGTTGGTTAAATTTCCTTACATTGTCTACAAACAATATGATTAGTTAAATTTTAGGCATTCTGTGTTCTGGTGTGTGTGTGTGTGTGTGTGTGTGTGTGTGTGTGTGTGTGTGTGATAAATGTGTTATTCTCCTCCCTCAGCCCAGTTAAGTCCCC
>NW_008337291.1:694774-698592 GCF_000622305.1 Nannospalax galili
TTGCATTTTGTGTTCTGTGGTGTGTGTGTGTGTGTGTGTGTGTGTGTGTGTGTGTGTGTGTGTGTGTGTTTGTAGATGATTGTGTATGTGTGTGCTCATAAATTTGTATATCCTTATAGAGGCTGAAGATCAACATCAGGTGTCTTCCTCAATCACTCTGCACCTTAGTTTTTGAGACAGGATTGATTAGCCAGCAAGACCCAGGGTCCCTCCTGTCTCTACCTTCTCAACACTAGTATTACAGGCATGCCCAGTCATGACTGGATTTTGAAATGGGTGCTGGGGGATGGAACTGAGGGCCTCATGCTTGTTTGGGAAACACTTTATCAGCTGAACCATCTCCCCAGGCCCAGATCTCTGTTCCTTAGCACCCAGTGCTTAGACAATCCTAATCTCATCAAAGTGCATCAGATTAACTCTACTCATAAGTGTTTTTTCTAGACCACAAGTCCTCCAGGCCTATTTTAGCCCAGCTACAAGCTCAAGAATGTTTCCTTTGCTGTCTGATAGAGTATACAATGCCTCTGAGGATGGAGGTCTGGTCTGCAGCTCCCTCTTAGGCCTCGTATCTACAGAGTGCTTTGCCCCATGCCTTTCCTCTTATCATATTAAACTCAGCCCTTAATAATAGTGGCTTCTCCCCTTTACAACATTTGATTTCTCTTAACCCTTCCATTTATTTGGTCAGCGTTAATATACTGTAATAACCTATAGAGAGGGCCAAGTCTCTTTATTGGGAAAGAGCAGTAAATGCTAAAATTGGTTTTAGGGCAAATATGACAAAATAAAAATTTCAAAGAGAGATTTCATAGTGGAGTTTTAATTCTAGTTTTTATCTTCATAAATGTTGCTGTTTGAAGTCATTCCCATTTTTTCTACTAATTTTGAGAAATAGCAGTGCTGCTTCCTTGTGTGTTGCGAGCTTAATGCAGGGATAGAAGAATTGAGTTTCCTGGAGGCCCAGCCTGTAGAAAACTATGCAGGGTGCACTCTGTCCCTAAATCACACCTGTGGCTGTACTCAGGAGAAACTCACCTTGTCATGGTGTTGGAGCTGTACCCAGCCTCCGTAACCGAACCTCTGTAGTGGAGAGAAGTACAGTTAGACTTAACGAGTAAAGAGGGAGACTGCAGCCAAGGGGCATCCTCCAGGCACAGGATCCTGAACTCCATCCTTTTAGACACTGTCTTCCCATGTATCCTGCCTATACCCATACGTCACCTAGTCAATATTTACACTCAATTCAATTTTCCTTTTACTTCATATATTTCTACAGAAAGAAAATCCTGTATCTGGGCTGAGGATGTAGTTTAGTTGGTAGAGTGCTTGTCTAGCATGCACGAAGACCTGGGTTCCATATCCAGCACCAAATAAAATTAGGAGGGAGAGGTAGGAAGATCAGGAGTTCAAGGTCATCTTTAGCTTCATAGTGAGTGTGGGACCAGCTTGGGTTTATGTGAGTCCCTGTCTAAAAAGAGAGAAGGAAGAGTAGGAGGAAGGTTTGTTGCTGTTGTTTTTGAGATGTGATCTCATATATTGCTTACACTTTTTCCTCAAATTCCTGGCTCAATCTATCCTCCCTTCTCAGTCTTCTGAGTACCTGTGATTATAGGTACACCCAACTCCTGAATGATCTTTTGACATTTTGGGGACCTCATACCTTCATTAGGTGTTCAATGGAATGCCTGAGAGATGAGACAAGGTATCTATTTCCTTTGAAAAGTAGTTTAAGAGTCAAATTAGGGCCCGAGGAGATGGCTCAGTTGGAAAGGCAATCATGAAGACCTGAGTTTTATCTCTAGAATCCACATAAAAAAGCTGAGTATAGTGGCATATATTTGTAATCCCAATAGATCATCCTGAAGCATCTTTTACCATGGACCTTACCATATCACTGTTGTGATGAGTAACCCATTGTAGATCAACTTAAAGCATCTTTCACCATGGCCACCTGAGCGAGGGTCCTCTTATTTATAACAGCAGAGACTGAATTCTGATTCCCTAGGAACCATTTAACTCAGTTTCTGTTTTCTTTTTAAAAAATGTGTGTGCTTGTGTGTGTGTGTGTGTGTGTGTGTGTGTGTGTGTTCATGTGGATGCACATGTGCGTGTGTGCAAATGGATATTAGGGATATCTTTGGGTATCATTCCTCAGGCACCATCAACCTTGTATTTTAAGACAGGGTTCCTCCTTGGAACTCACCAAACAGGCTATGCTGACTGGCTAGCAAGCCCCAAAGATCTGCCTGCCTCTGCCTCCCCAGTCATAGGGACTGCAAGAGTGGGCTAACACAACCCGCTTCTTAAGGGTGGTTTTGAGGATCAGGTCCTCATGCTTACAAGTATCAACAGAGCTAGTCTTCCAGCCCCTTAGACTTTCTTTTCTAAGAATCCTGACCCCACTTCTCACTAACATCACCATCAACAGGAGAAAATGAAAGTTTTGTCAAATCCTAGTTCTTTATAACTGTTAGTTAATCATCAGCCTAGGTGTGTTGACTCTGCTTCTTTCCCCCCTTCATTGTACAAGGTAGTGAAGGTTGTAGAGGAGGTGCCTATTAATATTTAAGAAGAAAAGACAGGTTTTAAAGGAGGTATTATTTCTTCCAAAAATACTGAAAATTCTCAAATAAAAACAGTACTGGCTTATTATTTTCATTCTTTTATTGAGAGGTTTGGAGAAATAGTGAGAAAAGGTCAGACTGATATTTTAAAATATTTTCCCCACTAAGAAACAATTTGAAGACAAAAGAAATTTTGCTATAATTAATGCCACTTTAATACATACTTTAGGGTGCCGAGGATGTGGCTCAGCAGGTAGATGCTTACCTAGCTTGCATGGACCCTGGTTTCAATTCCCAGCACTGCATAATCCCCCAACATGGTAGTGTATTCCTGCAATTCCAGTACTGTGAAGTTGGAGGTGAGAGGATGAGAAGTCAAGGTCATCATCAGCTATATAACAAGTTCAAGGCCAGCCTGGAATATGTGAAACCCTGTCTAAAAAATACCCATTCTGGGGCTGGAGGGATGGCTCAGCAGTTAAGAACACTGGTTGTTCTTGCAGAAGACCCAGCTTCGAATCCCAGCACCCACATGGCAGCTAGCAACTGTCCATAACTCCAGTTCCGGGGGATCCAACAGCCTCTTCTGTCCTCTGCGGGCATTGCACGACATGGGCGCACTTTCCTACATGCAGGCAATACAGGCATACACATAAAATAAAAATAATAAATAAAAATTTAAAAAGTACTCATTCTACTCTGGCCATATAGACTAAAAATAAGGGAAGGAAGAGAAAGATCAGCCCCCCATAGATGTATTTATCTCATGCATCCCTCTGGGTTTTGTGGCCATTGGAAGCTAATTCTTCCAACAGTGCCTTACCATCACTCACAGGGAAATCTCTGTCATGTTACAGATCTGACTGCTTGACCTGTAGATTGAAAGTCAGGTGCCAGTGACCTCATGATGAAGCTTCCCTCAGTGGGTTTATATGAATGGGAGAAGTTGGGGAGGAGGTTGGTCTCAAGGGAGACATTGAGGAACAGAGGAAAGCATGGATAGCCTTCACATCACTAATGTGTTCCTGGGCCAGTTTTCTCCAGTGGATGGGGTAGAATTGCTTTGGAGGAACCCACATAGCTCTAGGTTCATTTATGAACATCAAGCACCTCATCTGACCAGCTGGGTTAATAATATAGATACTAAAAGCATCTGTTGTGAGGTTTCATATAAATCAAATTATCTTTCACTTTTTCTGTGTGCACGTTGATGTGTGTGTGTGTGTGTGTGTGTGTGTGTGTGTGTGTGTGTGT
>NW_008337291.1:698605-722213 GCF_000622305.1 Nannospalax galili
GTGTCGAGTATTGTTCATCCTCAAGCACCATCCAGTTTGTTTTTTTGAGGCAGGGTCTCCCACTGGCATGGGGCTCACCAATTAGGATAGGCTGGATGGCCAAGAAGCCCCAGGATCTGCCTGTCTTGCTTCTTCAGTTCTGGGATTACAGGTGCATGCCACCACACCTGGCTTTTTACATGGGTTTGGGGGATTTGACTAAGGTCCTCATGCTTGTGCAGCAAGCACTTTACAGACTGTGGTATCTCTTACGCCTTCGTATTTCTAAGCACAAAGTACGGTGACTATTATAATTGCTCTTAAGAAATTCATCCTTTATCTGTTTTCAGCACGTGAGACTGCAGAGTTAGAAGGTTACTGGGACAAAATGCCCCTCCTTATTTCAAGGCAATTGGTGACAGGGGGAGAAGACAGTATAAAAAGCCACCAAGACATATGCTTAGGAAGTCTCCAGTATACACATCTATGTACCCCAAATTCTTTGTTTCTGATTTCCAAGCAGATAAACAGTGTCTTTAGGACCCAGTATGAAGTGGGGCACCTAGAAACTGTCAGATGTAAATGGACAGTTCTCTGCTTCAGAGAGTTACAGGATTGGGAATGTGGGGCAGGTCATGGAAAGTGAGATTTTAGCAGTATTCTAACAGAAAGCTGCAAAGATAAGGCTCCAATTAGGGTCTTCTGGGTCTTTATGATGGTGAAGGCCTTTATACTGAGGGCTTAGTGGAGCACTGGAGAAACAGCCTCCAGTGCTCAGATGGAGGGTTTCATTGGGGCCTAATAAGAAGATGATCATTCCAAGGACTCTGGAGAATATGTTCCCCAGACACAGTGGGCATTGGCTTACATTGTTAGGAGGGAGTTCTGACTTAAGTCCAAATTCCACACTAAGACTGCATCAAGAGGCTGGGGGGTAGTTATGCACATCTATAATGCAGCACTTGGGAGGCCAAGAGAATTATGAGTTGGAGGCCAACCTGGGCTACATAGTGAGACATAGAAAAGACACAGACACAGATACACACAGACACAGACACACAGACACACAGACACACAGACACATGAAAGAATAAAGAATGAAGGAAAAGAAAAGAAATAAATAAAAGGAGAAAGGAAGGAAAGAACAAAGGAGCAAAGGAAGGAAGAAGAGTAAAGAATATGAAAAGAATGGATGAAGCATCTGGGTTCTTCGCACCCCTGCTTATGGACAGAACTGAAAATCCCTCTAGCAATAGAAACATGTTAATTTTAACTCATTTTCTCTCTATTTTAGCCCACTTGGGCTACAGGAGCAGTACCATCCACCAGAGACTTACAAACAACAGACATTTATTTCTCATAGTATCAGAAAGCTGGGAAGTTCAAGATGAAGGTGCCGGGAGATTCAGGCTCTGATGAGAGCTGGTCCCCTAGTTCTGCTGAGCCTCCCATAGTAAAGAAGGCACACACATTTCCTCAGGCTTATTCTATAAGGTCATCATCCAATTCTTCATCACAATCACCTCCCAAAGGCCCCATCTCTGTGGACTCTTGCTTGCAAGTAAGGATTTGAATATAGGAATTTTGGGAGGATATAATATCTAGATCGTAGCATGTTCTAAGTTCTTTCAAGGTTCCCATTTGATGGAGGTGGAAACCATGGATCACGGAAGTGTTTCTGGTGTAACATTCTCTAGGTGGATGGGTCATGCAGGGAGCGTCCAGGTGGGCAGGGTCCTCTAGAGCCCAATTCTTAAACTGCGGGTCATGATCCCATGTGGGGTCACATAACTGCATGTGGTAGTTGCAAAATATTTGGCAACAATGAAACATGAACAAAAATTAATTAAAAGTGAAAGGCATAATGAATCCATGGTGTTTCCAGCAGTATTTGTTGATATAGCATTTTGCAACTTCATGGCAACCTGAACACACAACACTTGTACTTTGTACTGTGCATGCGGTCAGCCGTGTGATGCCAGTGAACACTGTCTGAAACACCTAGGTACAGAACTGAGACTATTACATGTGATGAATTGCAGAGCAAATCATGAGTCATATTATTGTACATACGTTTTCTGGTCTTATAGAAACATAATGGATTCATTATGGAAATATTTCAATATTTTCCTACCATCTTTCACCAGCTTGTAAGTATCTTATTAGTACATTTTTGGGTTGTATTATGTTAGAATGTTTGATTTTAAATATTTCTGTCTGAGGGCTGAAAATGTAACTCAGTTGGTAGAGTGCTTGCCTTGCATGTACAAAGTTCTGGGATTGATCCCTAGCACCATATAAACTGGGCATGGTGGCTTATGTCTGTAATCTTAGCACTCATGAGGCAAAGGCAGGAAGGTCAGGAGTTCAAGGTCATTCTTGGTTCTAACAAGAGGCCAGCCTGGGCTACATGAAAGATCTGGTCTCAAAAAAACCCTACTTGATTTGTTGATTTGAACTTATCTTTCTCTCCTTCCTTCCTTCCTTCCTTCCTTCCTTCCTTCCTTCCTTCCTTCCTTCCTTCCTTCCTTCCTTCCTTCCTTCCTTCCTTCCTTCCTTCCTTCCTTCCTTCCTTCCTTCCTTCCTTCCTTCCTTCCTTCCTTCCTTCCTTCCTTCCTTCCTTCCTTCCTTCCTTCCTTCCTTTCTGCTTTATGCCTCCTTAGTGCTGGGATTAAAGACGTGTGCCACCATACATGGCCTCTGACTTGAGTTTCTTAAAAATGGTTCAGGGCAGAGGCAGGCGGATCTCTGTGAGTTCAAGGCCAGCCTGGTCTATATAGTGAGTTCCAGGACAGCTGGGGCTACAGGGAGACCCTGTCTCAAAAAGAACCCCCCCCCCAAAAAAAAAGAGAGAAAAAAAGGTTCAAAGAAATTTGTCTTGGGATTAGGACAGAATTTCTAACAATTTCTGAAATGGCCCTAAACATATGTTTACCACTTTATATTTATGTGACATGACATTCTTAACATTGACAACTATAAGATCAAAATATCAATCAAATTCTGAAAAATGTTGAAGATGACTCTCCATCCTGCAGTATCAAATATTCAGCCAAGATTTAATTCTTTATGTAAAATTGAACATATCCATCTCATTAGTATGTGAATTTGCTTTCACCTTTAATAAATGGTAAAATTATATGCATAGTAAAGAATTGCTTTAAAATAAATTTTTCTAAGTGTTTCATTTGTAGCATTATTTTATATGCTTGCATACCCTGGGTGGTATCAAAGCTTCTTGACAGAAAGGGGTCATGAGTGAGAAACGTTTAAGAAGTTCTGGGATAGAGGCCACCATGGGAGCTCTAAGCCATTATATGTGGGTTTTCTTTGAGGCTCAAACATAAAGAAAAACTGTGACAGAGTTAACACTCCCTGCTGCCAATATATCAAGAAGCCATAAATTTGAGGTTTTTTTTCTAAAACTCTCAGATTAGGGAGTATAATTTATGTTTCATAAATAATTCATTCATTGTAGCATTCATCAGATATCTCCTCATAAGTCAGGGGTTGAAAGAAAAAAGAAAGAAGAAAGATATTGCCAGTAGTTTCCAAAGCAGCCAGGAGCGCCTATGATGTGGTGGGCATATTCCCTTCATAAAATCATTAACATTGGAAATGGTGTTTACGCTCTTACAAGATGTAAACAGACAGCAAGTCCAGAACAGCCAGTTCCCATGCAGACAGATTCCACTGAGGGTGTGAGGTCAACAGAGTTCTTTTCTCATTAGCCATGATAGCTTTCAAAGAGACAGTTTAGTACCATTTACACATTTCAATCTGCAATTTCTACACCCATCTCAATCACTTACAATACCAATGAACAAAGAAACTCTTGAGATTAACAGTTGTTTTTTTTTTTCCCTTGAGAGACAATTTCACATACTCTAGCTTGGCTTTGCGCTCCTTATATTGCAGAGGACAACTTTGAACTTCTAATCCTCTTGCTTCCACCTCCTAAATGCAGGGATGACAGGCATGGGCCTAATTTATGCTGTGCTGGCAATCCAACCCAAGGTCTTGTGTATGGTAGATAAGCACCCTGCTGAGCTACAACTGCAGCCTGAGATTAACGTTCTCTCATGAACTAACTGTGAGAAGAAAATTTACTTGCATAATGAATTGCATTTTAGTTAGAGTTTGGGTTAATTCATTTTTTTTCTCACTTTGGATAAAGAAATATGGAACAGCAGTGACGTGAAAGCACTAGCAGAGTATGAAAGACTGGGCAAAACCCCACACTGAGCCTAAGTAAACTTCTGAGCAGGTGAAAGTTTCCTTTATGTTTCCCACTTTCCTCTTTCAGTACCCTTCCCTCCCTCCCTCCCTCCCTCCCTCCCTCTCCTCTTTTTCTTCTTCCTTCCTTCCTGGTCTGGAACTCACTATGTAATTTTCTGCCTCCATGTGCTGACAACAGCTTTAAAATGTCTTAAATGAAATTTCCAGCTTTAGAAAAACACAGAGCCAGGCGTGGTGGTGCACGCCTTTGATCTCAGCACTTGGGAGACAGAGGCAGGCGGATCTCTGTGAGTTCAAGGCCAGCCTGGTCTACATAGTGAGTTTCAGGACAGCTGGGGCTACAGAGACACCCTGTCTCAAAACAGACCAAAAAAAAAAAGAAAGAAAAAAAGAAAAACATAGAGAACACTTTTTTTTTTTTTCAGTGCTGGGGATGGAATCCATGGCTTCACGTGATAGGCAAGTGCTCTACTACTGAGCCATACCCACAGGTCCACCCCACCTTGTTTTCTTTTTACAGAGAACACTCTTTGGAAATACTCATTGTGCAAAACTTATGTCATTTTCTCTAGGGGTTTCTAAGGTACCTGATTCCCAGTTTTTCCTAACGAGGGTTTACAGCTTAAAGATCAAACAGGAAAGATTTCAGACAATGTCCTGAAATAGACTAAAAAGACATTTCACAAAGCTATCTCCTGATGCTTCTAAAACTTATTTTAAACATTTTGGAAACCGACCACATTCTATTTTTTAATGGTCTTTTAGTTGCAATAGTAACTTTAGATTCTGTAGTTGGCAGGTATCTTTCCAGCAGCTGAATACATGATTTAAAAGGAAATAAAGCCGCTTGACTTAAATTGCCCAGACGTTTGAAAGGATGTGTCATGTGAGGAGAAATGAAGGACTTCAAGAAGGCCCTTGTTTCTTTGATCCAGTACTTTTTTGAAATGAATGTACAAGTCTTTAAAAACTAGGAAATTAGTGCTACCACAGAATTTAAAAATTACATCCCCAAGAACAAAGAAGCATAACACTCAGTTCTCTAGAGAAGAGAAAGATCTATAAATAGAGGTATTGAGAAACCCTGGAGAAGTTCCAGAAATAATCCAGCACATTAATTACCATTACCTTTTCTAGATCAGGCCATTCCTTTGGTAGAATATGAGTGTGGATGTCAATTTTCATCTCCACAGGATCCAAGGAGACAAGTGTTTTGAAAAAAGAAATTCTGATATCAAGAGATCTCTATGAAAACCATTGATTTACTCAGTCCCTTTATGTCTACCTTGAGGTACCAGTAAAGAGACCTGGCCAGCCCAGGCTTGGTCCATTCGAACTGCCCTATTAAAGTTCAAGATTCTGTTTATCTACCTGGCTTTGGGTCAACAGTCTTTGGTAACTAGGACTCAGCACAAAATTTAAAAAAACAAAACAAAACAGGATTATGCTCAACTTCTGAGGTCAAAAGTACAGCAGGCTGCTGTGGCTTCATAGTAGCTCAAATTTTGATTAATTTGGGTATAACACAGTTGGTAGTATACTTGCCTAGTATGAATGGGGCCCTGGGTTCCATCCCCAACACCACATAAACCAGGCATGTTGGTGCATACTTGTAATCTCAGCCAGCACTTCAGGAGTAGAGGCAGGAGGATCAGATGTTCAAGGTCATCCTTGGCTACATAGCAAGTTCCTGGCCAACTTGAGATACATGAGACCCTGCCTCCAGAAAAGAATTGACTTTGTATATAAATATTTTATTTTTTTAGCTGACTTGGAACTCACTACGTAGACCAGGCTGGGCTTCATCTCATAGAGATCCACCTGAATCTACCTCTGCCTACTCCTGAGTGGTGGGATTAAAGATATATGCTATTACCATTAAGATACAGGTTAAAAATGTAATAGCATATGATTAGACAGAAAATAATTCAGAGGACTTTTAAAGAAAATGATAGATCTGATTCATTTCTTCTTATATTCAGTTTTATTACCTACAAACAACTAATTTTAATGATTTCTTTATTCTGGTTAGCTATTTACATGTCTTTAAATAATATTTAACAATTGTTCATGACAATTTAACATGTTGAAAAAGTGGTAGGGGAAGTTTCATCTTTATTTGTACAAAGTGTCCACTGTTGGGCTATGTTTTATCTCTTCCCTTTCTTTCTTTCTTTCTTTCTTTCTTTCTTTCTTTCTTTCTTTCTTTCTTTCTTTCTTTCTTTCTTTCTTTCAAACTTAACATTTATTGAGAGCTGGGTTGAAAAAGTGATAGAAGTTTCATCTTATAAAAAGTGTTTGCCATTTGGGTTATATTTTACCCTCTGTTGTCTTTATTTTTCATATCCATCCATCCATCCATCCATCCATCCATCCATCCATCCATGCATTTAGCAAACATTTCTTGAGAGCTACTGTATCCTGAGGATATGAAGTTGAACGAGAGATAAGATAATGCATTTCCTATAGTAACAGATTATTGCACGCAGCCTGTACATAGGGAGAGAAGACATAAGCATTTCAAGTAAGGGTGGTCTGTATGATTCTGGAGGGTGTCCATTGGAGCATAAAGTGGGGCTCATAGTCATGTCACTAGGGGAATGTGGGGCAAAGTAGTTCTTTATTGCTTTTAAAAAAATTTATTTTATGTGTATGTTACGCCTGCATGTGAGTAAGTGCACCCATGTCATGCAGTGCCCTCAGAGGACAGAAGAGGGTGTTGGACTCTCTGGAACCAGAGTTACAATTATTAGCCACCATGTGGATGCTGGAAATCGACCCCAGGTTCTTTGATAAAACCTTGTCTCTGCTTTGGGGATGTTCCCTTTGGCTCAGTCTCTTCAATATAGGAGCTAAGTATTCAAAAAAGCCTTCTGGCTACAATTCACCTGGATTATGGATAAATTATAAAAGGTATTCTTGTAAATGATGCTCAGCTTGAGAGGAAGTAGGGGAATTTTCAAATCCTCTTCCTCTTTCTTCCTTTCTTTTTTCTTCTTTTTTTGGAGACAAGGTTTCATATCATTCATGCTGGCCTGAAAACCCTTTGTAGGATGATCTTGACCTGATCCTCTTGCCTTCACTCCTACCTAGTATATAGGCATGTGCCACCATCCCAGCTTTTTAAATTGCTTTTTAGACAGGGTCTACTGTATTCCAGGCCATCCATAGACACTGGAGGATGACCTTGAACTTATCCTCCTGCCGCCACCTCCTGAGTGCTGGATTTACAGGCATGTGTTAGCACATCCAGTTTATGTGGTGCTGGGGATAGACTGAGGGACATCATGTACTCTGCTCACTGAGCTACATCCCAGCATCCATTCTTGCTATTCTGACTCTGCTGTGTTCCCCATGCTCCAGCCTCACAATCAGTCCTTGTTGTCCCTCTTCAGGATCCTTTAATTGCTACTGATGGTCACTGGTTCAAGTCTTGGTTCCCTGTAGTTCACCCCAAGACTGTCGGGACCCAGCACAATCTCTTTAAAGCACAACATGATCATATTGCCTTCTGGTAACATGGTTTCTCACCTCTAGGTCCAATTGCCCACAAGAAACACAGCTGCACGTGTATGTCCCCACTCTTTGGTTTCTCAGTGTTCTCCCATGTACCCTGTGCCCTGGCCACAGTGAGTACTTTGTGCCTCCTCAAATGTCAGACTCCCTTCTGTCTCTGTTTATGACTTCATTGGCCTCTAATGTTTGCAGTGGCCTTTCCTTGTACTTCTTCCTCCCAAAGGTTCTTATAACTGTGACTCAGCATTTAGTCTAAACATCACCTCCTCTGTAAAGCTCTCTGATCATTCCCGTCCTCCAGTGGTAAAAGGGACCACCCCTTGGAGGACTAGTTTTGGAGAGTGAATAGTAATGACCCAGGCAGAAGTGTGAATGAGTTCTAGTTTATCTTCAAAGTTACCAGACAGTCCCTTTTTGCTGCTTCCCTGATGTCCCTAGGTTTAGGCATCCAGACACATCTTGAACTCTTTCCCCTACTTACCAATGGTACTGGAGTTGTTAAGGTCAGAGCCTGGACCCTGATAACACCCTAACAAGCCAGGAAAGGACATCTATTCAATGTGGCCACATTGGGGAGAGGAATAAAAAAGTCCAATGACACCCCCCCCCCACTGCCCCAAGCCCATCTTCTGATCTTCTGGGCTTTTAACATGAAATTTAGGTTTAAACAGAGGGTAAGAGATATGCTTAAGTAAGAAGCCCTGGTCAAGGTGTGGTTACTGACCTATCCTTGTCTGGGCTCCAGTCTCTCCTGCAAGGTGGTCTGACAAGTTGCCAGAACTGTGTGAAATATCTTTCTGGAAGACGAGTTCCCCCTCTGACTGACATCAGGATTTCGACTTTTCTTTCTTCTCAGCAAGAGATTCCTGGGCAAATTTCGATTTCTAGGGGTCCGTTGTTTCAGTAATCTGATAACTAAAGGAAGGGCACAAACATCTCTAGAGTATCTCTATTTCTGCCAGGATGGTTACAATATTTGCTATTTGGATATGACCTGAGTTCAGTTTTCTGCACTTGAATATGTCTACGTTCTAGGACTGGTGAATTGATGACTTTTTGAATAAACAACACAAGAACAGGGACCATATTTATCTTGATGTCTGTTGATGTTGTGTCACTTTAGCAAGGTTATGACATTTAGATATTTCACCAAACACTCTTCTGCCTGTTTCCGTTGAAGTAGTTTTAAGTGATCTAAACACTTAATCAGTAGAATTTGAATAAGTCAATTTACTATCCACAATGTGAATAAACTTCATCCAGTTAGCTAAAGATTGTTTAAAAAAAAAGTTGGGGCTGAGCTGGGCCATGGTGGTGCATACCTTTAATCCCAGCACTCAGGAGGAGGCAGAGGCAGGCAGAGCTCGAGGCCAGCCTGGTCTACATAGCAAGTTCCAGGATAGCTGGGGCTACGGGGAGACTCCGTCTCAAAAAAAAAAAAAAAAAGTTGGGACTGGCGAGATGGCTCAGAGGTTAAGAACACTGGCTGTTCTTGCAGAAGACCTGGGTTTGAATCACAGAACCCACATGGCAGCTAACAACTGTGTGAAACTCCAGTTCCAGGGACCTGATCGCCTCTTCTGTCCTCCTTGGGCATTGCACGACACGGGTGCACTTACCTACATGCAGGCAATACACTCATACACATACAATAAAAATAAAATACTTAAAAAAAAGTCTGATTTCTTCCTTCCCCTCCTGTCTGTCTCTGTCAACAGCATGCTGTTGATATTGAATGATGGAGATATGTTCTGGAAAATGTGTTAGACAGTTTTGTCATTGTGAGAACATCATACAATATATTTACACAAACCTGGATGGTATAGGGCAATCAAAAACCTTGGTAAAAACAAGATGACTCATGAGGCCACTACCACTGTAACAACATACTAGTGTACATTTTTGTGTGTGTGGGAGAGTGTGATGGTTAGTTTTTAATGTCAGTCTGACACAACCTAGACTCACTTGGGAAGAGGGTATCAGTGAAGGATTGTCTAGATTAGTCTGGCCTATGGGCATTTCTGTGAGGGATGTCTTGATTTTGTTAATTGATGTGGGAAGACCCAGCTCATTGTGGGAGACACAATTCCCTGGGTTTGAATCCTGGACTATATAAGAGTAGACACGGTGAGCTGAGTAGTAAGCATGCATACATTCATTTTTCTGTGGCTCTTGATGTAGATATGATGTGACTGTTATTTTAAAAATTATTTTTGTTGCATTTTGTGGATTTCATACACTATATCTTAATTATATTTAGCTCCTCATTCCCTATCTCTATCCCCTATATAGGCTGCCCATAGGACATCATGCATTTTGTCATATGTGTTCAGGCCTATGGAGTTAAATTTGTGTCCCCAGATGTCCCTTGGTGTGTGATTTCATCGACTGGAGCCTGTTCAGCCTATCTAGTGTCACTCCTTTAAAAAAGATCAACTCTCCCTCACCCAGCAGTGATCAGCTACCAGTAGTTCCTCAATAAAATTGAGGCCTTCTACCCATTTCCCCAGTTTTATGCTGGTTTTTGTCTGTTTGAGTTTGCATAGGTTTTGTAAGTGATTTCACTATTGCTGTAAGTTCGATAATATGAGCAAAGGTCCAAGAGCCTGTAAGTTATGCACCTCCTCCCCTCTTTTATGTGTGTGTTTTTTGAGACAGGGTCTCCCTATAGCCCCAGCTGTCCTGGAATTCTCTATGTAGCTCAGGCTGTCCTCGAACTCACAGAGATCCGCCTGCCTCTTCCTCCCAAGTGCTGGGATTAGAGGTGTGCACCACAGCCCCTGGCTGTCTCCCCTGACTCTTATAATCTTTCTGTCCCCTTTTGTGCAGTGGTTCCTGAGCCCTGGGTGTATGAAGCTTAATAAAGGAGTCCTGTGCAGTGACCCACACTGTGCAGTTTCTTATTCTCTGCTCTTTGAGCAACTGCTAAGCTGCCAAGGGAGCTTAGCACTACACAAGCTGCTAAGGGAGAAAAGCAGTGGTTCAACCCCAGCTTTAAAGCCCAATAACCACAACAATGACAGGCAAAGCAAACTATATTGGTGCAGTAGTGGCACTTTTATATTGGGGATAATGAACAGCTACCTAATTGGATTTAAAGCCCTCAGAATGGGAGGGAACTCATGTGTGGTACTGTGAATATTGCCAAATACACATGACTAGAGAGGTCATAGATCTTAGAGAAAATCCTAAGTCTGTCACATCCCTAGACAAACATAATTTCTTTTGGTATGCTAAATATGGATCCTTATATTTATAGACAAGTATGCCAGTCACCACTCATCAAAGTGACTAGCTGATTTTTTAAAGTTCCTATCACCTTGACTTCCCTGCTATGGTGGACTGTAACCTAGAATTGTAAGCTAAAACAAGCTCTCCTCTAAGTTGCTTTTTGTCAGGGTGTTTTATCATAACAACAGAAATGAAACTAGGACAATGTGTATCAAAGCTTCATGTAGAACTGTTACACTGAAGCTTTCAGTCCTTGTTCAATATCATGCAGACAAAAGTTCTATTCCAATGTTCCTTCCAACCCTCTAGCTCTTTTTATATCTGGTTAATTAAATTTTCAAATGTTAAAACAGAAACCAGCTCTTAGAGCTGAGTTTTAAAAGCCTTAGGCTCAGTGGTGGATTGAAAGACTCTGAGCCATAGACTTGAAGAACCAAGGTAGAGATTGAATGTTGACTTGTACCCGACTAAATAAAGACCTCCCAGGCCAGGAAAGGGGCTCAAAGAAGGAGAGGGAGTCTGAAGACACCATGGGTCCAAGTTAGGATGGGAGAGGAACTCCTAGATAGATCAGTGGATCTAGATCTGGGAGTGGAGACGATTGATGCCAAAGCAGAGCTGGAGAAGGTGCTACAAGGGTGTTTGAAGGTTATACCTGGACCCAGAAGGTATGGGTGAGCAGAGTGGTCACAGCTCAGTAAGGTGAGAGAGCTATAGAGTGATCCCAAAGGAAGATGAAATCCTGGAAAAAGGGATGAAGGTGTGCTGGCGATTAACGGAGAAGCGTTGAATGACTCAGCATCAATGACAACCCAAACTAGACACAGCCTCTTCTTTCTACTCAATTGGCTGTTGTATTACTTACTTTCCTCATTGCTATGACAAAATACATGACAAAAGCAACTTAAGGAAGGTAGGGTTTCAGTTCATGAGGGCATAGTCCATCTTGGTAGGGAAGGCATGGAGGAAGGCGTGTGAGGCAGCTGGTCATATTGGATCTGCAGTTTCCAGACTGAGATGATGTCCAGCTTGCTTTCTCTTTTTATTTAGTCTAGGACCTTATCCTATTGGATAGTACTGCCCATATTCAGGGTAGGTCTTCCCACCTCATTTAACCTAACATAGAAAACTCCTCACAGACAGGCACAGAGATTTGTTTCCATGGTGATGCTAAATCCTGTCCAGTTGATAATCAAGTTTAGCATCACAGCTGCAAAGGAGAATAGAGAGTCTAGGTCAATGGCTCCAAAAATGGACTCTAGCAGGGATTTATGAACTTTGTTTCTTTGAGTAAATTATCTGTCTGTCCATTTCCTGATATGTGAAATAGAACAGTAATGGTAGACTACCTTGGAGCTGGTTGGCCATCCAGCCTAGCTTATTTGGGGAACTCCATACAAACATGCAAAAGACAGGTTGAGGGAGTAAGGAACGCCAGTATGTAGGTGGAGGGTTAGCTTGGAAAAGGAAGGATTCTTTGCCCTGAGGGGCCTATGTATTCTATGCATCAGATCCCCTGGAATTGGAGTTACAGACAGTCGTTAGCTGCCATGTGGGTGCTGGGATTCAAACCTGGGTCTTCTGCCAGAACAGCCAGTGCTCTTAACCACTGAGGCATCTCTCCAGTCCCTCAACTTTTTTTTTTCAAATGCAGGAACCAACAGAGATTCAATCCAATGTCCTCCGATTTTATTAGTTTTGCTAGGTCAGTCAGGCTGGGAAGATGGCTCAGTTGGTAAAATATCTGCCTTGTAAGCACGAGGACTTGAATTGTATCTCCATATAAAAACAGCTGAGCATAGTGGTGTGTGCACACTTGTAATCCCAGTGCTGGGGAGGCAGAGATAAGTGGATCCCTGGGGCTGACTGACCAGTCAGCATAGCCTGCTTGGTGAGCTCTATGCCACGTGAGAGACCCTGTCTCAAAAAACAAGTCTGACAGTGCCTAAGAAACAGCAACAAGGTTTTCCTCTGGCCTCTACACGTACACATGCATGTGTAACTGCACACGTGCAGACATATACAAACACAGGATAAGAACCATGTCTTACTAGGAGTGGGAAACATGTTTGGCTCACTTTAAATCAAATGAGTGCCAAACCAAAGCTAGCACATTTGAATTTTATTCATCTTTTTTTCCCCACTATGACTTTGGATCAGGCATCAGCTTCTCTGATGAAGCCTCTTCATTCACTATTTTTGGAGTCAATGACTAATTCAGAAATGAACAGTAGGCATTTACAGAGTGGGGAATAGTGTGCCTGGCACTCAGGATGACAGTGCTAGGGCTGTCAGTTTTTGAATTCCTTTACAACACTATAGAGTGGAAAGGCAGAAATAAATGAATGTGAAATCTACCACCTGAGGTAGAAAGGATGGATTCCATTCTTAAGAACTCTGAGGATGGAAAATAATTTCTTCCCTGCTGGGTTAAAAACAGATTGGGAAATTACTGTTTCTCCTTAGTAAACCTCAAATGTCAATCACCCAAGGGAATCTAAAAACACTGATATTCACCTCTCCCCCGACACCCCATGTCCTATTTAGCTTCAGCTGTCAACTTGAGGCTCTGAAAGGGGAGTCTCGATTAAGAAATTGCCTAGATCATAGTGGTCTATGAGCATGCCTATGGGGGATTATCTTGATTGTTAAATGATGTAGAAGGGCCTTGGCCACTATGGGTGGCACCATCCCTAGGCAGGTAGTCCTGGAATATATAAGAACGCTAATTAAGCATGAGCCTAATGTAAGCCAGCAAGCAGGCTTCCTCCATGGTTCCTGCCTTTAGTTCCTGCCCTGACTTCCTTCAATGATAGACTGTGACCTAGCAGTGTATGTTAAATAAACCGTTTCCTCCCCTAAGTTGCTTTTGTTTGGAGAGTTTCATCACAACAGCAAAAGGAAACAAGAACACCTCCTCTACCTGCCGTAACTGCTCAGGAATGCCTAGTTAAATTTGAAGTTCAGATGAATACTGAATAATATTTTCAGTGTAAGAATGTTTTAAATATTAAAGTCATATTAAAACATTTCATTGTTTAGGACTGGGACTGTAGCTCAATGGTAGACCACTTGCCTAGCATGTATGACACCTAGGTAGAAGATTTCATTGTTTATGAAATTCAAATTTCACTGTGGTTCTATATTTTTACTTTCTAAGGCTGGCATGTACACATCCCCAAGTCAGATTTAGGATGTATGGGTTTGGAATTGAGTTCTTCAGGTGGTTGTGATGTGCAGCAAGATACAGAAAGATGGAGCTGAACCTTCAAATATGTCCTCTCTAAGGTGAGATTGGCAGAGATAGACCAGTGGAGCCCATCCCAATTTTGTAGTCATATATTTTGTTGCCCTATGTTCTGTATGTGAATTGTGTATTTGTTTTGACTTACATTTCTGTATGTGTATGTGGGTGCGTAGGTGCATGTGTATGTGTGGGTGGATGAGCATGTGAAGACCAGAGGTCAGTCTTTGGTGTCATTCCTCAGGAGCTGAAGACTGTGGTTGTAGAATTCCCAGTGTCCCTGAGTATCATTGTGAGGTACTGGTCCATTTTCTCAGTGACAAAGTATGCTGTACGCACAAATCCATAGGCCAAGAAGTGGCTATTTATGGGTCTATAAATGGAACTTGAATGTGTGAGCTGTGAGCTGGGATTTGGAGGTCCATTTTATCTTAGAGGGAACATGGGAGTGAGTGAGAAGAGGGGAGGTACACAGCTCATATGCCAGGGACCAGAACTTAGAATGTGCCACTGTGCCTGCTTCTGATGTTTATTTTTATTTTTATTTTTTTGAGACATAGTCTTGCTGTAGCTCTAGCTGGCCTAGAACTCTCTATGTAGATTAGGCTGGCCCCCATCTCACAGAGATCCTTCTACGTCTGCCTCATGAGTGCTGGAAGTAAAGGCATTTACCAACCATGCCTGCCTTTAAAGTTAAAAAAAATTATTGAATTTTTGAGAATTCCATGCAATGGATTTTGATCATACGCAGACCCCTCCCTATCTGCACCTCCCTTACTACCCCACCCCTACCCAATTTCATGCCCTCCATTATTATTATTATTATTTTTAAGGCCTATAGAGTCTAATTTGAGTCCCGAATTCCTTTCAGTGTGGTCAACCCACCAAGTGTCACACTCTTAGAGAAAACTTACTCTCAGAACTCATCAGTTGCCCATAGTCCTCATCTAGGGCTGGGGCTTCTTACCCACCTCCCCTTTTTATTGAAGTAGCTCCAGCAAGTGGGTGTGTGTTCTGAGAGGTCTGCTGCTGGGGCTTCAGTTCCAGTGTCTTTGAAAGCAGGCAGGCCCCAGGGCACAAAGAGAGCTCGAGACCAGCACCTGCTTCCTAGGCACATATGTCTGCAGAGGCCCTGCCCCAGCAACAGCCATGGCCCTGAGCCCTGGAATCATCTAAGCTGTCAGGTCTGGAGCCTGGCCTCCCCACTTAGAGTCTGAAGTCCTTGACCCTGAAGAGCAATCAGGTGAAGCTGAACATGGGTGGTCACTGAGCACACTCGGGTGGTAGGACATGGTCAGCAGCTGCTTGGAGGTGCGCAAAGACACTGGGGTTGGGTGCTAATTGACCATAGTGGCTTTCCTATAATCCTCAACTACCTGTGGGATGGATCAGAGCCACTGCCTGAGAGTACCAGAGAACTGGGGGACCTGTGAAGCCTGCTACTGCCTGGCGTAGGGCCTGATTGAAGACTGTCAGCTGGCACTGCAGAAAAAAAAAAAAAGACCCTGTTCTGGCTGTGCCTCATCCTCATGGTGACATCTCCCTGGGAAGAGCAGCAACTCCTGGCCAGCACTGCCAAGTCGGTGAAGAAGCACAACCACAGTATCAACAGGTATGCCTATACCAGCACTTTGGATGACAACTGCTGAAGAATATGGAACCTGGATAAACTGGCCTTGCTTGGGTGGCTGTACTTCAAGGATGTCCTGGGGGGATGAGACATGTTGCTAATCTTGTAAGGTGTGCTGCACCTCCATTGTCTATGCCATGGGAGAAGAAGCAGACAGTGGTAGAATTACCTGGGACGCGAATCTTCATGGAGACACTTAACATCCTGATCTGAGACTCCCTGTGGTCCAGACTCAGCCCTCTGGAGGCCACAGGGGGGCAGCTGGAGGAGGTGAGGCAGGTGGAGGAGAAGATGAGGATAACTGAGAGTCCAGAGGATCCGTAGCCACATAACCCATGACAAACATCCTCACTGCCTACAGATTGTCTTCAGTAACTGACCTTTGACCCTTCCCCTGCTTCCTCTTGCTTCTGGGACCCAATCCCTTTCTCCCTTTTTTGTCCCTGCTCTGTTGGCCAAGTCATGGTGTTATATGGGAAACCGAGGCCAGGAAGTGACCATGCATCAAACAGGCACCTCAGATTGAGTGGAGGACAAAACAAAAACAGGTTCATTGTCTAAACTCTGATACACAGGATTCTACAGTATATTTATAGGTTTCCTAGCAACCTAATCTTTACAGGATTGGTGGTTCAAATTGTAGCCTACCTAACCAACAAGGGGTCTGTGTGACCGAGGGACATGGTCAGGGAAATCTTCCCAGTAGTCAGCTTGTCAAGTGTATTTACAGAAGCAGAAGCAAAAGGTTAAGTTGGTATTTTCTCATTCAAGAAGTGGGGCTGTTTAAGGGGGCTTTGTTTCTTAACTGGTCCTGGATTTTAGAATGTGAGTACCAGGAGCAGAACATTGTTGTCTACAATTCAGATAATTGCAGGCTACTGTTCTACCACATAATGTCAGTGACCATTTCTCAAGGTGGTCTCTGTGTATTTGCTTCTTCTGTTTGTTTTAGTTGTATTTCTCTTTCAGTGAGTCTTCTTCCCGTCCTCCATTGCATGTTATGGTTTAGTGTGGCCCTTTCCATTCATCCCCACTCATTGTTAGCAACATAGTTCATTTTGGCACTCCCCTCAGGCAGAGCCTTCAAAAAGTCAACACTTATACACATGCAGGCAATACGTGCATACACATAAAAGCCAACATTCACCCCTTCCTCCACATTCTTATCCTGTCGTCTTTCCCTTACCAGTTGGTTTAGAATGATTTAGAATTCTTTCTCTTCCTTTACTACATTGAACTTACCAAATGTCTTGTGAACCTGGGTACCATTGACCACGTTCCAGGCTGCCTTCTGCCATTGTACAGGTTTCCCTCTTTCTCCCCAACTCCTTAGCTTTGTACAGGTTGGTCTGGGCCTGTACTAGCTCAGCTATCTTGGTATGTTTCATAATATTTTAATTTTCTATTAAATTATTGTAGCAAAATATTTTTTATTGCTGGGCATAATGGCACATACCTTTAAAACTTTGGAGGCAGAGGCAGGTGGATCTCTGTGAGTTTGAGACCAGCCTGGTCTACATAGGGAGTTTCAGGCCAGCCAGAGCTACCTAGTGAGAATGTGTCTCAAACATTTTTTTATTTAATTAGAAATTGTCATACAGGTGTATATTGTACATTGAATATGTTCTTCCTTCCCCACCCTCCCTTTTCTTGCCTCTCTCCTTGCCATTGGTGCCCTCTGTCCCCTACACAAATGTACTTCTACTTTGGTTTTGCATATACATATATGATTTTATGTGACTATATAAAATCTAAGAACCACAGAGAAAACATATGATATTTATCTTTCTGACACTGACCTAATTCACTTAATATGACCATCTTCAGTTGCATCCATTTTCCTGAAAACAACATAACTTTGTTCCTTGTGGCCGAAAAGCTCCATTTTGTATATATACTACATTTTCCTACTCATTCCTCTGTTGTTGAGCACCTACATTTTTGGTTCCTATCTGTTGTAATTATGCTTCAGTCAACATGGATGTGCAAGTATCTCTGAAATGTCGACTTGGAGTCCTTGGGGTAAGTGCCTCGAAGTGCTAGAGCTGAAGTACCTGAGGATTTCAACTTCAAACTTGGCCTTCCTTGTAATCCTAAGGATATATTTGTCAAGCTAGGTGAGCAGACACACACACACACACACACACACACACACACACACACACACAAATATATGTTTGTTTTTTTTTTTTTTTTTTTAGCCTGCCTGGGACCCAAGGACACCAGAAGAAGGCATCAGATCCCCTGGAACTGGAGTTACAAATGGTTGTGAGCCACCATGTGGATGCTGGGTACCAAACCTGTGTCCTTTGCAAACACAGCAAGTGCTTTTTAACTGCTGAGCCATCTCTCCAGCTCGGAGTAGATATTTTATTTTATTGGAAAGTTTTTCTTATCATGGTATATAACATAAATATTCATAAATTACAATGGTTATCCCCATTTATATTCTTGTTTTAGACCTTACAGATGGTACATCTAGCCTGGAGGAATAGGGTGAAAAACTCAAGAGGCTGGGGTCCAGACCTTGACCCAAGAAAGTAAGGAAGAACCTCTTAGTTTAATTCCCTGGTGCAAACATGAAGGAAACTAATTATAAGGCAGGCAAGTGTAGGGAAGGCTTAGCAACTTGGGAATTGGCCTGGCTTCACACACACACACACACACACACACACACACACACACACACACACACACACAGAGGCACGAGCACACATTTTTTCCTAACAATGAGTTTGGCAGTCTGGTACCCTCAATCTGTATCAAGCTGCACATTAACCGCACTTCAAACAATGGAATGGGTTTTCCCTCCTTGAAAACCCTATGGAAACACCCAATTTCTATTCAAAACTTCTGAAACATATCCAGGAAAGGAGGCAGGGAGTTGATCTGGCTTGAACTGGTTTAGGGTACATTCCCAGTAAGGCAAACTGTGTTCTCTGAGTGAACTTTTAGGGGAAAAAAAAACCATAGTTAACACCTTGTGCCTGTGTATAATTGGGCATGCATGTGATTAAAATAAGATGCATCATGGGAAGGACATGAGTAAAGCTGATGTAATCCAAGCCTGACATCAAAACAAAGAGTTGCTTACAGCACACTCTTAGCAACTGGTCTGGTTTCATTTCTGTTGCTGTGATAACACAATCTGACCAAAATCAATTTAGGCAGGGAATGAGTTATTCCATCTTACAGGTTACACTTGTAATTATCACTGAGGGAAGTCAGGGCAGGAACTCCAGCAGGAACTTGAAGCAGAAACATGGAGGAAAAGTGCTTGCTGGCTTACTCATCAGGCTTATGCTTAGCTTTCTTACACAGCTCAGGACCACTTGCCCAGAGAATATTGCTGCTCACAGTGGCCTGTGCTTTCCTACATTAAGAAGACCAGGCCAGTCTGATCTGGATAATCCCTCAGTTGAGACTCCCTTCTCAGTTGATTCTATGCTATCTCAAGTGGATAATCAAATTCTACCAGGACAGCAACCAACTTCTCCTCCTAGACCCCATAAAGGAAGGCATGAAACAATAACATTGAGCATCCCACTGCTTGATTGCAGCCTATCTGATCTATGCCATTGTTTTGCTTCTAAATAAAGTCTCCTTGCCACCTTGAAATCTGTGTGCACTTCTTCAGTTCTTTGAATAAGATCCCAAGAACCTAGAAACACCTGGTCTAGACAACAACCTCCAGCAATAACTTTTCAGATTTTAGAGATGTTTTTATTTTAATCTGTGTTTATGCATGTGTGCTGTCTGGGTTTATATGCACCATTATGTGTGCAGGTGCCCACTGAGACCAGAGGGCATCAGATCCCTTAGAACTGGAGTACAGTTATGAGCTTCCTGATGTGGGTGCTGGGAACTGAACGTGGGTTCTCTACAAGAGCAGTAAGTGCTCTTAACTGCTGAGCCATTTTTTCAATCCCAGTTTTACAGATTTTCAAAAGCAATAGATTATCCTCTCCCCCAAAACGAGTTCTCCAAAGCTTCATGGCAGCGTATAGCCAAAAAGAACAAATGCTCACACTTCACTTAGCCAGCTTAGCTCTGCACTGTAGTGGCACTGTGCTAAAGGTCAAAGACAAGTGCTAGGCACACTTTACTGACTGTGCTATTTCTCCATTTCCTCCTGATAGTCACCCATAAGCAAGTCTCTCTGTTTTGAGTACTTAGCCTCATTTCCATCAATCCTGGGGTTAAATATACTTTCTGGAGTTAGGCCAGGGAAATACTTCCAGGATCTTGCCTGCTGTTTGAGAGGCCACTGCCTATGTGGGTTGTTGGACTTGTAAGAGTCCATGGTATTACTGCTTCCTGGAGTGCATGAGGGAAGTCTTGAGAGGAAAAGAAAGAACAATGACAGCTGCAGCTCAAAGTCATGAAGGAAAGTTGGAGGTAGGCTGAGGACATCTTTGTGAAGAAGAGTCTTTTCTCAGGGCTGGGGTGAGCTCAATGGGTAAAGTACTTCTCAGATAAACATGAGGACCTGTGTTCAGATCCCCAGAAGCCATGGTAAGTCAGGTGCAGTAAGTGCAGATCTGTAATCCCAGTGCTCCCATGGTTTTGGGAGTTGGAGACAGGGCACTCCCTGAGAGCTTGTGGGTTAGTTAGCCTGGTAGATGCAGCATCGATGAGACCCTGTCTCTAACAAGATGAAAGGCCAGGACCGACTCTACAGGTTGTCCTATGACCTACATACACCTGCACTCACACAAATAAAAATAAATTAAAATTTTTTAGATGCAAGGTTAACTAAACAATCATTTACAGCATACTAGTTAGAATTCTAGATTCCACAGAAAGAAGACCATGAGAAATCACAGACGTTGCCATGGCAGAGGAGACAGGGAACTGACTCCAAGGCTATCTCTCCTGGCAACCATTTGACAAGGAGCTGCATTTGACTTTGAATTATAGGCAAGGAAGTGATCACTTGGGACTCCTTTGCAAGAGAACTTTAATCAAACTTATGTGGGTGCCTTGAGAGAAGCCCAGATTTGTTAATAGAAATTAAATACAATCTCAGGCACCCCTCAGTGCCACTTCCCCAGTCTGGCTACTTATAAAGACTATAAAGGTTTTGCTCATGAAAATACTTTTCACTTTCATTTTGTGTTATTATTATTATTATTATTATTGGTCTTTTTGAGACAGGGTCTCCCTGTAGCCCCACCTAATCTGGAACTCACTATGTAGACAAGGCTGGCCTTGAACTCACAGAGATCCACCTGCCTCTGCCTCCTGAGTGCTGGGATTAAAGGCATGAACCACCATGCCCAGCTTATTATTATTTTTAATACTTAATTTGTTGTGTGTGTGTGTGCATCTGTGTGCTAGGGCACGTGTGCTGAGATCAGAAGACAACTTGCAGGAATCAATTCTCTCTTTCTCCATCATGTGCATATCAGGGATCAAACCCAGGTCATCAAGACTTGGCAGCAGGCATCTTTACCCACTGGTTTTAGCATGCCTTATGTCAAGGAAAGTCTAGCTAGTCCTCATCTTCGAATGGCTCTACACCATAGGCCAGGGGCAAGGGAACCTGAAATACTTTCTGGAATGGAGTTGACCAAAATCCTACCTTTGCCCTTACCTTGATTTTGTGATTCCTAGAGACAGATATCATAGCACAGGGGTACACAATCTTGGTCACACAGTGTCATCATGTAGGAGCTTGAAAACCATCACAACATCAATAAACTCGGAGTCTCTAGAGACGTGTTTCCTACATCCAGCCTAGGCTGAAAACCACAAGCTCAAAGGGTCTTTGAGGACTGATAGACTATAGGAAGTCATCCTAGAAAAACTTGTCTTTTTCAGAGTAAAACACACATTGAATTTTAAAAACATTTCCTTTATGTTTCAGTAAATACTGTTCATTACATTTTATTACAAAAATGGTACACAAATTACATTTACAAATCTTCACAATTTAGAAGTCCACAGATGGATTTTCTTCTTCAGAAAATAAGAAATCATTCTTTGTACTGGATAGCTTTAGTGTCAACTTGACACACCTGGGTTGAGGGAGCCTCAATTTGGGAATTGCCTCCATTGGACTGGCCTGTGGCCATGTCTGTGGGGGAATTTTCTTGATTGTTCAGTGATGTAGGAGGGCCCAGCCCACTGTGGGTGGTGCCACCCCTGGGCAGGTGGGCCTGCCACGCCTGGGCAGGTGGGCCTCTGTTGTATAAGAAAGTAGATTGCACATGGGCCAGGGGAGCAAACCAGTAAACAGCATTCCTCCATGGCCTGTGCTTCAGCTCCTGCCTCCAGGTTCCTGCCCTAAGTTCCTATCTTGGGCTCCCTGATGAACTGTGACCTGCTGGGAGATGTAAGACAAACCCTTTCCTCCCCAGGTTGGTAGTGGTTAGAGTGTTTTGTCACAGCAATGGAGAAACAAACTAGAAGAATTCTTTTTTGCCTGTATTCCAGACAGCCCTTTTGTTAGTATGAGGTGTACCCATCCAGATCGTCACAGTTGCTATTGTTTTTGTATATGTATGTAGAAACATAGACTGTGTGTGCACATGCCTGTGATCATGTGTGTGTGTGTGTGTGTGTGTGTGTGTGTGTGTGTAAGTGTAAGCCAGAGGTCAACCTCTGAGTCATTTCTCAGAATGCTGTCCACCTTGTTTTTTGAGCTAGGGCCTCTCACTGAGCCTGAATCTCACCTATTCAGCAAGGCTGGCTGTTCTAGTTTGTTTTTTCATTGCTGTGAAAAAACACTCTGACCAATACCACCTTGGGGAGGAAAGGGTTTATTCAGCTTACATATCCCAGGTCACAGTTCATCTGGGAGCCCAAGGTCAGGAACCTGGAGGCAGCAGCTGGAGCACAGGCCATGGAGGAATGCTGCTTACTGGCTTGCTCCCCTAGCCTCTTGCTCAGCCTGCTTTCTTATGCAACACAGGCCCACCTGCCCAGGGGTGGCACCACCCACAGTGGGCTGGGCCCGGCCACATCACTCAAGAAGATGCCCTTCAGACATGGCTACAGGCCAGTCCAATGGAGGTAATTCCCCAATTGAGGCGCCCTCAACCCAGGTGTGTCAAATTGACACTAAAGCTATCCAGCACAGTGGCTGACCAATTAGCCCCCACAAATCCACCTGCTCTGCCTCCCCCTAGTGCTAGGATTACACACACACATGCACCACTATGAGAAAACTGAAGCATGGGACCAGCTACACACAGAGAAGGCACAAAGAGACTCAGACTGTGGGAAAATTTATTCACACTAGGGGACCCAGGTGGAGTTACCTCCCAAAGAATTTAAACCCCAAGTTGAGTGCCTCTACAGAATTTATGGGATCCTCCACATTGTGATACATTGGTGGGTATACAGCCTATGTAATTATTAGCACAGGTGCTTTAGTGCTCTAAGACCAGAAAAAGGAGGTTCCTTCTGTAGGCATGTTTGTAGAAGCAGACATTTGGGACAGGGGTTAAAGGTATTTAAAAAAAATCCTTTGAGACAGGGTCTCCCTGTAGCCCTAGCTGGCCTGGAACTCATTATGTAGACCAGGCTGGCCTCAAACTCAGAGATCCGCCTGCCTCTGCCTCCCGAGTGCTGGGATTAAAAGTGTGCGCCACCATGCCTGGCTTAATTAAATGTATTTAAGAGTTCTCCACACTGCTTTCCATAGGGGTTGAAGAAGCTTGCAGTCTCACCAGCAGTGGATAAGTGTTCTCCTTTCCCCACATCCTCTCCAACATTTGGTATCCTTTGTTCTCTTGATCTTAGCCAATCTGACTGGGGTAAGA
>NW_008337291.1:724234-726015 GCF_000622305.1 Nannospalax galili
TGGAACTCATTATGTAGACCAGGCTGGCCTCAAACTCAGAGATCCGCCTGCCTCTGCCTCCCGAGTGCTGGGATTAAAAGTGTGCGCCACCATGCCTGGCTTAATTAAATGTATTTTTTAAACAAAGTTTTAATACAGGTGCTTTTAGCAAACAAGGCGGTTGCATACAGATGTTCCACTAGATAACTGTAGTATTTGTTTCTTATGATTGCATTCTTCATTTTAGTTTTGACTCGTTTTCTTCAACACAGATTTCTTCAATACAAATTTTAATAAGCATTTATAAAACCACTGCAAACTGAGTACTACATCCTAAAGTATACAGTCAGTCATAAAACAATGTTACACACACACACACGCACACACACACACACACACAAGTGACATTAATTGCATGGTTATATTTCTTTTCCCCATCACCACCCTGCCTGGTTTTTCTTACACATGGTTTTTGAGTGATTGAACTCAGGTCCTCCTGCTTTCGTGGCATGCTCTTTGCTGAGCCATCTCCCCAGTCCTCTGGACACATTTTTGTCAGCCAACCAACCTATAACCTTGTTTGGTATGTTTCTATTCTGGCATCATATACACACATTTTCATTGTATTGCAGAACTATATCAACATCTGAATGAAAGTTATCTTGGCAAGGCACATCCCAGACTCTCACCAGTCAGCACTTTGGCAGCCATTTTAAACAGCAAAATTATCATAAAAAATAATAAAAATGTTGGACTGGAGAGATGGCTCAGTAGTTAAGAGTAGGTACTGCTCTTGCAGAAGACTGGAGTTTGGTTCCTGGCACCCATGTCAGGCAGCTCACAACAGCATACAAACTCTAGCTCTGGGGGATCTGGTATCTTTTGCATCTATGGACACCTGCATTATTGTGCATGTACACACAGATACACAGACACATTTTTAAAAAAATTTAAAAAAGAACAAATGGGCTAAAGAGATGGCTCAGCAGTTAAGAGCACAGCTGCTCTTCCAGAGGACCTGGATTTGGTTCTCAGCACCCACATGGTGGCTAACAACTGTCTGTGTCTCCAGTTCCAGGGGATTCAACACCCTCTTTTCATCTCTGTGGGCATTGTACAACATGGATACATTTGCATACATGTAGGCAAAATACTCATACATGTAAAATTTTTTTAATGGGTCATCAACAGTTTTTATAACAAATAAGCTGCTATGAACGACAGATTTCTTAATCGAACAAAATCTCTCAGTTCATTAAGATAATCTTCAAGTCAAATAAAAAAGGAAAGTCACATATTAAGGTCTTTATTTGTTTTTTTTTTGAGATAGGGTATCCTGTGGCCTCAGCTGTCCTGGAACTCACAGAGATCTGCCTGCCTCTGCCTCCTAAGTGCTGGGATTAAAGGTGTGCACCGCCACATCCAGCTGGAAAGTCACATATTATTAAAAATTTCTTATTACAAACAAGTGGGAAAATGCTTAATTTAAATGAGGTAAGATTATACTTAGCAAATAAATGTATTTTGAAAACATCATGTTTTTAGAATACAGAGTAATTACTTGGTAGCATCCACAAACCAGTGAAAATGTGCTGATTCATATAATGCTTTTTTAATTATTTATTTAATAACCACATAATTAGAAGAATTTCATTACAACAGCATTGACATATTCAATAACAATTACTAAAGCTAAGATGCATCTGTTTCAAGATTGGCTGTAATTTTTAGGTTTACAGTTGAATTAATACAGTTATGCAATATTGTACTCAGTATAAACCCTTTAAGACATAAAATTAAAT
>NW_008337291.1:726097-727554 GCF_000622305.1 Nannospalax galili
ATTTTTAGAAGAAGAATATTATCACAGCTTTAATATGCTCAGTAACAGTTTCCAGAGCAAAGATACAGCTCTTTCAAAAGTGACTATACAATTTTTAGATTTGCTGTTAAATTAATACAGTTATACAATATTGAATTCAGTATAAACCCTGTAAGACATAAAGTTGAATGAGTTTTTAACCTTTAAAAAGATCTACATTTCATTTTAAAATATACTGTTTCTTACAGAAAGACATTGTTTTTGCTACTAACACTGAGATGTTGGAGCATGTGTCTCTAATCTGTATGTATCTCATTATTACTAGTCATAATCGGTTGCAGTTGGATCCTTGGTGCCTGTGTATGTCTATGAAGTCATCGGGTGTTGGGGACCCCTGTTGTGTAAAGTAGAAGTCCCTTCATGTCCGGATAGCCCATGGGCTCGGCTTCAAATGCAGGGACTCCTTTTTCAACAGAGTGTTTTTCTGGCATCTTCCTGACTCGTCTTTTGAAGTGCCCGCCACAGATGCCCTACCATAAACATAGCCTCTGGCTTTGTTACTACCAGCCTTTCCTGTGTGATTTTCAGGCAGTCTGGCAGCATGGCAGGAGCCCACTTCCATATGTAAATAAGGGCATCCCACAAAGTACCTATCAGCTAAAGCCTTTTACCACTACCCCCACGGTATAAAGTTTCCTGGTTTCCCCTCAATAATAAGCTGGAGCTGGAGCTAGACTTGGAGCCAAGCAGAGTCACTGAATAAAGGCTGTACCACTGAGACTGAGCTGAGTCCTGTGTCTTACTGCCTATGATCCAGCCTTCCCGGAGAGAGCTATCTCTTCGTAAGCCGACTCACGGACACCTAGCTTTAGCCGCCCTGATCCAGCGGCCGGTGGATTTCACATCTTGAGGAAGTGCACGAGTGAAATTAGGACAGAACCCGGCCAGGCAAGCCCTGGCAGCAGAGACCCACAGAGAAGCGGCGGAGAAGCAGGGACCCGCCAGAGAGCCAACAACGCGCTGCGGGACCCGCCGCCGCCTCAGCACCCCAGCGGCGGACAGCGACACGGTGCGCAACCAGACACGCCGCTCCAGGGTGCGCGCAGGGGACCGGTGCCACGCTAGTAGCTGGTGCCCCGAGATCCCTGCGCGCCCCATATCTGGCGCCCAACGTGAGAGCCTCTGAACCTCGTGCCAGTGAGCAGTTGGCACCCACTGAAACGCAGGATTCGTGAGTATCCCTCCCCACCAGGAGGGCAACGCAAATCTCTTCTAATTTCCTCCTTTTGTTTCCGGTCTAAAAGTCTTCGCGTGGGACTGCTAAGGACAGAGAGACAACTGAGGCTTCCTGGTCAGGGCTACTCCCTGATGTTAGCTGAAGGTTTCTTTGACCCCCTAATGGACCCCGACTGCCTGCAAAGTTGTAGACAAAAGACCTCTATCTATATATCTTTGTAAGATAAAAATCTGCTGATGCA
>NW_008337291.1:729230-729514 GCF_000622305.1 Nannospalax galili
ATATTATGGTTGACCAGTATTACAGAAAATGCCCATCCAAAATTAACCATAAAAATAGACAATAAACCTTTCAAATGCCTCCTTGACACTGGGGCTGATAAAACCATCTTAAGGCGATCTGAGGTTCCCCCACACTGGGAATTAATACCAGGACCCCAACTAATAGGAGTAGGGGGGCCTCCCAAGCATTCATCACTGAAAACCTCTATAAATGGGAGGACCCTGATGCAGAGGTTGGCACAATAAGACCCCTGATTGCAGATATAGCTACAAACCTCATAGGA
>NW_008337291.1:730267-730735 GCF_000622305.1 Nannospalax galili
CCTAAATGTTTATCATTCCATGATGACCTCTTGGTCTGGCAAGATGAGGATTCCTCTCTAGAGGACCTGAAAGATGCTATGATAAACACCCTAGAGACAAAAGGTTTTGTAATAGCATCAAATAAAATACAATCAGTCTCCCCCATTACCTTCCTGGGGACTGAAATAACGCCCACCGCTGTTAGGCCCCTCAAACCTGTCCTGGATGTCCCCCATCCACTCACACTTAACTCACTTCAAAGTTTTCTAGGTAATATTAATTGGCTAAGGCCATGGCTTTCCATTCCCACAAGTCAATTACAGCCACTTTTTGATCTCTTAAAGGGAGACAAAAACCCAGCCTCCACACGGTATCTAAACCCAGATGCAAAAAAGGCTCTCCAAATAATTAACAACCACTTCCAAAAGGCATCACTAGCCAGATATGACCCCAAGCTACCTGTTCAACTCTTAATATTTAATTCCTCC
>NW_008337291.1:733593-780446 GCF_000622305.1 Nannospalax galili
TTCCTGGCATCTTCCTGACTCATCTTTTGAAGCAGCCATCACAAAAACATGGCCTCCGGCTCTGGAAACTGCCAGCTTTTCCTGTGTGATTTTCAGGCAGTCTGGCAGCCTGGCAGGAGCCCACTTCCATATGTAAATAGGGCATCCCACAAAGTACCTATCAGCTAAAGCCTTTTACCACTACCCCCACGGTATAAAGTTTCCTGGTTTCCCCTCAATAATTGAAGCTAGAGCTGGATCACCCAGACTTGGAGCCGAGCAGAGTCACTGAATAAAGGCTGTACCACTGAGACTGAGCTGAGTCCTGTGTCTTACTGCCTATGATCCAGCCTTCCCGGAGAGAGCTATCTCTTCGTAAGCCGACTCATGGACACCTAGCTTTAGCTGCCCCGCTCCTTCCCGCGTGATCCAGCGGCCGGTGGATTTCGCATCTTGAGGAAGTGCACGGGTGAAATTAGGGTGGAACCTGGCCAGGCAAGCCCTGGCAGCAGAGACCCACAGAGAAGCGGCAGAGAAGCAGGGACCCGCCAGAGAGCCAACAACGCGCTGCGGGACCCGCCGCCGCCTCAGCACCCCAGCGGCGGACAGCGACGCGGTGCGCAACCAGACCCGCTGCTCCAGGGTGTGCGCAGGGGACTGGTGCCACGCTAGTAGCTGGTGCCCCGAGGTCCCCGCGCACCCCATAATCGGGTATATTTCAATGGTAATATTTATCACCTCTACTAATTAACATGGTGTAAATTTTTATGCTTCCTCCTCAAATATATATTTTTAAAATTTGTTGATTTTTTTGGTGTATATATCACACAGAGCATCCCAAACCATCTTATTCATCTATACACCCACTTCCCAGATGGCACCCTCCCAGAACCTCCCTCCCCCCGACTAGAGCTCTTACACTCTTGTTATCCCTGCTACTGTCCACTGTGTTGTCAGCACCCCCAGGTGTTCCCCACTACTTGTCCATCTGGTGAATCTACTCAGCCTATCTAGAGGTCTTTGTTTTAGGAGGGTCAGCTGTTCCTCATCTAGCAGCAATCAGTTGTCAATATTCCTTTAGATAAGACTGGGGTCTGCTGTTCATTTTCCCAGTTCTATGCTGGTTTACTGTCTGGGAGTCTCTTGGGCCACCCTGGCCAACAACTCAAAAGAAGATATTGCCTATCTGAGATTGTTTCTTGTTATGTAGCCTTTAGCTACATATGGACTCCTAAAAGATTATATTGGCCTCTTTCATCTTTGGTTATACTTTCCTTTTGGGTATTTAAGGCCATACAGTTGGCCCAGATATACCAATTTGAGGATCTGTTCCTTGGGGGTCACATGGGCTTGGGAGGAGCTCCTGGCTCCTTTCTTTTACCAGTTCTTACTATGTGAAGCTAAGTCAAAGGTCCTGCTCAACCATGGCTGGCTTCACTTGGAAGCATGGAAGAAATGTTTCCTCTGTGTTGACCCTCCTCTTTGTAGACTGGACACTGGTTCAGGTCCATCTGGTGGGGTCTCCAAGGCCTCCCTGAACAAGAGGACAGGTGATTCACCACAGTTATAGGACATTTTGAGAGATGCTCCATAGTCCCCTGGAACTTAGTCAACCTTGGACAGCAAGGGGCAGAAATTGTCCTTTAAGTCCCTCTGACCACATTAGTATAGTAAAAAAAAATAATTTTTTTTGGTCTTTTTGAGACAGGGTCTCCCTGTAGCCCCAGCTGTCCTGGAACTCACTATGTAGACCAGGCTGGCCTTGAGCTCACAGAGATCCGCCTGCCTCTGCCTCCCAAGTGCTGGGATTAAAGGCCTGCGCCACCACGCCTGGCAAAAAAAGAATTTTTAAAAAAGAGTTTCAACACCACATGATGAGGTGTGTGCCTTTAATCCCAGTCCTTGAGAGGCAAAGGCAGGCAGATCTGTGCAAGATTGAGGTCAGCCTGGTCCACACAGTGACTTCCAGGTGGGCTGGGATCAGGGAGACCCTGTCAAAACAACAACAAAGAATTTAAAAAAAGAACAAATGTGGGAAAAACGTGGCACTAAACAAGCTACAGAAAAGATACTCAGAGTATGAAAGCTAAATCAGGAAGTTGGGTGTTGTCTTATTTGACTCTGGCTGGGAATATGTGTGTTCCCAAGGCTCACATTTTCTCTACTACTCTTATACATGTCTGTGAATGACCCATAGCTGTCTGACCTTGATTTAGGGGGTTGTAAATACATTTGGGCAAGTAGGCAAATTCACAAATACAGAGTCCTCAAACAATGTAAATCACTATTTTGACAAGTATGGTGATGCTGAGAGGTGGTAAGGAAGAGGTAGGGAAAAGAGGATTGGGGGGGGTGGGGAGAAGGGGAGGGGGAGGAAATTGTGTTAAGGGCTAGAGGAATGGTTCAGCAGTTAAGAGCACTTGCTACTCTTGAAGAAGACCTGATTTGGATTCCCAACACCCTGGTTGGGCAACTCACAACTTGTAACTCCAACTCCAGGAGATCTGACACCCTCTTCTGGCCTCCAAGAGCACTGCACACATGCATATATCCCCTATACACATAATTAAAAATAAAATAAATCTTAAAAAAGAAACCAAGTTAATGATAAGGATCATGGGGAGGACTTCTTTGTGTCTGTGTACATGTGTGTTCATGTGTGTGTCTGTGTGTTCAGGTCAACTTTGCCTATTATTCCTCAGGATGCTGTTTACCCTGTGTTTTGAGACAGGGTCTCTCATGCCTAGAATTCACCAAGTAGGCTAGACTGACTGGCCAGTGAGACCTAGAGACTCCCCTGTCTCAGCCATTCCAGAACTGGGATTATAAGTGTAAGCCACCACTCTTGCCTTTTTTTACATAAGTTCTGGATTTGAACTCAGGTCCTCATGCTTTGTAAGGAAAGCACTGTACTGAATGAGCTATCACTGAGACATCCCCCAAGCCTCCAGGGATGCCTTCTTGTTCTGGCTTCACCCTTCATGCCGGTTGGTTACTGCTGACTGGTTCACATATTCACCTTCCTATGTGGCTTGAGGTCACATGAGTCTGGGACTTCTGAGGGGTTGACTGGACATAAAGTACTCTGTAGTTTTATAAGCTTTATTTTGATTTTTAAATATTTTGGTCCTTTTAGACACAGTCTCACTATGTATCCCTGGTTGGCTAGAACTTGCTATCTAGCAAGAGATATCTCTCACAGAGATACCCCTACTTCTGCTTCCTAAATGTTGGGATTAAAGGCATGTACCACCATGTCTGGCCCTTATAAACTTTATTTTATTATTATTGTATGGGTTGATTTGTGCCACAGGGCTCCATATGGAGGTCAGAGGACAACTCTGTGGAGTCAATTCTCTCCCTCCACCTTTACACGGGTTCTGGGGATTGAACTCAGGTCATCAGGCCTTTGCAGCAAGCACCTTTACTCACTGAGTCATCTGGCCTGCCTGGTACTGTAGTTTTCATGCTCAGTGAATGCCCCAGCCTTTTCTTTTGTATTTCCTTTGTTAAGCAGAGACTGGTTGTATGGTTAGTCTTCTCTACTCTCTGTTGCAGGCCTTGACTTGGCACAATAGATTAAAGCTATTGAAACCTACTGAAGCTGGAAAAAGATGTTTGGAAACCCCAGAGCAGATTGCAGAAGTTCTGTAAGGCTGGCTTCTTTGGTTACTCTGATTAGCCTAGTCCATCCTGGGTCCTGGTCAGACTTGTGTGTGTGAATGTGTGTCTGTGTCTGTGTGTATCTGTGTATGTATGTATGGAGTCAGTTTATGACTTGGATGGTGGAGGCAGGAAGGTCAAAGTCTTCCTTACCTGTAGGGACGTCACAGTGTCCTCAATGTCCTCCATTCCCCAAGCCAGAAGCCAAGGACATATTCACAGCAGACATGTCTTTTCCCCTCACTTCCACTGTTATGGGGAGTCTCCTGTTCCCTCTGAGCTCAGCTCCAGCTGCAGTCTCAATTCCCATACTCCTGAAAGAGAAGAATTCAGATAAGACAGCCTAGATCAAGCAATCTAGAAGTTAATTTTTGAACTCCCCATGTAGCTGAGGCCACCCTGACCTTGAACTCCTGATCCTCCTGCCTCCACCTCTTGAGGCACGATTATACCATCATACCTGTTTTTTTTGGGATGCTGGGAATTGAACCCAAAGCCTCATGCATGCTAGGCAAGCATTTTGCTAACTGAGCTACACCCCCAACCCCCATTTCTTCTTTTTCTAAGTACCCAGTCTGTAGAACTTGGGGTTAACAACACAAATGTACTTGGACATTTTCTTTTTTTAAAAAAGTAATTACATTTATTTATTTATTTATTTATTTATTTATTTATTTATTTGAGTGTGTATGTATGTGCATGTGGGTGCGCCCATGCTATGGCACATATGTGGAGTTCAGAAAAACAACTTTCAGAAGTTGATTCTCTCCTACCATATAGGTCTTCGGGACTGACCTCAGGTCAACTGACCAGGTCATTAGGCTTGGTGGTAAGTGCCTTTATCCACTGAGTTATGTTGCCAACTGTTTCCTAAAATTGAAGATTATCATACAAAGTACTGAGTTTCAACATGGGATCTTCATACACATGTGTCATACTTTTTTTTTCCATTTGTTCCTGTGCGCCCTTCTGCCTCTCTTCAGCTGGTTCCTGTTCTTCCCCTAGTTAGGCACCCCTTTTCAGAAAGGGAGGTTGCTGCGGCTCCATTGACTCATTGGAAGAGAGCATTTGAGCTGAGCTCTGAGGAGGTAGGAGAGATTAAGGAAGTGTAGAGGAAAGCAGGCTATTTCAGGCAGGAAATTATTTTAACAAGAAAAAGTTTAAAGGAAGAGACAAAAAATTATATTCCTTTACCTTCTTGTCCAAAATCATGGAGGAAAAGGGCTTATTGGCACTTTTGTTTTGAGGCAGAGCCTTGTTCTGCAGCCCAGACTGGCCTTAAGCCCATGATGGTCTCGAGGTATGTCAGTCTCAATAATGCTGGGATTATATTTATATACAATATAAATTTATCATCATAATACTGGTTCTTTTATTATCTTCGAAGGAAAGAAGGGAAATGCTAACTGGAGGCAATTAAAAATGTGTGTGTGGGGGCAGCTCAGTGGGTAGAGCTGCATGCTTGCAGAGGGTAGAGCATGCTTGAAACTTCGGGTTCTTTCCCCAGAACCACATAAACTGAACAAGGTGGCACATACCTGTAATCCTAGCACTCAAGAAGTGGAGGTAGGAGGATCAGAAGTTCAAGGTTATCCTCAGCTATGCAGAGTTATCTCAAAAAAAGAAAGAAGAAAAAAGTTCTGACTGCAATTATAGGTCTTCTAGCTTTGTTTCTGTGGGTTTCTGCAGCTTACCTACAATTTTTTGTGGTGCAGCAGTGTTTCATAGCAATATAAACTTGAATCCCTCTCTTTGTTAACTTTGGTTTAAGTCACTTCAGGTCTGAGTGACAGGGATGCTCTTACTAATGGCCACTGCCCCCTAGTGGACAGTCTTCAGGCTCAGCCACTGGGGTCAGCTCAGTGTGATTTTCAAGTTGCTGTGTCTGTCATGCAGGAGAGATGAAACCCCCAAGTTTGAAGGTATTCTAGCATGCTGGCTATGGTAGAGAGAATAGTGTGTTCACCAGGGATGCCCATGTGCTCATCCCCAGAATCCACGAATGTGTCACAATACAGGCCCAAAGGGGCCGTGCAGATGTCTTCAAGGATATCAGGTAGGAAGTCCCCAGGTACTATCCAGATGCACCCAGTGTAATCACAAGAGTCTTGATGTATAAGGAGGAAGGAGGCCGAGAGTCAGAGGAGGTGTGAAGATGCAAGAAGAGCTGAAAATTCAGCAATGTTGGCTTTGAAGTTATGGGATGGTACCATGGGTCAAGCCACAGCAGCAACTTCTTCCAGATGGAAAAAGCAGGGAGCAGATTCTTTTCTGATGCTTCCAGTGTGAACCCAAGCTTTTCTGAGCCTTAATTTTTTCCCAGTAAGGTTCATAACTTCAGAACCTTAAGCTAACACTGTGTATTTATTATTTTTATTTTATATGTACAAGTGTATTGCCTGCGTGTGTGTGAGTGCACCCATGTTGTGCAATGCCTCAGAAGTCAGAAGAGGGCATTGGATTCCCCTGAAACTGGAGTTAAGGATGGTTCTTAGCCACCATGTGGGTACTGAGAATGGAACCTGGATCCTCTGCAAGAGTAGTCAGTGCTCTTAACCATTGAGCCATCTCTTCAGCCCCTACATGGTGTATTTTTAAAATTACATTTACATACTCATTGTGTGTGTGGGCATGTGCCATGGTACACATGTGGAGGTCAGAGGACAAGTTGGAGGAATTGTCTCTCTCCTTCCATCATGTGGGTTCTGGGACTTGAACACAGGTCTTCATACCTGGAGGCAAGTGTTTTTGCTCACTCAGCCATCTCACCAGCTCACATATGTATTGTTTTCAGCTTCTGGGCTGCCGTGCAATGCTACAGTACAGTGGGAAGTGATGTGCTGGTCTGGGGAGATGGAAGGGCATCTATAGTCAGGCTGGGGCTGGGATGGGAGCTGAAACTTTAGCTCCATGCTGCTGCTTCTGTGTTAATTACCCAGGAAGAATGGAAGCAGATCCTTGAAAGTCACTGCATGATGAAAATACATATAAAAAAGGGAGGGCTGGGAGTGGGGCGTTCATCAGAAAAGTGCTTGCTATGCAAGCATGAGGACCCAAGTTTGATTTCCAGAACCCATGTATAAAAGCTGGGCATGGTGGCACCCATCTGTAATCTCAGTGCTGCAGAGGCAGAGACAAGAAGATCGTTAGAGCTCATTGAATAGATGATCTTGGAGAGCAACCAAGGAAGACTCTGATGCCCACCTCTGGACTTGGTGCACCCATATCACTGTGTATGTGACCCAATTCGAAAAACACTGCTGCAGATCATGAGAGTGGGCAGAGGTGAGTGCAACAAGTATATACACTTAGGACAGTCAAAGATCTGCCCTTTCTAAAAGCATCTCAGCCCCCAAATCCCCTGAAACTTCAAGGAATGCACTAGTCTGATGAAATGATCACAGATTAAATAACAACATCTGCATCACACAGCTGACCAACCTTTAACAATTTGAATTTAGCTCTGCCTGCAAGCCTAGATGTCAGCCCTGTTAGTTCTACGTGTTGGATGTTTGTTAATTCAAGAAGTTCTCGCAGGTACACACCTTGTGACTTCTATGCATTTCATAATGGAAATGAAGTGGGGATCGCAGCTCCTTTAGATTCTGAATTCTGTGAGATTCTGATGTCAGTTGTGCCTTTGGTGTCATCAACACTTGGGGAAATGTGTGAATTCTAGCGAGGATTCAAAATAAGGATTTAGATTTCTGAAGTAACATCTGGGGAAAAGGAATGAACAAGGATTGGGCTTTTAAAAATAGAGAAAGGACATAGAGGAAAGAGATCATTTCTATTTTTAGAACGATGTCAGATTAATTTTCTGGATTTAGATATAAGAGAAATTCCTTATCAGCCTGTTAAATGTTGCCATGATCAACTATTTCAAGCTCCCGCTGCTTTACTGTCCCCCAAATGATGGACCATACTTTTGAACTGTGATCCAATTCAAAACATACTTTTTAAAAAGTCTGCTAGAAAATATATTTTGCACTGTAGAGCACTCAGCTCTAAGTTTTATGATCAATTTCATGAAACACTGTATTGTATAAATTCCTTGTTCTTTTCTTTATTTCTTTTTTGCATTTCTCTTTTTTTTTCTTTTTCTTTTTTGAGACTTGGTCTCATGTAGCCCAGACTGGCCTTGAACTCACTATGTAGCTGAGGATGACCTTGAACTTCTAATCCTCCTACCTCTACCTCCCAAGTGTTGGGATTACAGGTGTGTGCCACCACCATCCACCAGGAGAAGGCTAATATTAACTGTTCAACTTGCCAGGATCTAGAATCACCTGAAATAGGGGCATCTGAGCATGCCTGTGGGGGATTATCTTGATTGGATTAACTAATGTGGGAAGATGTGTCCACTGTGGGTGGCACCTATTCCTGGGACTGGGATCCTGGATGGTATAGGAAGGAGAAAGTGAGCTGAGCGTCGGCATTCATCTCTGTCTGCTTTCTGACTGTGAATGCACTGTGACCAACTGTTTCAAGCTCCCACTGCTTTACTGTCACCCCCAAAATGGACTATACTTTTGAACTCTGATCCAGAATAAGTCCTTTGTCCTTTAAGTTGCTTTTGTCTGTGTCTTTTATCACAGCAACAGAAAAAAACCAATCTAGGGCAGTTTACAAAGTGCTGGGAACTGATCTCAGTGCCTTGTGTAAGCTGCATCCTATCTGATATGGAGAACATTAGTTCCAAGGACCTTTCTACTAAAGCTGCCAAAAGCTATCATTCTGGAATGAATTTAGGATAGACTTTGGGCTATAGGTATAGGTTCATGGGCTCTGTGTTGCACTGTTGCCTACCATTGAAAAAACATTGCCTACAAGAACACTGCTAGCATTTGCCACATCTCTGAGTAGGTAAGAAAAACACACCCCTGGTCTAGTTGAGTGCAGCCAGTGCTAGGCACTTCACTACCACAGAGAGCAGGCACCACTCTCATGATCTGCAGTGACATTTTTCAAATTGGGTCCCATACTCAGTGGTATGTGTGCCAAGTCCAGAGGTGGACACCAAGTGTCTTCCTTGGTTGCCTGCCACCTTATTTTTTGAAACTAGGTCTCTCTCTGAACCTGGAACTTGCCTATTTTGCTAGGCTGGCTGGCCAGTGAGCTCCAGGGATCCATCTATTTTTGCTTTTCCAGAACTGAAATTATAGATCTGTGAGACCATCTGAGGGCCCACCTTCTACCCTTGCTCATATGCCTTTTGTAAGGTTCCAATTTTCCACATGTAGACTCCCATTAAACCTCTTGTAGAGGGCTGGGGATGTAGCTCAGTGGTAGAGCACTTGCATAGCATGTGCAAGAGTTCTACAAACAATCAAAAGCATCTTGTGGAAAGAGTCTGTTCAACTCCCTGTCGTCTTGTCAGTAATCCTCTCCTTCAAAATAGACACAATCTAGTAAAAATGTAAAGGAGCAGTCACTCTTCTCCAGAGAAAGTCATTTGGGAAAATGCTGGTCTCAGGTTAGAGACAGCCATGGGAGGGTGGGCTTTCCTTCCTAGTTGGGCCTCAGTTTAAAACTTCACAAAAAGGTAAGATAACCTGGTGACTATTCATATGACTAGATTAAACATTAAAGATCAGGTCTATGGGGCATATAGCAGTTAAGGATGGCTTTATAGGCAACAAGCAGAAAACGTATCCTGGCTTGGCAACAACTACAAGGAAAATGTACCAGCTCATTTAGCAAGAAGTCCTTAGGGCAGCATAGGCTCAAACGACATTATAAAAAACTACATTCTAGTGCTAGGGGGTTTAGCTCATTGGTGGAGTACTTGCCTAGCTTGTGTAAAGCCCTGGGTTCCATCCCCCATCACCAGAAAATTGAAACAAAGTTAGATTTTTTTTCCCACTTTGTGAATCTTATATCAGTTTAGCTCCCTTACTGTGACAAAGTGGCTGTTGCCATTCCAGGTTTTGCATACTGACATGACAGCATATACCAGAATGCAAGGCATTTTTAAAACGTTTTTATTTATTTTATTGTGTGTACATGAATGTATGTGTATAGAGTGGGTGCATGTTTGAAGGTCAGGGGACAACTTGCAGGTGGGAGTTGGTTCTCTCTTTCCCTCATGTGGGTCCTGGGGATCGAACTCAGGTCCTCAGGCTTGCAAGCAAGCACCTTTACACCAGCCCCAGAGCTTTTTGTTCAGTGCTCTTTTTAGTTCCCCTTTCTCCGCACACACATCCACCCCATATTTCCTTTCTGGTTCTTTGCCTTTGTTCCAGGCCTTCACTCAAATCAGTCACCCACAGGTAAATGGGGTCACTAGGAGTGACTCTGATTAAGACCTCTGATTGCCCCTGGAGTCTAGATATGGAGGTTGTATGAGTATGAGCCTGGTATTCAAGGAAGAGAGTCAGGATCAGGTGGAAGTTTTTGAGCATGCAGGGGCACATGCCCTGTTGAGGAGTGGCCTTTATTCCTCTCTTCACATCACAGGTATTTGGTACCTATCTATGAAAATAGCCTTAAATCTTGTGTGAGCTGAAGTTCCCAGAAAAAAACTGTACCTGTGCTAAAGATTCTATAAGGCTGACTGACTGACTAGAATTCCTCTGTGTGTGGAGAGTTGGAATGTTGCCAGTTCAGAGCCAATTTATCTTGCACTACTATCTTTAGCCCCTTAATAGCCATTTATTGCCCACCACAGTGTCTGATCTGACACCCATCCTTGTGATTATTGGGTAAATCCTTTTGGAATTTACAAACTTCTAGCTTCCACTAATCCCAACAATAAGAATGCCATTAGAAGCTGGGGCATGGTGGTGCACACCTTTAATTACAGCCCTCAGAAGAGGATCTTTGCAAGTTTGAGATCAGTGTGGTCTGCATAGCAAGTTCACGGCCCCCAAACAAAAACAATAATGCTATCAGATAGCATCTAAGGCCCGCAGCAGAGGTTTCCTCACTTTGCTGTGATCTGTCTACCTGATGTCCCCACCAATATATTTGAAAAACGTCTTGATTTTAAACTTCTTTTGTTCTAGGCAGGGCATGGTGGTGAGCACCTTTAATCCCAGCACTTGGGAGGCAGAGGCAGGTGGATCTCTGTGAGTTCAAGGCCAGCCTGGTCTACATAGTGAGTTCCAGGCCGGTTGGGGCTACAGGGAGACCCTGTCTCAAAAAAACCAAACCAAACCAAAACAAAACAAAAATCCCAAAACCTTTCTTTGTTCTGTTATAATAAAAACTTCATGAGAGTGGAAAATGGTATTGAGGGTAATCTAAATCTGTATTCCTGGTCCATGATCACTCATATTTGGCTCCAGAATACACTACCTATTATTTCCTTTGAGGGAAGAGATGTGTTTTTGCATTGATGCCTTGAAATTTTATTTTATTTTTGGGACAAGGGCTTGCTGTGTAGCCCAGGCTAGCTTTGAACTCTTCTGCCTTTTGAGTGCTTGGATTATAGGTGTATACCACCATGACTTGCTTGGAACCTGCATTTATTCACTTAAATTATTTTATTAATGTATATGGGGGTGTGCACATGTGCCCACAGAGGTCAGAAAGAGTCTTAGGATCCCTTGGAGCTGGAGTTACACATGGTTGTGAGCTGCCCGAAGTGGGTACTGGCAACTGAACTTGGGTCCTCTGACAGCAGTAAGTGCTCTTAACAGCTGAGCCATCTCTCCAACCCCTGGAACCTGTATTTAAATGGAAGTAGTTTTTCTTTCACCACAGCTCTCCTCTGTGTATCTTCTAAGCACATGTAAGTTGGAAAGGATAAGGTCACTTATCTCTGACTTTCACATTTCCTCAGGAGGAATCTGTAAGCAAAGTGTCCACAAGATTATCTGATGAGGCCATGCATCCTGGCAGGGCTCAGATGTTCTCAGGACTGACATGTATGCTCCACTCCCAATGGAGGCCAAGCCTGACCCCAAGCAGGGTTCCTCAGACCTTCAGGTGCTTTCTTTCTTGTCCCCAGGTACCAGAGGTCCCTTCACCCCCTTTTTATTTTTAAATTATGTGTATGCCTCTCTCTCTCTCTCTCCCTCCCTGCCCCCCCTCTCATCTCTTTCCCTCTCTCCTCTCTCTCCATGAGTGCAGTTGCCCATGGAGGCCAGAAGAGTGTCAGATTCTCTGGAACTGGAGTTACAGGACATTGTGAGCTACCCAATATGGGGGCTGGTAACCAAACTCTGGTCCTCTGGAAGAGCAGCAAGCGCTCTTAACGACTGTGTAGTTCCACCCCTGAAGACTTCTGTGACTGTGGCTCATGAAGTGTCTACATTTTCTCCCATGGAGAACTACTCACATTTTCCCAAATTAAATTTCTCACCCAGGTAATTTTCATCTTGATTTTTTTTTTGTGTGTGTGTGTCTGGACGGTGGCATTTTGTCTTTGCACTCGTGTCACTTTCTATTTCAGCGCTGTCTGTGAATGTCAGTCATGACGTGGAGTCCTTTTCTGGAGTGCTGCTGAAGATACCAAAAGAGAAGTGTGTCGTGGATGACCTTCTGAGGTCTGCAAGAGGAGCACACACAGGCAGTGTCCATCCACCAGGCTGCCCTCATCCACCAGGCTGCCCTCATCCACCAGGCTGCCCTCATCCACCAGGCTGTCTTCATCCACTAGGTTGCCCTTATTCACCGGGCTGTTCCCATCCACCAGGCTATCCCCCTAACGTCCCAACATTTGGGAGAGGATGTAAGGTCTGTGGTGACCATGCCACACACCAGGGGGCTCTGCAGCCATCTTTAATATACGGACCTCAGACAGAATGGTCTATGTTAGTGATTTTTATAGTTACTGTGACAAAATACCTGACAAAGGGGACAGGAGCTGAGGCAGCTGCTCACATTGCACCCACAGTGAAGCAGAGAGAGATGGATGTCCTGCTCAGCTTGCTTTCTTTTTATCCAGCCAGGGACTCTAGCACATAAGATGGTGCCACCCATAGTTAGGGCAGGCCTTCACACCTCAATTAATCCAGTTTACAAACGCACTCATAAACATACTCTAAGGTTCCTTTCCATGGTGGTTTTAGATCCTGCTAACCTGACAATCAAGATTAAATAGCAGGCTCTTAGCACCCCATTTTGCAGCTGCGGAAATCCAGTCTAAAAGACTGAGGAACATGGTCTAGGTGGGATTTAAACACACTCTTTCTACCTGTGACATCTCTTTTTACCAGGCATCCTATCTTGTTGGGCTCTTGCAGGGTAAGGCTAGATGGCCAGAGGTCACTGTGCTGAGAGTGGACTGACCTGCACAGAAACTACAACTCTGAGCCTGGGGGCCTGGAGCCATGCCACAGTGCCATCTTGTCCTGGAAGGAGCAACCGGGAGAGTAGTGGGTGGGGTGTGTGTGGTGGGGTGGGTAGCAGAGGGAACCACACCCTCTGTATCCCTTGTCATTTGGCACTGGGGGCAGCTTTTGCCCAGAGACTCTTGCTTTGGGCTTGCCATTTACAAAGAATTTCAGGTTAGCGGCAGCCAGGCTGTGAGCTTTCAGCCTTGAACATGTTTAGAAATAGAAAGATTGGTAGCTCCCTTCCCCATGTACTGTTTTAGAGCTGAAAAACACAATGAATTCCCAGAGATTTTTTCCCCCCTCCTTTGTCTGAGATGATATTCTCTTTCCACCAGGAAACCTGTAGAATAGCCATTTCTGAACCTCACAGTTTGAATGGAGAGGTAGATTTCCAGCTTCCATGGCAATAGCCTCTGCCTTACTCCATACTGGGCATGTGGAGCCTATAGCAAGGCTGTAATGTAGGAGGCTGCCACGCCAGCACCAGGGACTCAGTGCCTGCTGTGTGTGCATGTGAGTGTGCATGCACATGAGTGTTCATCTGTGTACACATGTGCATGTGAGAGTACATGCATGCATGAGTGCACACACGTATGTGTGTACATATGTCTATGTGTACATGCAAATTTGTGTGTACATGTGCATGTGCATGCATGGTGTGTGTATGTGTATACAAAACTCTGTGCATGTTTGTGCATGTCTGTGTGTCTGTCTGTTGCTAGGATCAAATCCAGGGCCTCTCACATGTTGGATAAACACTCTACCACCAAGCTACACTCCATTACCTGTTTTTCTACCAGGTACAGATGGCCCCCAATCTGGCAGAGGTAAGTGGTCATCAGTCTAGGGCCAGACACTGACTGCCCTATGTAGAACAGTATTCCTGGGAAGGGGGATGCCTGAATTTGGAAGGTGGTAGAGAATGATTCTCCACCCTGGCTCCTGGCCAGCCTCCCAAGGGCCATCACTTCCTTCTCACGTTCCTTTTTAAACTAGAAAAGCAAAATCAACTAATGTTTTCTGGGAAATAAAGAAAATGTGTCAAGGAATTAAAAGTGATTATTTGTGGTGAATGAGATTATAGATTATTTATTTGTTTGTTGTTTGTTTTTACTTGAGACAGGGTCTCACTACGCAAGCCCTGACTGTTCTTGAACTCATGGTAGCCCTCCTGCATCAGGTTCCCAAGTGCTGGGGTGCAGGCCTGAGCCATCACAGTCAACCACATTTGATTTTGATGCTTCCAGATTCTTTTCCTTTAGAACTCTGTCTCCTTCCCCCATCTTCCTCTCTTTTCCCCTCCTCTGGTCCTTCCCGCCCATTCTATTCCTTCTTTTCCTTGTCGTTTTGTTTTCTTCTCCCTCTTCCTTCCTCTCCTCTTCTCTCCCTTTCTCTTCCTTTCACCTCCTTTCCCACTCCCCTCTTCTTCTACAGAGTCTCACTGGAGATCAAGCTACCCTTGAACTCTTGTTCCCCATGGTTAGATGTCCAAATACTGGGTTTACAGGTGCACCATGCTGAGCCTTTGACCTCTTCTTAACATTGACTTAGAAGTAATCCCCATGTTAAGAAAGTTAACCTCCTAACAGTTACCATGCACACATTTCTCACATTTACTTTCCATGTCATACTTGCTACTGTGCAGGAAACATTTAATTTTATCAAGCCAAGGACATCAGTAACTTTGTGGCTTCTCGGCTTTGCATATTGCATGTGTTCCTGTGATACAGGATGTGCTCATCTCCTGTTAGATTTTGTTCTACTACTTTTATAATTTTGATTGTTTACATTTTACTTTTGATTCACTGAGATTTTATTGACTGCAGCGATTCAGTTCCATTTCTCCTAATAATAACCTTGCCATCCCAACACCATTCACTGGAGGATTGTGTCTCCTATGTGGTTTGAAGAGCCATCTTTATTCAATAACTACTTTTCAGAAGTGTTTTTGTCTATTTCTACACTCTTTTATATTAAATTGAATCGAAATGCCTGCCTACTCATGGGCTTCTACCCAGGTAATTCTATTAATTATTGTGTCTCCTCCTCCCTCTCCTTCCCCTCTTCCTTCTTTGCTGTCTGAGAGATGTGAACAACTTCTCCCCTCCTCCTTCTAAGGTCCTAATGACGAACCAAATTACAGTTCCACCACAGTTCACCCTGGGGAACCAATGAGTTTATGTGGCTCACTTAGAGTATGATTGAGGGGTTACTGACAGGCGCATGGGTGCCCCCAAAGTAGTCACTGGAAAGTCTTCACCCACCATGGACAATGACTTCCTCATAGTTGCGAAGATAGGGCCCCACTCTCCTAGTCTTCCCTAGCCTATCTATATACTCTGGCCCCTCTCCCACACCCACCCAGGCCACAGACCACATGCAATAAGGGCAGAGTTGGATACAAATAGCTGTGAGGAGTGGTGGGATACTTAGGTGAGGGTTCAATGATCCCCTGCCCCCTCCTTCCATGAGTTAATGTTAACAGTCCACAGGTTTCCTCCTGATGAACTCTCCAAGTAGGCCTAGCTGATTGTGTGAAGATGGTGGCAGTTTGACTCAAAGAACAGTGCTTACAGGGTTGCAGAGATGGATCAGGGGTTAAGAGCATGTACTGTTCTGGCAGAGGACCCCAGTTTGGTTTTCAGTACCCACATGGCAGTTAACAACCATCTGAAACTCCAGTTCCAGTGGATCCAAGGCCCCCTTCTAATGTTTGTAAGCTCCTGTATGCACGTGGTACATATACATACACTTAGGTACACACATATACATATAAAATAAATAAATCTTAAAAAGAATAGCACCTTACAATAGTGTGTGGGGTATACATATAAAATTAACAAATTTTAAAAAAGAATAGCACCTTAAAATAGTATGTTTGGGGGTGGGGTGTTGGGAGTCCCCGTGCGTGCATGCATGGAAGCCAGAGAAGGACACTGAGTGTCTTGCTTTATGACTCTCCTTGTTCCCTTGAGATAGGGTCTCTCACTGAATCTGGAGCTGGCAAAGAGTCTCAGGAAGCCTCCTGTCTCAGTACCTAATAGTGCTGGGGTTACAGATGTGTGCAGTCTCACCTCAATTTTTATGTGGGTGCTGGGATCTGAACTTAGGTCCTCATGCTTGTATAGGAAGTGTTTTTATCCCTGGAGTCACTTTCCTAGCTCTTAATCCATGTGGTTTTGACAATATGTTCTAGTACTTACTAGAGGTTGTCTCCTCTCCTCTCTCTCTCTCTCTCTCTCTCTCTCTCTCTCTCTCTCTCTCTCTCTCAAAGAAAATTGATGGCTTTTCTAGGAGGACGATTGAATTATACAGTCAGCTTGTTATGATGATGATGATGATGATGATGATGATGATAGCAGCTCTGATTGGCCTTTTCATTTGAAGAACATTCTAGATTAATTTATGGGGCACCAGCATATTTACAATACTTAATATCCTTTTAAACTTGTTTAAAATGCTAGTTTCATTAAAAACACAATACATGTCCATTGTAAAAAAAATATGGGGCAAGAGAAGTGGTGTTGGGTGACACCATTCCTGGGGAGATGTGAACAAATGTCTACTTACCTCAGATAGGGAACTAATGACAGACCAAAGCAAGGAGACCACCAAAGTCCAACTTGGTGAGCAAGTTGCATTTTATTGGGGTTACTTATAGGAGTATGGGTGAGGAAATACTTAGAGGAGCAGCAATGACTCAAACACACCTGTATTACCAAAAAGCCCACTCCAGCATGAGTGAAGGCTCTTGAAAGTTGGAAACTGAGTTCACTGCACAACTTGTAGACAGGTTGGAGATGTCTTTTTCCAAGCAGCTTAGTTGATTTGAGCCTTTCAGGCAGCTCAACTGAGCTCTGCCTTTTCTAAGCAGCTTGTCTGATTAGAGAGTACTTGGAGGTCCTTACTGCTTATACAGGCTTGGGGAGGGAGAGGCCTAGTGCATCTGATCAATTTCAGGGACTTCCTGAACCTTTTGAGTTGTTTACTTCTGGAGCTTAAGGAGCTTCTCTGCAGGATGGAATGTTTCATCTCAGAGAAAAATAATAGTGGTTAGTGGATGAAGTGCTTGCTGCTCAATTATGAGGACCTGAGTTTGGGTCCCCAGCACCCACATAAAAGTTAGGAATGGCAGTCGTGCGTGGTGGCGCACGCCTTTAATCCCAGCACTCAGGAGGCAGAGGCAGGCAGATCTATGTGAGTTCAAGGCCAGCCTGGTCTACATAGTGAGTTCCAGGACAGCTGGAGCTACAGGGAGACCCTGTTTCAAAAAGGAAAAAAAAATGTTAGGAATGACAACCTGTGCCTGTATCGCCAATGCTCAGGTTGGGCAGTGTTGTGATGGAGACAGGCAAACTGGAGCTGTGGGCTCAGTGTAGCAAATTGGCTACTCCAGGTTCAGTGAGAGACCCTGTCTCAACAACAACAACAACAACAACAACAACAACAACAACAATAATGATAATGTGGAGAATAAACCTCTCATGGATTCTAGGCCTTTGCCGTAAAGGTGGTGGCACATTCACAAACAGCACAAGCATCATCAATGAGCCTGTTGGAACTGCAGATTGGACCTCATTGGAAGACTCCTGAATTAAAATCTGTATTTTTTTTTACCAAGATTGGCAGGTGATTCACAAAGTCCATGTTGAGGAGCCCTTACCTCTCGCAGTACCTTCTTGTGCTTGACTGTACTTTGAGATCTTTATGATACATGTATGCCCGGGTCCCACCCTCAGAGATTTGGATGCAGTTCACTAGGGGTGCTAAGGTGCCTAGGGTGTCAAGATAGTTTTTGTGAAACAGGATCTCATGTAACCCAAACTGGTCTCAAAATTACTATGTAGCTCAGGGCGACCTTGAATTCTTGATCCTCTTGTTTCAATCTTCTGAGTGTGGGGATTGCAGGCTTGTGCCACTATATCTGGTTTATGTAGTGCTGGGGATGGAACGCCAGGCCTCATTCGTGCTAGGCAAACATTCTACTGATTGAGCCACATACAGACAAGATTTTTTTTTAAGATTTATTTAACTTTACTTTTTATGTGTGTTTGTCTGCATGTATGTATGTGTACTGTGTGCCTGCCTGGTGCCATCAGAGGCCAGAAGAAGCACTGGATCCCCTGGAAGTTGAGTTACAGATGGTCATGCGCTGCCATGTGAGTGGTGGGAACTGAACCTGGGTCCTCTGCAAGAGCAATGTATTAGTTGCTTTTCTGTTGTGAAAGAAACACTGACCAAAGCAACTTACAGAAGGAAGAGTTTATTTGAGCTTATGGTTCCAGGGGAAATACAGTCCATCATGGCAGGGAGGCACGGTGGCAGGATGTGGCTGGAGCAGAGCCAGAAGGCAGAGTGTTCACAACTTAAAGCAGGCACAGGAAGCAAGAGAGGGACTTGAGATCCAGCAAGGCTTAAGAACTCTATAAGCCCTCCCCCAGTGACATGCACATAGAGGAACCTAATCTAAACAATCCCTCACTGAGCCTTTCCACAGATGAGTCTAGATTGTGTCAAGTTGACACAATCACAATCACATCACACTCACAACACCTAGTACAATGTAAATGTTATAGAAATAGTTGTTACACTGTATTATTTAGGAATAATGAAAAGAGTCCCTGGGGTAGGGAGATGGCTCAGTCTGCAAGTACTTTCTTTGCAAGAACAGGGACCAGAACTAATGCAAAAAAGCTGAGCAGGGTGGAGATGAGAGAGAGAGAGAGAGAGAGAGAGAGAGAGAGAGAGAGAGAGCGAGAGAGAGAGAGAGAGAGAGAGAGCGAGAGAGAGAGAGAGAGAGAGAGAGCGAGAGAGAGAGAGAGAGAGAGAGAGGAAGAAGAAGAAGAAGAAGAAGAAGAGAGAAGAGAGAAGAGAGAGAAGAGAGGAGAGAGAGCACCAAGGCACACTTGCTAAATAGTCTAGCATATTTGGTGAGTTTCAGGCTAATGAGAGATCCTGTCAAAAAATAAAAAATAGAAGACTCTGAGGAACGATGTCTAAGGTTGTCCTCAGGCGTGCACACACACACACACACACACACACACACACACACATACACACACGAGAGAGAGAGAGAGACAGAGAGAGAGAGAGAGAGAGAGAGAGAGAGAGAGAGAGTAAAATGTCAGTAGAAGTTCAATTTTCCTGTAGCCCCAGCTGGCCTGGAACTCACGACATAGACCAAGCCGGCCTTGAACTCACAGAGATCCGCCTGCGTCTGCCTCCTGAGTGCTGGGACTAAAGGCACGCACCACGCCCGGCAGAAGTTCAATTTTTTAAATACTTACTGTGACCTGTGGTTGGATGAATCCACAGGTGTGGAGCCCATGGACATGGAGGGCTGACCGCACAATGTTTTGCATACAAAGCCTCTAAAATAAATAATGCTTCTCATAAATATGTCATTCCTCTAAGTGTTCTGTTGTCATGACCTAGTTTTATATTTTTCTTTTTTATGAAAAAAGTTTATAAATTTACTATTCACTCTTGCAGGCATGTGTTCATACACATACTTCCTGCTTTGAAAAACTCACACTCCAGGGCATACCAGCTTTCCAGCATTGCTTGTGTTTATTCAAGACTTGTGAAAGAAGGACTGGGGACGTGGCTCCATTGGTTGAGTGCTTGTCTAGCATGCAAAAAGCCCTGGACATAAAATGTTGGGTTTGGCTCCCAGCACTGCATAAACTGGGTATGGTGATGCATGCCTGTAATCCCAGTACCTGGGAAGTAGAGGCAGGAGGATCAGAAGTTCAAGATCATGCTTAACTACACAATGTGTTCTAGGCCAGCCTGGGCTGCGTGCGACCCTATCTAAAATAAAATAAGTTAAAGTAAACTTTACCGTTTAAAGCAGTTTTTAGTTTGCATATAATTGATACAGTATTATGGGCGCCTCTGTACTCTGCTCACAGTTTGCTGTTCTTAGTGTCTTGCCTTAAGGTACATTTCCTGCAACCATAATTGAGATATTGACTCAAGTCCACGCTTGATTCAGGTACCCTTAGTTTTTAACATAAGATATATTTGTGCCTACAGGATCTTACCCAGAATACCATGTTACATTTAGTTACATGTCTTCTTCAGAACTTCTTGCTGAAATGGTTTTCTCTTTATTTTAAAAAAAGATTTGATTATTTTAAATTATGTGTATGTGTGTGTGTGTGTGTATGCATGCATGAATGCAGGTGACTGAGGAGGCCAGAAGTGTGTTGGATCCCATGGAGCTGGAGTTCCAGGCAGCTGTGAGCTGTGGAACAAAAATCTGGTCCTCTGGGAGAGCAGTAGGCCCTCTTAACTGCTGAGCTATTGCTCCAAACTCCAGTTTTCTTTCTTTTATAATAATTCTTGCCAGGCGCGGTGGCACACACCTTTAATCCCAGCACTGGGGAGGCAGAGGCAGGAGGATCTTTGTGAGTTCAAGGCCAGCCTGGTCCACATAGTGAGTTCCAGGACAGCTGGGGCTACAGGGAGACCCCGTCTAAAAAAAAAAAATTCTTTAGTATCATTCACTGTTGTGATTATGAAATGAATTCATAGATACTACATATACTAGTAATTTAAAAATCAATATCACGACCTAAATTATAACTGGAATAAAAGTAGCACCATACATAATTAATGTGCATTTGCTATGATAAATGCTCACTCAGGGCTGTGTGAGAGTCAGAGAGAAAGTACTGAGATGCTTGCACCTACTAATAATGTCGAGCTGGGAGAAGACAAGACTCTGGAATATTACCTTATCTTTTTTCTTTCTGTTTGGAATTTTGAAATAAGAGTTTAGTAAACATAGTCATGAACACACATGGAACTCTTCAGCCTATGGTAGCTATGCATGTGATAGGCACAGATGTATTGACTGCTGTATCAGATGCTGTAAGAGTAACTGCCTTCAGTGTTCTGATTTCTCAAAATGATGAGTTCCATCTACCCTACACTTAAATAATAGTTGTATTTCCATAAAATTTGGTATGCATTCAAAGGGTGTAAACATATTTTATGTTCACATACAAAACATGGTTAAAGCAATGTGATTCTAAGCACATTTTCACAGAACCAAAGGTCTTGGTCGGCTTATGTATCTTTTAAGCCATCCCCCACTAAATGTAGATGGACCCCTCCTCACATTACTGCTGTAACCAATGAAAGCACCTGCGGTTTTCAGAAATGCCCCCTAGGGGGCGCTACTGCTGTGGGTAGTGTTAGAGCTTACCCAGAAACCTCAGTTAATTTGTAAAGTGAGTTCAGTGGTTGCTGAGTACAGAGGCAATACAAGTGAAACAATAAGATACCAGGCACACAGTCTCCCCTCCAATAATGTAAGTTAATATTATTTCCCTTGTTTTTTTTTGGTGCGTGCGTGTGTGTGTGTGTGTGTGTGTGTAAAGCCAAAGCAAGAAAGGCAGAAGCTCAGAAAGCTCTCGATTATGAACCCCCTTTGGTCAGTTCAAAGTACTGAGTTTGCTCTGGCAGGATACGTGGGGAATGGTACTGTGGGCCGCAGTTTGTTCACCTCCACCTTCAGTTTGTGATACACTGGACTACAAAGTGTGGAACCAAAACAATGACACTTACCTTTAGATAGCTCCTGTAGACGTGTGTGTGTGTGTGTGTGTGTGTGTGTGTGTGTGTGTGTGGTGTTTGGGGGTTCAAAGACTTCTAGCGAGACCTCAGATCAATTGAATCAGAGTTTCCAAGAGCAAGGGATAAATACTTGTCAAAATACAAAAGCTCAGTGCTAAATAAAGCCTGGCGACACTAACCCCAGCACCACAATGAAAAAGAAAACCAAGTAAGAAAGAATAAGGTGGGGAAGGAGTCCTTACAAACCGAGGTTTCAGCCAGCCTTGTTGCACAGAGCTATTCGACCTCTAGCAGGGCTGCAACCCTCGGGTATTTTTGTTCTTGGCGGCCAGGTGATTCTTTAAGAGCCGCAGACAGGATACCCAATGAGGTAGCCTGGAACGGAATCCAAGGCGCAGGAAACCGGGACCTGCAAAGGAACAACGGTTCAGTTTCCTAGGGCAGAACCAGGACTAATGAGTAAATTGTCACAGTTGTTTTCAGCCAAGTAGTCTTAGCGTGTTTCCCTTTCTTTTGGTACAAGAAGGGACCTTTAAAACGACCTAGTTCGACGCTGTCAGTGCATAGTTGAAATTAGTGTTCAAAAAAGTGAAAGGGAGCCAGGGTCAACTCAGATCTGATCCCAGCCCATCAGTAACAAAATAAAGCGAGATCCTCTCCTTCCTAGCGCTGTTTCGCCCAGGGCCCTTGCAGACATTTAAATCTTACCCTGGCTTCGAACATCGGCAAAACCGAAATGAGGAAGGAAACTGGTTACTCGTCAAAGAAAATAGGACGGATTTCTTTAAATGAGGAAATTGTCGTTTTAGAGTACACGGATTAAATTTAGAGACTGATACCAATTTAAAGATAAAAATCTAGATTCTCCAGAGCTTGGATGTGTATGCCATCAAATGCGTGCTCAATCTGTTTGTTAGGTGGCTGGTTCCCCTGTTCGCCTCCGGCTGGGCCTGCAGCGAGTGGACCAGCTTGAGGCTTTGCTGGGGAGACTAGCCCCACCGCATAGAGTATGAACTTGGCTGTCAGAGGTGGGAAGCATTGACCGCGTTGGGGCAGGCAAGGAGCCTTCTAGGGGGACGGATTCGGGATGCTCCAAGAGAGAAAAGAGCTGCTGCGGAAATTGAATGGGAAAGGCCCAGGGACCATTGCAATGCAGGAAGCCGCTAGTGCAACACCTCAACCTTTGGCTAAGTTGGTGCTCCAGAGAAACTGGGAGCAGAGTTAAAGCTTTTAAAAGACAGGAAACCCACAGACTTGGAGACAGGTGAATCTTGATTTCCCAGGATGGGCGGTGAGGGTCTTGGCCCAGACCGGCGGAGACCCGGTAGCCTGCGCGGCTCCCAAAGAGAAAGATGCCTAACGAGCCCTGATCCCCTCTCTCCTGCCCACGCGGGGCCACCCGCTCCGCGGACCACAGAGGAATCAGGGTGGAGGGGTTCCCTTCCGGGCACCAATCCGCGAAGCGGGTGGGGCGCGTTCGCCGTCACGCCCTCGCCAAGCCCTGCGCCAGCCGCCCGCCGGTCCCCACGCCCCCTGACAGTCCCTTGCTTCCGCAAGCCTGAACCGTCCGGGTCCCTCCCTCTCCACCGCCCGGGTACATCGGTCTCTCAGTGCCAGGGCTCAGCGCCTCCGGGCCGATCCTCGCCGCCCGCACCTGCCCCGGGTGCGGGGCGCAGCCGCGACAGAGCGGCCCCCGCCTCTGTCACCCGCTGCGCTAGCGGTGGACCTGAGGCTCACCGCGCTCCGGGTGGACCTCCCAATCCACGCGCTCGGTCCCTGGCACTTCAGACTCGAATCCCCGCCGCGATCGCTGCCGCTTCGGGGATCTGCAGCCCCAGCGCCATGGAGCCGGCCGCCTGCAGCGAGCGCCGCAACCCGGCTGGCCCGGCGGTCCCGCTGCCGCTGCCGCCGCCCCGGGGCCACGCGTCCCTGAGTACCGCGGCCACCGCCCCCAGCCCGGCCCAGCTGAGCTCCTCGCTGCAGCCGGACGAGGAGCAGCAGCCGCGGATCAGCGAGAGCGGCCAGTTCAGCGACGGGCTGGAAGATCGAGGTGAGTGACCACCGCCCGGAGCCCCTTCCCAGCCGCGGTTCGGAAATCACCTGTCCGCTAGACTCCGGGCAGGGCGCCTTGTCACGCGCGCGGAGACTGGACCTCCCCCGGAGGTGCGGAGAGCGGTGGCCACAGTCCCACCTCCCACTATCCGCTCGAGCACTGCGACCGCACCTCCTGGGACCCCTTTCAGGTCCCGGATTCCGGCGGGTCCCTAAGCCAGCCTTCTCCAGTACCGGCCGGAAAAGTTTGCGGAACCCACTCTTGGTCTCTCTCCCGGGCCAGGAGGTCCAGCTCAGAACTGGGGGATCCCGGTTCCATGCGTCCCGCCGCCTAGTCAGGTCGGTCACCGGGCAACTTCATTTTGCCGAGTTAGTGCAGCGTTTTGCCGAGTTAGTACCTTGTGCCTCTGAGCTCTTGCGGAACAGACGCTTCCTGGGGTCCCGGGTCACAGCGGTTACCATCCTCAGTGTGAGGATGCAGGCAGGGAGGTTGGGACGTTTGGTTTCGCGCCACCAACCTCTGCGTGGATGCTACGGGAAGCTGGTACTTACTGGAGAGCTAGTATTCAGCTCTTGCCCGGACCTAGGCCCTGGACTCCGCATCTCCTGGAAGGTCGAGCTCTCTACACTACACACAGCTGCTTTCTCCGTAGGGTGGCTCGCTTGGATTGCGGGGGCTCCCCTGTTCATCCCGCGTCTCTCTCCTTTCCCATCACGCCCTCGTGGCCTCTCGGCTTAGATTCCTTGCGCAGAGGGCCGCATCTGCACCTTTCCTTTTTCTCGCTGCTTCTGAATTGGACCCCTCGAAAATTATCAACGGTTCAGCTAAAATTTCTAATAGCAGATTTGGATTCTTGCAGTCAGGCCCTTCCGGAGGAGCCGGCTTAGTGCACCTCTACCCTTTTTTCTACCTTTTTTCCCCCCTCGGAAGCTTTCATCTGTAAGCCGTAGAGGGCTTGTATTATTTTAGTCTTAGCAGGTTTCTGTCCTATTCTTAGTACCTCCTGTACATCTTTATATTCCGGTTTCGTATTGGGATGCAGTATCTCTTTCTTCCTTAGAGATTCCGAACTGTAGCGTGTGAAATAGAATGACATGGAAACAGATTCCCAGAGAGGCGGCGGAGATGCTCTGCGGGAACTGGAGCCGCTCCAGCTTCCAACGAGTTCTGCACCGGTGTTGCAGTTTCTTCTCCTGTTCCCTCATAACTCGATAGCCTTGGAAACCAGAGGGTTAGTCCGTCCCCAGAACCCAGAAAAACCTCGCAGTTTAATTCTGGGGTGTGATAATTACCTTTGGCCCATGTAGCTCATTTTGCAAGATTTAAACATTTTGCATTGAAGAGACGGATGGCCTGGGTTGAGCTTAATTCTGTAGCATTGCGGGTTCTGTAAAAACTGGTCAATTTCTCCTCACCAGTGCCAAAAGACCGGGGTGGGGTGGTGGGGTGGGGATCATGCTAGGGTAAATTAATATTTAGCAATGTTTAGAGATCATGCTTAAGTGTAAAAATAAAAACCTCTTCTAAATACATTCTTTAGGTTTTCTGTCGGGGGCAAATGAACTTCATTTTCTATTATATTGTCTCCTGAAAGCCTTGGTTGTTCATAAACTGTCACTGTGTGAAAGCTTCTGTATCATACACAGCCTCTCTGTTAGGATGGATCCTGTCCCCCACAGGACCCAGGATCCTATGGCATCACCAGCTAGCTGCAAGTGGCTGTGACATTCTTTTGTTCCACCCATTCCTGACTGCAAAGAGTTAAGGATACAGGAATACTTCTTAAACAAATCAGAAGGCTCCTGGGGAGACTGTAATATTTTGGATGTTTGTGTTATTTCATCTTTCCTATATCATTTTTCGTTATCTCTTGGGAATGATTTGAATGCTGTGACTTCCCACAAGTGATAGGAACAGAGAAGAGGAAGACTCAACAGCAGACCTCCCAGGATGCAGTGACTTTCTGCTAGGTCCATACCTACAGCATGTGGGGGATGGGCATTCTGGACATAAAAGGATCTTTGTTGTTATTTTTTGTGCTGACTTCCTCCTGAGCTGTTAGGGATGCTATAGCAGATGGGTTCTAACTCCTATTGGAGGGATGCTTTATAATCTGGTGACTTGGAATTTTAGAGATGTTTTCCACTTAGAAGTGACTGGGCTGGTCCCAGAATTCCACTAGCTCAGAATGCCCCAACACTACTGTGCCAGTTGGTTGAGCCTGTGGTTCAGGAAGTAAGTAATCGCTCTGGTGGCTTAAGACCATCAGAGACCACACAAAAAATAGGCCCAGTTGATTTCAGGCCTTACCTCTTCCCTCCTTTAATATCCAGTTTTTCTTCTCCATCATTTTATCCCAAACAACTTTCCTCTAGATCCCCGTTAATAAAAATCCCCCTTTCTGCAGAGAATTAAAGCTGGATGGCTCAGTGTGGTGGTGCACGCCTGGAATCCCAACATGGGGAGGCAGAGGCAGAAGGATCACTGTGAGTTCGAGGCCAGCCTGGGCTACATACTAAATTCCAGGTCAGTCTTGACTGCAGAGTGAGACTCTGTCTCCAAACAATGACAATAGGAACAACAGCAAAGCTGGATAAATTTAGGGGACAGCAGTGAGAAGTACCTGATCTACTATGAGAATAACCTCTTCATACTGCACCTGCCTCCTTCATTTATATATCCCTAAGCTTGGTATTATCAGGTTTAAATTAGGAATGTATGAAACATGTTAAAATTCCATTGTGGAATTAGCTGTGGGTAGGGAGGCCGCAGCTCTGCATATGACCTGGGGCCTTTGTCTCTGTCAGGCTGGTCTGCCTCTCCAGAGTGTTTGGCTTCCACCTATAAAGTGTAGCTTACTGAATCCTTTAGGAATCCCCTCCCATTTCTGTGGCATGGGCACAGAAATACACTTCTGAGCTGAGCCTTTTCTGGCATTTACATTCTGTTTTCCTTGGAGGAGTAGAAAGTTTCCCATCTTTGGTATCAGCTATTTGCCTGTGTGTGTGTGTGTGTGTGTGTGTGTGTGTGTGTGTGTGTGTGTGTGTGTGTGTGTGTGTATGTATGTGTAGGTGTGTGTAGGTATATGTATGTAAGTATGTTTGGAGGTCAGAAGTGAACCTCAAGTGTCATTCCTCAGGTGCTATCCATTCTATTTTGGGGACAGAATCTCTCACTAGTCTGATTCTACTAGACTGGCTGGCTAGTGAGCTTCTGGGGTCCTCCTGCCTCTCCCTTTCCAGATATGGGAATACCAGTGTGTGTACCATGCCTGGCTTTCTATGTAGGTTCTGGGAATCGAACTCAGATCCTCATGCTTGCATAGCAAGCACTATTCCAACTGAGCCGTCTCCCAGGCCTGTCTGCTGCATTTTTAGAAAGGAGAGATAAGGAGATAAACACGGTTACACAGTGTTTCCATTACAATGACTATTCTCCCTCATACCCCTTAATCTCATAATCTAGGGAAGCCACACAGAAGGTCCCATCTATGGAAGAACCTCCAGTCATACTGGCTCAGAAAATCTAAAAGCCACCATAGCAGGTGCCCCAGCCCTTTCTGACTTCTGCCTGAATCTCCTTCAGAGAGTGCTAGCCCCCTCTTAGTGGAGAGGTCTGGAGAAGCACTACCAGGGTAGTCAGGACCAGGTGTGCTACTGAACCCAGCCAGCTCCTGAAGGAAAAATAAATGTGGCAGAACGGTCATGGCTGTCCCTCATGGAAAAGTAAACGGACTTCTCAAAGGAACCATTTTTTGCCCCTAGTGTGTAAAGCTCTTGAAATGGGTGCTGTCAGAATGCCTGGCAAATGAACCATTTATTTGAGTTGGTGCTTAAGTGGTACAGCGTCACTTCTGAAAAATCAATGGGTTAGGATGAAAAGTGTGTGTGTGTGTGTGTGTGTGTGTGTGTGTGTATGTGTGTGTGCGCATGTGAGTGCTCACCAGTGTTTGTGTATGTGGAGATCAGAGGTTGATGTCCAGTGTCTTCCTCAGTTTCTCTCTACCTTATATTTTGAGACAAGATTTCTCACTGAATCTGGAGCTTGCCTTTATAGCTAGACTGCTGGCCAGTGAGGCCCAGGATCCTCCTGTCTCTGTTTCAGGGATCTGAACTCAGGACCTCCTGCTTGCACAGCAAATACTTTACTCATTGAAGCAGCTTTATTTTTTTAATATTTTATTTATTATTTTTATTTATGTGTATGAGTGTTATGCTTGCACGTAGGTAAGTGCACCCATGTCATGCAATGCCCGAGGAGGACAGAAGAGGCTATCGGATCCCCTGGAACTGGAGTTAAGGACAGTTGTTAGCTGCCATGTGGGGGCTGGGATTCAAACCCAGGTCTTCAGCAAGAACAGTCAGTGTTTTTAACTGCTAAGCCATCTCTCCAGCCCCGAAGCAGCTTTTTAAATTGAATGATTTTTTAAAAAAAAACTCATTTGGAAAAAAAGAAAGGAAATATTTAGAGATGTATATATAAGATCTGCTTCTTCTAGGTTATAGCTTTTGCTGGACATAAGAGTGATTGCAACTGAAAGTAAAATGAAGTATTTTTCAGTAGCCAAGGCAGAAGTCAACAAAGAGCATATTGAATTATCATTTGAAGCTACCATACCTAGAGCAAAATTTGGCAAGTGAGAAAGCTTTGTTTTCCCATCTAAGAACATTAATTATTTATTTATTGAAGTTAGCACAGGTTGGCCTCAAGCTCATGATATAACTGAAGATGACCTTGAACTTCTGATTTAGCTGCCTCTACCTCCCAGTGCTGGGATCACAAGTGTGTACCACCATGCCCATTTTATTTGGTGCTAGGGATGGAACCCAGGGCTTTGAACATGCTAGGCAAGCACTACATCAACCAGGCTATACCCCTAGCTCCCATTTATGAATTTATGAAGGAAGATATGAGGATGGTTCCCAGTGTGATGGTAAAGATGGGGTGGAATCTGCCTTCTTGCATTCTTATCTACCCTCCGGTTCTACATAAACCCCCAGGTTTCACTCACTTCAATGTTCTTTGGCCTGTCTGCTCACAAAGCATCCTTCTCTGCAGATGGCTTGTTTTGTTTATGGCCTGTTTAGGAATGCCTGGACTGAGGTGGTTAGGCATCTTTGCTGTAGTTTTTTAACAGAATACAGGTTTTGGAAGTGGCGGGGCTCAGGAAATGATGCACCAAAGCATGGTACTTTGGCATGCTGGGTACTCCGAACTGGAAGGCCTTAGGAAAAAAGCCTCCTCCTGTCCTTCTTCTTCTAGTCCCCACTTTACCCCAAGGCAGGCTGCAGAAACTAGGAAACAGCTCCGTCATTAAAATATTTGCCTTGCAAACATGAGGACCTGAGCACTAGTCCCAGGACTACTGGTGAAAAAGGTGTGATGGCATACACTTGTAATCCCAGTGCTGAGGAGTTGGGGATATCTCTGAGGCACTGGTCAACCAGCCTAGTGGGATCAGTGAGCTCCAGATTCAGTAAGAGACGCCATCTCAAAAAATAAGGTGCCCAGTACCTGAGGAACAATACCTGAGGTTAACCTCTGGCCTATACACATACACACACACACACACACACACACACACACACACACACACACACATGCACACACACACACACACGCACACATTTGTATATGCACCTGCGCACACACCAGCATGTACTCACATGTATACACACAAATTAAATAAATTAAAACCACCAAATGTTTAAAAGAAAAGAAGGTAGGACCTCTTTTTTGCAAAGACAGTCATAAAACCCAGAACTATCACTCTAGTCTCCCCCTGATTCTCTGTGTAAGAGCTGGTCACAGATAAACTCTGACTGACCTTGTCTTTGTGTACCCATCACAAGACCTCATTCCAGAAGGGGTCCTGTCACACATTCAAGACCAGAGTGCCACACAGGAATACCAAGGTGAACAGATAGGCCTTGCTGAGTTTCCTTCCTTGGCTTGTTGCTGATCATTCATACCCTCTTATCGAACTTCATTTCTACAGGGCTATGCATTTTTCATTGAATCTGAGCATGAAAATAGCTTCCCTTCTGCTCTAGAGTCTTCATTTCTGAAGTCTTCCATGTTGTGTAGGACTCTCTCTCTAGTCCTCCTTGTCTACTAATATATTAGTGTTTATTACTATGTTTTGAGACAGGGTCTCATGTATCCCAGGTTGGACTTAAACTCCTTATGTAGGTGAGGATGAACCTGAAGTTTTGATCCTCCTGCCTTCACCTCCTTGGATTACAGGTGTGTGCTACAACACCTGAGTTATACAGTGCTGGGGATAGACCCTAGGGTTTCATACATAGTAGGAAAGCACTCTACTGAATGAACTATATCCCCAGCTGAACAAGTAGACCTTTATTTAAGTAAATTTGTATGTTTTTTTCTTCTGTTAACATGTCTTGTTGGTGTGTCAGCCACATGCCTTACAGAGGAAGGAAACCTCTGTAGTTTCATGTGGTTGGTCTGGCAAATAAATGGTGTTCATATGTGATAGTCTCACCTTCTGACATTTTACAAATGGCATCTATGCTTTGACTCCCAATTTATAATCATCTGTAGCCAATGTGAGAGACTGCCTGACCTCTGAAACGAATGTGGCACTTTATGCAGCCAGAGCTGACATGGTCAGCTCTACTTGTGTAGAATGAATAACTGAAAATTTGACTCTCTGGTAACTAAGAAATGGCACTTGTTTTCCAAGGAAAAGAAAGAAGTAATTGAAATTAGCCTGAAGATGTTTAAGTCTGATAGCTGGCAGTTGAAGCTTGGCCATTGCCTGGGGTTTGTTACAGATTCCTGCTGTTGTCAAGGACTTGTCATGTGTAAAGCAGGGGAAGCAAAAATAAAACGTGCCTTACTCATGGCCTTCCTAGGAAACTAGCTCTGGCTTTAGCAGGCTTACTTCACTATCCTATTTTAAGTGTGTGTGTGTGTGTGTGTGTGTGTGTGTGTGTGTGTGCGTCTACATGTAGGTGGAGGCTCAGGTATCATTCTTCAGGTCCTGGTCACCTTCGTTTGTTCTTAGTAAGGGTCTGTCACTGGCTTGGAACTCATCAAGTAGGCCAGGCTGGCTGGCCAGTGAGCCCTAGAGATCTTCCTGTCTCTGCTCCTATAGTGCTGGGATTACAAGCATGCTCCACCATGCCTGGCTATTTTACGTGGGTTCTGGGGCTCCAACTCAAGTCCTCATGCTTGTGTGATAAGCATTTTATTGAATGAGTTATTTCCCTAGCTCCCTGAGAGGACTTAAAATTAACTATTTATTATTTATTTATTTATTTGTTTATTTATTTATTATGTGTTCTTGGTACAAAAGAAAGGAGGAGAAAATGTGCTGTATTTATGAGCCTGGAAGCTTTGTGCAAATCCCATAATGCTGTTGGGACTGTACTAATGGATCAGTGTCCACAGCCAAGGAGCCCAAATGCTTATGCCGTCACCATGCTTCTTTCCTAGTGGAAGGAGCACCCTCCACTGAGCCAAGTGACTTAGTGCAGAGAATGGCATGGTATGACCTCTCAGGCAGTGATGGGGTCTATAGGGCTCCTCTAAAGGGGAGAACTGCTGTTACCCCACAGAAACAAACATCCTATATTGCCAGGGCCGTTTTTTTTTTAAGGAATGACAAAAGTCTTTATTTTATTTTATTTTTTTCATATGCAATCTTCCAATTGTGAAAATACAGTAAGGGTCAAACAAAACACTTCTTGGCCTATGGGCTGTTAGTTGGTTTGTAATCTTCAGTCAAGATATTGTAGTTCTGGCTGTTTCTTCATATAGGAATGTCTTACTTCTTTTTCTCCTTGTTCTTGCCAGGCTTACTAGAAAGCAGCACCCGGCTGAAACCTCATGAAGCCCAGAACTACAGAAAGAAGGCATTGTGGGTGTCCTGGTTCTCCATTATTGTCACCCTGGCCCTCGCGGTGGCAGCCTTCAGTGAGTAATCAGAGTTTCACCAATCAATACCTATCAGTGCTGCCTGTCTTTCCCTCTAACCCCTGTGGGTTGCGCTTTTGCTTTTAGTTGACTGTTATTGATGAGTAAAATTTCTTAAGGTGGTTGGATAGTCAGGGTACTTATGAATTAGTAAAATGGCTTCTCTCCACTGCAGAGGGAAGTGGTATTATGAGAAAGAAATGGGGAGAAATAACCGAGAGCTCCAGATCTCATCAGTATGCAGGTTTGTGAAAGTGGATTCTGGCTGGCACCAGCCAAATAGTGAAAATAGTCTCTTGGCAGATGCCTTCAGCTCAAGCTGATACGACAAATACACATCCCCGACATTCGGATTTTGAGCCTAATGCAACCAGATGACTGCAATATCACAGTGAACCCTCTCCATCCCTTCTTGTTTTGTATCTTGGGGAAGATCTGGAATAAAACCATATGTACAATCTTAATGAAATAAAAATGGAAAGACTTTCTTTCAAGGTTTTAGTGGCCACAGAACTAAAAATATTTTTTATAATTCTAGGAAGGTATGCAAATGGAGCAATTTCTATCAATAGATGATCCTGTTTGGGGACCCAGAAGCCCTATGGCGGGTTTTCTCTGCCAACATTTTCAGCTTATGGAACATGCATGTGCTATTTATTCTTATTAATCATGCTATGATTCATAAGTCTAAGTAATGACAGTTACAGCTCAACCTTGGGAGGAAACATACTGGGTTTTCTTCTTTTAATGGTGGGGAAAAGGGGAATATAGTTTATATATTGCATAATGAATTTATTACTGAAAAGAAAGCTCTCTGTTTTAAGTGCTCAGCATCTTATAAGGTGCTGCAGAGTAGGAGGAAAAGGGAACTGTGTTCATTAGGCAACATGGCTGTGTGTGTGTCGTTTAAAATTCTATTCTGCAGGGTTGGATCTGCTGTTGGAGGTTGGAATTGGATCCCAAGGGGGGGATATTAGAATTTGACCAAATGCTCCCTTCAAAACTCGGCGTATATTATTTGAAGCAATTTATCTTGGAAACATTGTTCCATAGCTTGGCTCTAAGAAAGCCAAATATTCAGAATGTCAGGGAATAAATATTTACCAGCAAGCCAGAGATCTAATCAAGAGGAATTCTGAATTTTGCAAATATAATAGCCACTCCTTTCCCTCACCTCCCCCTTTTCAATACTGAGACAAAAATAACAAGGCAATGGATGTCCCTTGAGGGTAATTTGGTTGTGGTGGCTGGTAGGGGGACTCCAGATCAGACATGTTAATTTACATATGTGAGGAAAGAGGAATGGAATGAAGGGAGGTGGTTTACAGGCAGAATAATAGTTCACAGACGTGTCCCTGAGTCCTATAAAATCATTAGTGCTTCATCCTGTGGGTGTTTGAATGAAGACCTGAGCGTGAGGAATCATAAAGGAGTTTGTCTTTTGGAACAATAATGTTATGTGTGATGTACTTGAATTTCACAATAGGGAAAAATTACAAGGACATTTTGACTTTACTTGTTCTACCTGATCAGTTGGGTTATCCTAAAAATGTTCCATTTCCTTTAAGGGAAGAAGCCTGCTGGAGAGTGCAAATGGCTAGAGCATTGCTTTGTGCAATGGTTTCCTTTTCCTTTTCTCCTGAAAATCGTTTCACTCTCTTATCACAGCAGTGTTTAGCTTAAATCTTTTAACTTCCTTCTTTTAGATTTGTTTTTATTTTTTATTTGTGTGTGTGTGTGTGTGTGTGTGTGTGCAAGTGTATTTGGATGTCCTCAAAAGCCGAAAGACACCTTGTAGCTGTAGTTACAGGTGGTTGTGAGCTTCCCAACTTGGGTACTGGTAACTGAACTCAGATCCCTGTACTCTTAACTTCTGAGCCATCTCTCTGGCATCCTTTAACTTCTCATCTATAAAACAGACATTGCTATAGAGTTCACCATGACTTGTGTTGTGTTCTATATGCCATTCACTTTATTTGCAAGTTGCTTCCTACTGGTTATGGTTTAGTTAAACCCCCCAAATGCAGACAATAAACATATATTTCCCCATTCTAACTAGAGTAGCTTCATTGGTCTGTGTGTGTGTGTGTGTGTATGTGTGTGTGTGTGTGTATGTGTGTGTGTGTGTGTGTGTATGTGTGTGTGTGTGGTCTTTGAGGGCAGTTAATCAGGGTGAAGAAACAGACTATATTTATGATGTCGTCTACTTTTTGGAGGGGATTGTTGAGATAGGACCTTACAATGTGCTCCATATCAGTCTTGAATTCACATGTAGTCCAGGATGGCCTTGATCTTGCAATCCTTTTTCATTGACCTCCAGAGTGCTGGTATTATGGGTGTGTACCACCACACTTGTCAGTTGTGTCCTTTTGCTACTGTTGTAGGTACCATACTGGAAGTGAGTAGAGCATCCATTCTTATACGGAATCAGAACAGATTGTCAAGTGGGACTGGTGAGATGGCTTAGCAGGCAAAGGAGCTTCTTGCCAAGCCTGACGATCTGAGTTCAGTCTTCAGAACCCACATAGTGGAAAGAGAAAACTGACTTTTACAAGTTGTCTTATGACTTCCTTATGTATGCTGTGGCACATGTGTGCCTCCCACCCCATATATAAATAAATGTAAACAATTTTAAAGGATTGTTAAGTGATTAACTATACTTATGGACTAAAAAAAATTTGAGATTAAACATTTTTAATTTACTTTATTATTATTTGTGTGTGCACATGCATTCATGACACAACATACATGTGACAGTCAGAAGACAATTTTTCAGAGATAGTTCTCTCCTTCTAGCATGTGGGTCCCAGGAATTGAACTCCAGTTGTCTGGCTTGGGGGCAAGCTCCTTTACTACCTAAGCCATCTTGCCAGCCCTACATTTTTCTTTTTATACTTTATTTCTCAAAGATAGGTACAAGGAATATATTTCTTAGAAAATGGTAGATTAGGGGCCGGAGAGATGGCTCAGTGGTTAAGAACACTGGTTGTTCTTGCAGAAGACCCGGGTTCGAATCCCAGGACCCACATGGCAGCTAACAACTGTCTGTAACTCCAGTCCCAGGAGATCCAACAGCCTCTTCTGACCTCCGTGGGCACTGCACAACACGGATGCACTTACCTACATGCAGGCAATACATACATACACATAAAATAAAAAAATAAAATTAAAAAAAGAGAAAATGGTAGATTTTACTTAAAGGTTGATTTAGATTATTGGCCTTAGGACTCATTTGTTTTATGAAGATTCCATTTTTGGAGAGCATTGGCTGTCCTTATGAGCATTCTTTTGCTTGGGGCATTTTCTGGGAGTTGCAACTACTGCCATCAGTTGGAATTCTTGTCCTCACCTCTTTAGTTGCCATCTCCTAAATTTAATCCCGATGTATGTATGTATGTATATATATATATATATATATATATATGAATGTATGTATGTATATGTGCATGTGACTGCATACCTACATCTGCTGCAGAGGCCAGAGCTTACATTTGATGTGCTGCTCTATCACACACCACTTTATTCCCTTGAGACAGAGTCTTTCACTGAATTTGGAGCTAGGCTGGCAGCCAGAAATCTTCCCTCAGCCCCCTCCACAGAGCTGGGGTTACAGGCACACAGAGCCACATATAACCTGAATTTTTACTGGGATGCTAATGATTCAAACTCATGTACTCATGCTTGCACAGTAAACATTTTACCAACTAAGCCATCCCCCTATGCATAAACTAGTTTTGATAATACCTGGTGAGATAATGATTTGGACTTGCTGAAGCACTGATAAAAAACCATGACAGTGCACCTTGGTTTTAAAATCTATTATTCATTTTATTGACAGGCTGTGTGAAAAATGACAATCTTCTTGTGAACAAATATGAAGAAAAGTCTGTTGGAATTATGAGGCAGGAGAGAGCACAGAAGTTCAGCTTCAAAACTCAGAGTTTTGACATCACTGATGTCTTTAAGATGATTGGGGAAATGTATTCTGTCTCTGCTTTTTGAATAATGTGCACCTGAGTGTATGCATGTGTGCCATGTGTGTGCAAGTGCCTGTAGAGGCAGCCCCTGGGACAGGAGTTAGAAGAGGTTGTGAACTGTCTGATGTGGATGCTGGAAAGTGAACCTGGGTCCTTGCAAGACAAGTTCTCTTAACCACTGGGCCATTTCTCTAGTCTCTCTGTCTCTGTTTTTGAGGTTTGAGTACAAGTTAATTTTTAGGCACTCAATACTTGCTCTGTGGGAAAGCAAGATATATTGGAAACATTCTCAGGAAAAAACCTTTTTCTAAGATGCTGTATTAGTTTTTTTTTTTTTTTGCCTATTTCTGTGATAAAATGCTCTCACCAAAGCAACTTAAGGGTGAAAGGGCTTATTTTGGCTCACAGTTCCAGGATGCAGTCCATTATGGCAGAGAAGCCTTGGTGGTAGGAGCTTGAAGCAGTTGGAAACATTGCATGTGCAGTCAGGAGGCAGAGAGAGACCAGTGCTAGTGTTTGGTTCCTTTTCTTGAGTTTTTACAGTTCAGAATCCCTGCCCAGGGAAACCAAGCTCAGTGGGCTGGCTTTCCCACCCCAGGTAACATAATCAAGATAACCCCCTGCAGGCATCGCTGAAGCCAATCTCCCAGGTGATTCTAGAATCTATCAAGTGGACAATTAATGCAGATATATAGCTCCATTAAAAACAACAACAACCCAAACTGATAACAAAACCCCCAAAACAGAAGCATGCCAAACCAAGATCTCAGAAAAAGCTCACTCAAAAATTTAATATGTAGGGGCCTGGGGAGAGCTTAATAAGTAAAGTGCTAAGTGCTTGGGGACCTAAGCTTGACCTCCCAGAACCCATGAAAAAGAAACAAAAACAAAAATCTAAGTATGGTGGTGCACACTTTTAATCACAGTGCTGGGGAGATGGAAACAGGCAGACCCCTTGAGCTCCTTGGCTGGTCATCCTAGCCTACTTGGTGAGCTCTAGGCCAGTGATAGACCTTGTCTTAAAAAGCAAGATGGATGGTATCTGAGGAGCAATATCCAAAGTTATCCTCTGGCCTCAACACACATATGCAAACACAAACACACACACACACACACACAGTTGAGTGCATCAGCAGAGTTAAATAGGAATGCAAATATCTGAAAGGAGTGATTTTCATTTTATATGTGTGGATTTTAAAGTAATTTATTTATCTTAGTATAAACCTTGTTTTATTTTTATTTTTTAGTTTTTTAAGTTTTTTTTTTAGTATACACTTGACTTCTAAACATAGTAGAAAAAATGTGTATGTATCCCTTAAAATTTTTAAATTTCTCTTTTTTTGTGTGCATGTGTGTGCCACACATTCGTTTGCCACAGCATATATGTGAAAGTCAGAGGACAACTTTTGGATATCAGTTCTTTCCTTCCACCATGTGGGTTCCAGGAATTGAACTCAGGTTGTCAGACTTGGTGGCAAATACCTTTACCTGCTGAGTCGTTTTTTCAGGCCCATGTCCTTTTCATTTCTATACTTAAAGGCCAAGTAGAGAGATGGATAAAATAAGATGACGTGATTGTTCTAGCTTAGCAGAAGACTCTGGGAACTTTCTAAGGTGTTCTTTCCCTTTGGTGGACACATTGTTAGATTAAAAAGAAACAACTTACTGGGCATGGTGACGTATGCCTGTAATCCCAGCACTGTGGAGGCTGAGGCAGGAGGACCCTAAAGTTTGGGGTCAGCCTGTGCTACATACAGAGTATTTGTCTCCTAAAACTAAAAAAAGAAAAAAGAAAGAAAAGGGACAGGGGCCCGAGATCCCCCAGGGTTTCCTGGGGTTCTGAGAATAAAATCTGAATGTTTCCAGTATACTAAAGTTCCAACCTAATCTGACCTGGGATTCTTGAGCTCAGCTGTATACTTTGTTCCATCATAAAATTTCCCAGGACAGATACCTTCTCGGAGAGGCTTCACTACCCAGAAGTGGTTGTGTAAGGATCCTGGTAGGAATGAAGGTATTCTAGAGAGACCATTATGTATATTCTGAAGAGGTGCTTGTGCCCCTCCCGTTGGCTATCGACTATTGAGACAGTAGACCCCAAGAAATTAGAATTTGTCCAGGAGTCTCATGCTGGGAAAAGGAAAAGACTGAAGTGTGGTATCAGCCAGAGGGGAGCTTGTGTCCCAGAAAGAGATTTCATACAGTTCTGACAACTTGTCAGGAGACATTGGGGCCCAGAATATGGTGAATCAGTGCTGGGCAGAACCACACCTTGACCAGGTATGCTTAGCTGTACATACTTCATGCCCTCTTTCTAAACCTAAACCTCATCTCAGGACCCCGAGGATGGACTTAGGGGTCACTAGACCTCTTTGTTCCTCTTCCCAATGTGCCCACGTTGGATCATTTTCCTTTTTCTGCTTTCACTGTTACTTGTTTGGTCTCTGAGGACAGATGGTCCAGTCTGGCTTCTTAGGCTGCCCAGGCGCTGACATTAACAACCCTGGTAACCATGATAGTCTTACACTGCCTGTTTTCTTCTCTTTGTGCCAGTTTTCTCTAGGCTATATGGTTTGTAAAGCCCTGGTGTCTTGTGTCTGTGTCCCCAGGGGCTTCTTCTACTGAAATACTTCCACGAACCAAAGACCTTGGCATACAACATGTATTCTGCAGGTGGATAATCCTTTGTGAGGTTTGCCGGGCTTCTATTTATTTTTATTGAAAAAAGCAGTTTGTGCCTAGATAACCATTCATGTGTCCAGAGATACCTGGTGCACCTCTCTAGCCATCTTGCTTTCTCTTCTGGTTCCTGCCCCGGCATGGGACCTGTATATACCCTCTGGTTGCTAGTTTTGTTGATGTGCTATCTTCTTGTTGGCCTTTTAAATAGTGTGGGTTTATTCACAGGAATGACTTCCAAATGGAATATTTGCCTGTTGCCACTGACCTGGGCCATGAGGCAGTGTTCAGGGGGATGTGGGCAGGAAATCCTGAGCCACATCCTGGGGGTGTTTGGTGGGATAACTTCTCCCTGTCAGTGTGTTCTGTGAATGATAACTACCGAGGCTGCATCAGAAAACTGGAAACCAAAGCGAAGACCAGGCAGAAACTGGCTTTGAGAACTTGGCCCTAACAACTCTGCCTGCCTCTGGGCTCTTCCTTCCCAGCCTTGTGGTCATGTTATTCGAGATGCTCTGGCCAAACCCCCGGCCTCCCCTGCAAGCTGCTAGCCCTACAGCACCAGAATACAGAACAGCATTTAATCTGACCCATCTCCTCCCATGAGGCCTGTCTTGATCTTGCCTCTGCTTCTGGTTTGAACTGGTCTCTGCCAACCCCCCAGCTCATGGCTAGTCCAGCCCCCAGATGCTTCTGTGATCCCCATGGGCTGCTCTCTGCCTTACACCCCCACACCTGCTATTGCTCTTACAGGCCCTGCTTCCTGGCCTCCATCCTTTTTCTAGCCATTTTATTTTATTTTAATATGCTAATTTCATTTTATTTTATTTAATTTTTTGTAGTGTGTGCATGTGTGGCATGTGTCTGTATGAGTGTATGTACATATGTACACATATGTGGAGGTCAGAGGTAGATATTAGGTAGATATTAGGTGTCTTCTTCAATCTCTTTCCACCTGATATTTTGAGACTGGGTCTCTCTCTAAGCTTGGAACTCACTGATTTGACTAGGCTGGCTGACCAATGAACTCTAGGGTTCCACCTGTCTCTACCTCCCCAACACTGGGATGGTAAATACATGCTTGGCTTTTTTAAAAATGTGGATGCTAGGGATCTAAACTCAGGTCTTCATGCTTGCTTGGCAAACCCTTTATTGACTGAACTATCTCCTCAGTCCTATTTTACCTTACTTTGTTTTATCTTATTTTATTTTTTATATCTTTTTTATTTTATTTATTTAATAACCACATAATTAGAAGAAGCATTTCATTATAGCAGCACTGACATATTCAATAACAATTTCCAGAGCTAAGATGCATCTCTTTCAAAATTGGCTGTAAATTTTTAGGTTTACAGTTGAATTAATACAGTTATACAATATTGTATTCAGTATAAACCCTATACATAAAATTGAATGAGGTTTTAACTTTTAAAAAAGATCTCCATTTCATTATAAAACATTGTTTCATACAGAAAAACTCATTTTTAATGCTACTTACTAGTCACAGTTGGTTACTCTCTGAGATCCACCTGAGCATGGATATAAAATCATCGGGTAGATGTCAATGGTATATTTATTTTTTAAATGGGAAAACCTCACAGCATTTTTATTAAAATCAGGAACAAGACAGAGTATCAGCTTTCTCAACTTTTACTCAGTGTATGTATTAGTCAGGGTTCTCCAAAGAAACAGAGCCAGTAGAATGATCTTATTTTATTTTATACAGACTCTTGCTGTGTAGTTCAAGCTGGTCTCAAATTCGCCATCCTTCTGCTTTGACCTCCTGTGTTCCGGGACTGCAGATCCCATACCTGCCTGTTAGCCAAATTTTACTTGGCCTTTAAAATAAAAATAAAAGATTACCTTTTCTAAGAAGCCTTCCAAGATCCCCCTCCTGCCCTGAGATGCCCATCCTCCTATATTCCCGGGGACAGCATAGATCAGACACGACATACAACACTTGAGTCATAGCAGTATTACTTCAGTTGTAATCTGCACTCCTCAGTACCAGGGTTCCTGTCTTCTCTAGTTACTGTTCCTGGGTCCTAGCACAGTTCACCTGGAGATATTGGTTGGGTTAAGTTTTGACATCTCCCTGCTGAGGTACGGTCACAGTGGATGTGGCAGGTTGAAAGTGTGTGCTTACAAGTATCACTCAGACAGGAATGACAGCCTGGGAGCAGGAAGGGAAGCTGCACCTTGGGCCTCTGTGAATGGCTAGCTGCCACTCTCTTTTCCCACTTCCCTGGCTACCCCATGTTCTGTCTCCCTCTGCCTCCTCTTGGACTGAAGGCTCCAGACTTACACTGACTGGCCTCCTATGGCTGTTAGAAAAGCACATCTTCCCCAGCTCTAGCTCACAAAGAGCTGCTGTTTGCAGCCAGGGGTGGAGGAGGGGGTCTCAGCAGCTGCCTGCCTGCCCTGCCTCCATTTGCTGTGTATTCTGCACACAGTGTTAATTAAAAGTGTGGCCAGGATGTATTAGCTCGAGGGCGGCAGGGACACAAGGGAGCTGGGTGATGTACCCAACCCACTTCTCACCAAGCCAGGCCAGTCCTCACCATTCTTTGCTCAGGTCTGAAGGGGCAGGAACCCTCCTGAGAGATGAGTGAGGGCTTTTCTTGCTGCCTCCCAGTCTCTTAGCATCCCTGTCTGGTAGCCAGCTGGGTGAGAAAGATTTTCAGATCTGCCTATGCACCAGGTTGTGACTTGGGCCTTTGAGAACTGTCTCTTCAAAGGGGATTTCTGCTGTAGCTTCTTCTGGACAAGATGTGACTTTACAGGGTCCTGTGTGGTGTGCTGAGATGTGAGAACATCTGGTGGAAGCAGATGAAGCCAGAGGGAGAGGGAGAGAACCCTGTCTCATGCCCAGTAAAGGAAGCTGTTGGGTTGTGGCTCAGTTGGTAGAGTCCTTACCTAGCATGTAGGAAGCCCTGGGTTTGGGCTCCAGCACTGGTGTGTGATGATATACACCTGTAGTTCCAGCACTCAGGAGAAGGCAGGAGGATCAAAAGTTCAAGGTCATCTTCAACTACTTAGTGACTCTGAGGCCAGCCTGGGATTCACAAGACTCTGTCCCGAAAAATTAAGGGTTGGGGAATAGCTTTGTCTTAGTTTTCCTGTTGCTGTGATAAAATATCCTGACAAAAGCAACTTAAGAAAGTAAAGTATTATTCTTGGCTCACATTCACAGGTTATAGTCCATTGTGGCAAAGAAGTCAAAGTGGCAGGAGCTTTAAGCAACTTGTCACATGGCATCCACAAGCAAGAGGCAGAGTGATGAATGTAAGCTAGTGCTCAGGTTGCTTTTTCCACTTTATATAGTCCAGGGTTCCCAGGGAATAGCCCCACCTGCAATAAAGGTTGGTCTTCCCACATCAATTAATGTAATCAAGATAATCCCCCCCCAGACATGCCCAGAGGCCCATTTGATAGACTGGGAGCTCAAGAAGGGCCTGGTTGACCTAGATGTGCATGGCATATTCAGCTTTTTTTTTTTCTTTTAAAGACTTATTTTGGGGCTGGAGAGATGGCTCAGCAAGTAGGAGCACTGACTGCTCTTGCAGAAGGCTTGGGTTCAAATCCCAGTACCCACATGACAGCTAACAACCTTCTGTAACTCCTGTTCCAGAGGATCTGATGCCTTCTCTGTCCTCTACGGGCACTGCATGACACAAGTGCACTTATACACATGCAAGCATATCATTCATATGCATAAAATAAAAATAAATAAAAATTCAAAAGATTTATTTATTTTTATCTTGTGTGTATAAGTGTTTGTGCTTGAATATATTTATGGGTACATCATAGGTTCAGTCCCCATGGAGGCCAGAAGAAGGCATTAGAATCCCTGGAACTGGAGCTATGGATAATTGTGCACCACCATATGGATGCTGGGAACCAAATCCGGGTCTTCTGTAAGAGCAGTCAGTGCTCTTAACTACTGAGCTACCTCTCCAGTCCTGGTGTTAGCCTTTTGACATTGCAACACGATGTTATGATCTACAAAGTCCACACGAGAATTGCTCAATCGAGATACAAAAAAAAAAAAAAATAGCAAAAATTTTTCATCATGTTTTGAGTAACTTTATGATTTTGTGTTTGGCCACATTCATAGCTGTCCTGGACTGAATGTAACCCACGGGCTGTGTGTGGGACACTAGGTCCTAGAATGAAGTCAGTCATCAGCTCCTAACAGCTATCTTCCCCACCACTCCTAGAATAAGGCAAAAATGGGAGCTATCAGTGGGGGAGTCCTAGAATAGTGGGAATAGTGACTGGTTTTAGTCACAGGGGCTTGCCCACAGGATGTATTGGCAGGTGTGACAGAGTATTCAGATGTGGGGGTGGCTTAAACCAAAGGAAGTCATTCTGGAGGCTGTGAGTTTGAAAGAACAAGGTGTGTCAGCAAGCCTGTTTTCTTTCTCCTTGGCCATAGACAAATGTCCTTGAGTCATCATGTGCTCCCCCCCATGTGTGTTTGTGCTCTAGCTTCTCCTTCTTACAGTGATAGCACTCTTGATGGATTATGACCCACGGGTTTCATTTTAACTTACTTTAAAAATATATAGTACTGGGCTGGTGAGATGGCTCAGTGAGTAAGGCACTTGCCACCAAGCCCGATGACCTGAGTTTGATCTCTAGGACTCACATAGTAGAGGAAAAAACAGTTCCTTAAGTTGTCCTTTTACCTCCCATATGTGCTGGCATGTGCATATAAACTCACCCAAAAGAATAAATCTAATAAAAATAAATATAGCCATATGCCGGGGTATTGGGAGTTTAGAGCTTTGACATATAAATTTTGGGGAGACATAATCTGGCCCACAACAATCACCCTAGGAGCATCAAGGCAGGTGGAAGAAACAAAGATCTCAGAATAAAAATGTTACCTTCGGTGAAAGGATAGCCTGCTATAAACATACTCACCAGCCCAAGGAAACACGGAAGAGACACCTATGTTCAGCACAACTGTGTGGTGTGAGGATAAAACCTACCCATTAGCCCACCCAAGGAAACATGGGGGAGGTTCCTGTGTTCGGCACACCTAGAATTCATAGCCACATGGCTAACTTCATTTAAATTGGCACTTGGGATTTTCTTACCTCAGTTGACTGACTGGGAAATTAAAATTAAAATTTAAGGTCCCTGAGACATTAAAATTTACGGTAGGAGGTGTGTTGGGGTTGGGGACTGAGGGCTGGGGAGAGTGAATGGAGAGTTAGTTCAGTCAGTAAAGTGTTTGTCAGGCAAGCATGTGGACCTTAGTTCAATTCCAGAACCCACATTTTAGTAAAAAAGCCAGTTGTGGTGGCATGTGCTTGTCATCCCAACACTGGGGAGTTGGAGACAGGCAGACCACTGGGGCTCGCTGATCAGCCAGCCTACCTAAATTGCTGAGTTCCAGGCCAGTGAGAGAACTTGTTTCAAAAAGCACAGTGAGCAGCATTTGAGGACCAATAGCTAAGGTTGTTGTTTGGCCTCCACACTCACACACACACTTGTGCACTGTACCTTCACTCTCAGGAACACACAGACACAGACACACACACACACAGACACACACAGACACACACACAGACACACACACAGACACACACACACACACACACACACACACACACACGAATCACAGCTGGAAGAGAGTTGAGGAAGCAGGAGGACTGAGGGAGAAGTTGAACTGCAATGCTGTTGTCTTGGAGGCTTGTCCACAGAGACTTGGAAGCTGGGATGGCTCCTCACAGTTCTCCAACTGAAGCTAGGGCAGACTGGTTATTGGTGTGGGCTGACCTAGGACAGAGGTAACACAGAGACAGCTTCCTTCAGTGGAGCATAGTCCCAGCAGAGGGACTTATTCTTAGCACAACCCTCATTCCTAGCAGCCTTGAGGAAGGATCTGGGAGACAAGCTATATTGCCTACTCTATACAGTTTCTATACTTCACTTTGGAAACTGTTCTAGTTTCATTTCTGTTACTGGGATAAAATATTTTGACAAAGTTAACTAAGGGAAAAAAAAGTTATTTGGCTTACAAGTCCAGGTTACAGTCCATTCCTGTGGGGAAGTAAAGGCAAGAGCTTAAAACATCACATCCACAATCAAAAGCAGAGAGAAAATAAACAGATGGATCCTTCCTTCCTTCCTTCCTTCCTTCCTTCCTTCCTTCCTTCCTTCCTTCCTTCCTTCCTTTCTCTTTCTTTCCTTCTTTCCTTTCTCTTTCTTTCTTTCTTTCTTTCTTTCTTTCTTTCTTTCTTTCTTTCTTTCTTTCCTTCCTTCTTTCTTTTTTTTTGAGACAAGGTCTCACTATGTAACTCTGATTGGACCTGAAATCACAGAGATCCACCTGCCCCTGCCTCCTTAGTACTGGGAGTAAAGGTATGTGGGGCAGTTGCTTGACTACTAATTGACTGAGGAAGGTCCAGCCCACTGTGATCAATGTCCTTCCTAGATAGGTGTGTCTTTCTTTTTTCTTTCTTTCTTTCTTCTTATACAGTTCAGAACCACCTGCCTAGGGAATAATGCCTCCCACAGTGGGCAGGGTCTTCCTATGTCAATGAACAATCCAGCCAGTCCCCCTCCCTCACAGGGCCTGATCTATATAATTGTTCATTAAGACTTTCATCCCAGGTGATTCTAGGCTGTCAGGTGACAGTTAAAATGAACCAGCACAGGAACCCTTGGCATTACTCTAGTGAACACTGAGATGTTAGTATGGACCTGGCCATATCTTGTAAATACTCCTGGAGCATGTGAAAGAATCAAGCACAGACTCTTAACAAGGCTCATATGTACTTATATGCACATCATTAGTAGGCTACTGATCCTAATTCTCAGATTTTCTCAAGCGCTATTTGTTGATTTCCTAAGATAGAAAAAAATAATTTACTTTTTCCCCCCCTTGTCTACACACAAATGTGCTGACTTCTGTAAGCTCCTTCCTTGAACAGTAGATACTGTTTTCATTATTATGACTATATTAATCCTACTCACATAGCCACATACTGAAGTATTATTTTTTCTTTTTTTAAAGATTAATTTTATTCATTTGTTTATGTGTGCATGTATGTGTCTGTGCAACTCTGTGTGTGTGTGTGTGTGTGTGTGTGTGTGTGTGTGTGCGTGTCTAGGCTAGAAGAGTGTATCGGATCTCTTGGAGCTGGAGTTACAGGCACTTTTGGAATGCCACCTTGTTATGTGGTTGTTGGAATCTGAACTCTGGTCCTCATGACTGAGCAGCTGATTAGCTTTTCCTTGCAGACTGTCTTTATTTTCTCTGGATTTAATGTATGTTTACTTTTTCTTTCTCTTACATGCTTGTACATACACGTGGGTGTATGTGCCTACATACATACGTGTATGAATGCATGTGTATGTGTATTTGTAAGGAGGGCAGAGGACCACCTCAGGCATCATTCTGTGGGTATTGTCCATTTATTTATTTATTTATAAATATTTTATTTATTATTTTTATTTTATGTGTATGAGTGCATTGCCTGCTTGTATGTAAGTGTGTGTACCACGTGTTCGCAGTGCCTTTGGAGGCCAGAAGAGGAGGTTAGATTCCCTTGGAACTTGGGTTGTTAGTAACTGTGTGGGTGCTGGGAACTGAACTCTTGTCCTTTGCAAGAGCAGCCAATGCTCTTTACCTTTGAGCCATCTCCCCACCACTATTTTAAAATTTCTATTCAACCCTATATGATATTACTCATGTTGTGCAATGCCCACAGAGGTCAGAAGAAGGCAATACAGTTCCTCTGGAATTAAGAGTTATGGACAATTATTAGTGTCCAAGTAGGTGCTGGGAATTGAATCTGGGTCCTCTGGAAGAGCAGCCAGTGCTCTTAACTGCTGAGCCATTTCTTCAGCCCCCCCTGCATAATTTTTGAGACAAGATTTCAATAAACATCAATGTGAAATCATCTCTGATATGTTGACTTGTAGTCCTTTGGGTAAACACCCTGGAGAGGCACAGCTAGGTCATGATATAAAGACTTTTATAAAATTTCGAGGCAGGGTCTCACCATGTAGCCCTGGCTGGCCTGGAACTAGCTATGTAGGCTAGGCTAGCCTTGAACTCACAAAGATCCCTCTGTCTCTGCCTCTTGAATGCTGGGATTAAAGGAATGCACCATTACACCTGATTTATCATGTAAAGACTTTAACACACTGAAAGTACAAACTATGGAAGAACACATCAATCACTTTAGCTATAGACAGACTAAGAACTTTGTGAATCAGAAAATATCATGTATGGGGCTGGAGAGATGGCTCAGTAGTTAAGAGCACTGACTGCTCTTGCAGAGGACCCGGGTTCAATTCCCAGCACCCACATGGCAGCTACGAACCATCTTTAACTCCAGTTCCAGGGGAATCCAAAGCTCCCTTCTGACCTCTGCAGCACTACACGACATGGGTGCACTCACATACATGCAGACAATGTATTCATACACATAAAATAAAAAAATTTTTAATTAATTTAAAAATTTTAATAATATGTAATAATAGGACATTTATGTCACTTTTTTATAGAATAAATATACCTGATAATGTGTATGAAGGAGCTGTAGAGATAGCTCAGTGGTTAAGAGCACTGACTGCTCTTGCAGAGGACCTGAGTTCAGGTCCCAGCACCCATATAGCAGCTAACTATCCATAACTCCAGTTCTAGGGAATCTGATGCCCACGTTGGGC
>NW_008337291.1:781270-806270 GCF_000622305.1 Nannospalax galili
AACCCTTGTCAAGAAATCCCAATGGACTCTCATATGAACATTTGAAAATTGTCCTGTTCTTTTTTCTAGTTCCCTGTCTAGAACTAGTAATGCCTTTACTTCTCCTTTACATCTCCTATTCACGATTCAAGGACTTTTTTTCTTTTTTTGAAGGGGGGGTCTTTTTGAGACAGGGTATCTCTGTAGCCCCAGCTGGCTTGGAATTCACTTTGTAGACAAGACTGGCCTTGAACTCACAGAGCTCCACCTGCCTCTGCCTCCTGAGTGCTGGGATTAAAGGCATGTGCCACCATACCCAGCCTATAATTCACTTTTTAATTCAATCAAAATGTACAGAGTACTTACTATGTTTCAGTCTCTGCTATAGATATTTAGGGTACATCTTTGAACCATACAAAAATCCTCACCTGTATCAGTCAAACCTTCTACTTGCTTCCCAGAGGTCTCTACCCCACCACAGAGACAAGTCAAGTAGAGTTAAGATCCAAGACAGTGTTCTCCTAACACGGCCAAGCTTTATATTCTTAGTATGAAATCTTAATAGAAGAACAGTTGTAAGTCAGGCATATTGACATATTAACTAACATTATATTCTCTTCTCTCATAAGGAAAATATGTTCAAGATAATATGATCCTGATTTCAGCTTTTATTTATTATTTTATTATATTTATGCTATTTCTCTTTGGTCTTTAGCTATTGGCCACCATCGTGGGAACTATGTTTTCTATAAAAAAAAATAAAAGAAAATATCTTGTAAAACAGAGATGAACCCCTGATTAGAATCTATTTACAAAGCATTCATTTGTGTATGGTTGAGGAAATGTACACGATTGTTGTCCCACTGTGTGTGTGTGGTGTGTGTCTGTGTACGTGTTCACTTGTCTGTTTGTTCATGAGTAGAAACTAGAGGATGACTTCAGGTATCTTCCTCTATCACACTTCACTTATTATTATTACTATTATTTATTATTATTATTAATTATTTTGAGACAATGTCTTTCACTGAACCTGGAGCTTGTCATTTAGGCTAGACTGTCTGGACGGTGAGCCCTGGGGCTCCTCCTGTCTCTGCCCTCCAAGACACATCACCATGCCAAGATTTTATGTGGATGTTGGGATCTGAATTCAAGTCTTTATGCTTGCATAGCAAGCACTTTACACACTGAGCCATCTCCTGAGCTCCCAGCACTTTTGTTTGTAACAGCAAAAAACTAGAAAGGCGACAGCTGCCCATTAACAGGAAATCTGAGACATACCTCCTGTCTGAAAACAGTGAATCTATATTTAGCAGCAGGTTTTGGCTTCATCAGACCTTAAGTAGCCTTTTTATAACAAATATTTCAGTATACCTATTTTACTATCTTAAAATAAACTTCTATCTATACACACCATCAATAAAATAGTATTGTATTCTAAATATGGGGTAATGGAAAAAGGAAAGCAATTTTGAGAAAATGCACATATTTAAATATATAAATGTTTAGTGTGATGATATTGACAGATGCAATTTAATTACTTGTTTAAAACTTCATAGGATAAGTTTAGATTTAAGAGCGGGAAAGAGTCATATTGTATTGTTGACAATTTCCCCTGTATGATGTTGTGAAACAGGGTTAAAGATATATATTGATGTGCAATATATAACCTGTAATCAGAAATGTAACAACTACGAGGACAGCTTGATACAAATATTGTGTTATACTTGCTCAATACTTTGAGAGAGCGCTGAATCCTAACCACTAGACAACCAGGGAGGCTTGCTCAATACTTTGAAAGGAGTTGCCATTGGTGACCTACCTTTCTTTATAACTCTTTGTAAAGGTCTGAGGAAAACCAAGTTTACTCTTCTCTTGATTCACATAGTCATTACATTGCTGGGGGAGAAAAATCAGTGTTCTTTTAAAATTGAGCAGAATGAAACAAAACAAACTCCTTTATCAGTGTAGTAAGAGTTGACTTCTAGGCACAGAGAATTTTCTATGGAAATAAATGAGTTTTGGGTTACTTGAAAGCCCTGTGGGGCAAGACGAGTCTGTATCAAGTATGACATTCTTAAACATTTCAGATTAGGGTTTAGTGGTTAAGAGCTCTGGCTGCTCTTCCAGAGGACCTGCGTTTGGTTCCTAGTACCCACATGTGGCTAACAGCCATCCCTAACTCTAGTTCCAGTGAATCCAATGCCTTCTCTGGCCTCCATGGGCATTGCATGACATGGCTGCACTTACATACAGGCAAGCACTCGTACATATAAAATAAAAATAAATAATTAAATTAACAAAACAAAACAGAAACCATTTTAGGTTGTAAGATCCCTGGCTCCATCTCACCCACTAAATACTGTGCTCCTCCAAGTCCACAGTTGCTATAATCTATGACACCGTACACATTTCCAATTTGCTGGTACAATGCAGTACTGTCTCTGAGAACTGGTAAAGAAGAATGAACAGAGATGAATCTGAAACACAGGGCTGGGGAGTCAAAGAAATTGCAAGACCCAGGCTGGGAAGATGGCTCAGTTGGCAGAGTAAGCCTTGTAAGCATGAGAACCTGAGTTCAACCCCAGAATCCATGAAAATCTGGATGTGGAGGTGTACACTGTTCTAGCACGGGAGGCTAAGACAGGTCCCAGGGGCTCACTGGCCAGCCAGCCTTGCCTACTTGACAAGTTTCAGGCCAGCGAGAGATTGTGTCTCAAAAAACAATGTGGTTATACTTTGTATAACCAAAGATTAAAGTAGTCAGTATATTTCTTTAAGAGTTTAAGGGATTATACTTCCCAGACATCAGGCTTAAGTCCATATAAAATGTTATTTAGACAATTATTTCTCATTGATGATTTTGTTTCTAAGCAGAAAGTGCTCCTCAGATGTAAGACTTCAAATCTTGGTCTGTAATACAGTAGTGCCCACCTATGGCTAAGGGAGACAACCCACTATTGTCCTAAAATGATGGCTAAATTTGTTTTCTCCCCCTATCTAGGCTTCTAGCCTTTGAGAGGGAACTGACACTGATTCTAGCTACTCCAATAGTATCAAAATGCCTGAAAACAAATCCTGAGTCCATCACTCTTGAGTCCAGCCTTGGCAGACAAAAGAAAAATTAGGAGGAACCCAATAGAGGGATGCTTTCGGAAGCTCTTGTCAAGAAATTCCAATGGACCTGATGAGAACATTTGAAATTTGCCCTGTTCTAACATTTTTTCTGGTTCCCTGTCTAGAACTTGTAATGCTAACTACTCTTTACTTCTCCTTCACATCTCCTAGTCACCAGTCAAGGCCTTTCTTTTCTCCCTGCAGATAAGCGCTATGCAATTTGGGAGTCTTTTAGATAGACCTACTGAAGGCGTACCCCAATTGCCTCACCCTGTGTCCCTGTTCAGCATGGAAGGAGTCAGAGCAGTCTGTGTCCCAATTCCCTGTTGGCAATTTGGGTAACCTCTTCAGAGGATGGTGTGATAAGAATAGGAGGTAGGAATTGGCTAGGCAGTTAGGGTAAAAAGACCCTGAAGAAAAGTAGCCAGTTTCTTGGCTAGAAGTCAAAATGTCCTTGGGCCTCTTAGCAACATAACTCTGTTCCAAAGGCCAAAAATGTCAGAAGTATTTGGGAGCTTCTATCTAAACCCTAAAAGATTTTAGGGTTACCTCTTCAGAGGGGGGAATGTTAGAGCAGCAAAAGGCCCCTTAAAAAAAGAAAGAGTACACGAAGTTGTCAGAAAAAAGTGATGGGGAGATATGGGAGGAGTTGGAGGGGAGGGAGTGGATGTGGATTTGATCAAAACACCTTATATGCATGTATGAAATTCTCCATTTTTTTAAAAGTTAAAAATAACAACAACAACAACAAAAACAAGGTGGATAGAACCTGAGGATAGATACTCCAGATTGGTCTCTGGCCTCCACAACCACACATATGCATGTGGACACATGTGTGCTCATGCACACATTCACATACACACAAAATTTCAAGCATCTACCAACTATATAACCCAAACAGTACAGTGTAGTACCTGTGGATCTGAAAGTAGTGAATGATCTGGTGAATAAATTCAAAAGAGTGACTAACTTGGGGAAACCAGAGATGAGGAGACAGTAAAGGATAGCAGGCAGCTTCAACCAGAGCTGTCATGTTTGTTGCAAATGTAACAAGTACACTAAAGTCTTAGGATTTGTCAAAACTGGGTGGAGAATTCACTGGTGTTGGTTTTGACTTTATAGTTCATCTTGCTCTTAAAACCTTACATAATAATCTTAGGTTCAATAGCAAACCGTGAGGCTAAGATACAGTTCAGATGAACAGCTTTTGGTGACTCTATTCTTTTGATACATCTTTACCCCCCTCCTCTTTTTTTTTAAAGCCAGAATCTTTAGCTCAGGCAGGAGTTGAATTCCCTGTATAGTTGAGGATGACCTAGAACTTTTGATCTTCCTTGACTCTACCTCCCAAGTGCTGTGATTACACGTCTGGTTTATGCAGTCCAGGGCTTTGTGCATGCTAGGCAAGCACTCTACCAACTGAGCTACACCTGTCCATTTTAAAAAACCATTATTTACTGTGTTTTTTATTATAAATTAATAACTTTAAGTTTCCTCCCCCCTTTTTATACAACATGTAATTTGAAATAATATCCTTTTACTCATAGCCTACCTATACGGAAATCATTGGCTTTATTATTTTTCATCTATTTCCAATAAATTCTCCCATATTTTCATATATGTCATTTTCCATATATTCTCTAGTACGTCCTCCTTTTAAAAATATCTTACAGCAACTACACTGTCAGTTCATACAGACACTACATACTCTACTGTTTACTTAGAGACATCACTTAGTCTTAGTTCTACAAATAAACATATTTTTAATGGTCTCTGCTAATCCTTGAGGGGTGCTTCATTTTAGAACTTTCTGTATGCCATTCTTCAGGGACAGTTCATCAGAACAATGTTGTTTGCGATCTTATCATGTTTATGGTTTATTTTTCCTTTTTGGATCCTTTATAGTTAAATTTTAGCTGAATATAAAAATTTCTAGTTTGTATTTTCTTTCCCAGATATCTGAAACATATTGCCCCATTGTATCATTGACATAAACCATTGCTGACAATGTTTGATGACAGTCCTGTTTTCTTTCACTTAAAAGTAACTTGAGTTTTCTAAGACACCCAAATAATATTTTAAAAAAATCCAAGAGTTTTGCCAAATTATATCTTCTCAATGGCTGTTTCAACTTTTCCAGATACATAGTATGGTTTCATGTCTTTTTATTTTGTGAAATGTTTCTAGAGTTATAGTTTTTAGGCTTTGTTCTGTTCTATTGCTTCCTTCTCATCCCTTAAAGAGTTCTAATGTATGTATGTATGTTGGGTCTTCTTTGCCTGCCATTGAGATCTGTTTCTTTCCCTCAAATTTCTGCTTGGTTTAATAAAATTTTCTCTCTTTTGTCTAACAGTATTAGCTATTTTTATTTATTCTTGTATTACTTGTACTTTTCCTTCATTGCTGAAATGAAGTTTTTCTTTAGTTTTTAAAGCCCTGTCCGAGTCTTACTTTCTGCTTTTTCAAATGTTTCATTTCTTCATTTATACATTTTTGAAGTTTTAAATTCTGATTTTCATATATTTTTTATTCACATACCATTTTCTTACTTACTTCAAAATAAGTTCAATCCAGGTGTGGTGGCACATGCCTGTACTCCCAGCACTTGGGAGGTAGTGGCAGGGAGATCAAAAGTTCAAGGTCATCCTTGGCTACTGAGGAAGTTTCAGACCATCCTGAGCTATAGAAGACCCTGAAAAAGAAAGATGTTATGTTAGTCTTTACATCAGTTTGTGAGTGTGTTTGCTGAGTGTGCTTTCCTGGTGTGCAGTGTCTCATTCTTTTTACTTAATGGTGTGATACTTGAGTGTGATGTTTTTCTGTTGCTTGGGTAAGTGAAATGAGTCTTTCCATACTTTTATGAAGAGGGAGTCCTTCTTGCTCTTTGGATCATCCCCAACAAAGTGATTGAAAAATGTCCTTTTTTTGGTTTGACTCTTCTGCTCCCAGTTCTCATTAACACTGATATTTCTAGAGATTAGTAGTTAAAAGTGTTTGCTGCTCTTCCAGAGGACCAGAGTTAAGTTCCAAGCACCCAAACTGGGTGACTCACAACCACCTGTAAATTCCAGCTCTGGGGGATCTTATACCCTCTCTGACTTCTGGAGGCAGCTGTACACACACACACACACACACACACACACACACACACACACACACAGAGGGAATATACATAAACAAAAATAATAAGAAAAAAAGACAGAAATTTCTTTTCCACAGTTGTCTCTGGCTTGTTCAATTTGATTCAGTTTTTAGCCATTTCTTCCCAGTGAGTTGTCTGCCCTGGAAGGGAGCCTTTGACTCTTCGTTCATGAAGTACACTTGGCTTCAACATTGTCTTATGTCTCCATGGTTCCTACTTACTTGCTCCTGGGTAGGCTTGCGAAGCTTTGTCAGTCTTTCTTCCTTCTTAGATTGACCTACTGCTCACACCAGCATCATGTTGGTGACCTGGGGGCATCTCCTTCCTTCTCTTGGCCTCTTCCTGGTCTTTGTGAGAGTATGCAGGTCCTGTAGCTGTCAGTGTATTTTGTGTTTTGTGGCAAAGCCTCTCATCTAGTTTTACTGTGAATACCTGAAGTTTTGGTTATGCTGTTCTGTCATTTTGATTCCATCATTTTCTATGATGTCTTTAGCATGAATTCAGGGAGATTAAAAGTTATCATCATGGGGTTAAGAACACTGGTTGTTCTTGCAGAAGACCCAGGTTCAAATCCCAGCACCCACATGGCAGCTAACAACTGTCCGTAACTCCAGTTCCAGGGGATCCAACAGCCTCTTCTGACCTCCATGGGCATTACACAGCACGGGTGCACTTACCTACATGTAGACAATGCATGCATACACATAAAATAAAAATAATAAATTAAAAAGTTATCATCATGGACTGGAGAGATGGCTCAGCAGTTTGCTGCTCTTGCAGAAGACCTGGGTTCAAATCCTAGTACCCACATGGTGGTTAACAACTATCTGTAACTCAAGTTCCAGGGGCTCTGAGTCCCACTTTTGTCCTCCTCGGGCATTGCACGATATGGGTACACTTACATATATGCAAGCATAACACTCATACACATAAAAATAAATAAATCAAAAAGTTATCATTTCTTTAAAAATTTAAATTACTCTCAAACATTAGAGGTTATTGCCATTGCTTTTGCCCTTCAGAGGAACTTGACAGACTGTTGCTGAAATCATCACATACTTGAGTCATAGACCATGGAGAAGTCGGGGGCTGGAGAGATGGCTCAGGGGTTAAGAGCACTGACTGCTCTTGCAGAAGACCCGGGTTCAATTCCCAGCACCCACATGGTGGCTACAAACCGTCCTTAACTCCAGTTCCAAGGGAATCCGAAGCCCTCTTCTGACCTCTGTGGCAATGCACGACACGGGTGCACTCACATACATGCAGGCAATATACTCATACACAAAATAACACAAAAAAAATAAATAAAATATTTTAAAAAAGAACATGGAGAAGTCAAGCTGGTACTGACCTTGAAGCTTCATCCCCACTGGCTAGTTTCATAGTGCTGGAAGGTGCTATGCATGCTATCAGAGAAGGAAAGTAGCAATCTGTCTTACCCAGCTGTGAACCACAAGAGCTACAGTAATGACCAGCCTGGCAAGATATGTCCACTGGTGAAATGGTGGGACAAATGTTATAGGAGCGACCAGCCTCTTTCTTATTGGATTTAATGCCTGTTCCACAAGATGGAACAATAGTTCCATCCCAGTACTATTACTATTACTATCCCAGTACCCAGTACTATTACTGGGGCCAAGAACCTGTGGCTAGATAGGTAATTGACCCTATGGGAGAAACTAGTACTATTATTCTCTTAAATGGACATAGAATTAAACTGACTCCTAATAACTTTTTTTTTATATCCATAGTGCATTTTTCAGTCCTCATCAGAGAAACTTCTTTTTGCAGAAGGTGGTGATGAACACAGAGACCCACCACTGGTCAACATGCAGAGAATAAGAGACTGTGGAGTGCTTAGTCCCAAATGGGACATCTTATCACACTCTTACCCCCCAAGGTTCAGGAATCATTGTGGAAGAGGGGCAGAAAGATTGTAAGAGCCAGGGGAGGTAGATGACCACAATAAAACAGTGTTTTCTGGACATAATAGGGCAGTTGCACATATGAACCCACAGTAGTTGTGACAGAATGTGCAAGACCTGTGCAAGCTCAAGCCAGACAAAAACCCAGCATGGATGGGGAGGGGGACAACAAAGTCCCATGCCTAGCTGATGAGCTATTGGCAACTGACAGCTATGCGAGAGGGAGGGTCAGTTTTCTTTAAGGGTGTGAACTCTGAAAGAATGACCATGCCCCAGGGGATGGCCCCATACTCAAGAGTATTTGGGCAACACAAATCAGACTGCATGGGTTTTAAAAAAAAGAGGACATGAAGTTAGGTGGGTAGGGAGGTGGGGTAGATTCGGGAGGAGTTGGGGGTGAATATTACCAAAATATGTTTATGAAAATTTCAAATAATTAATAAAAATATTATTTAAAAATCTTAAATACCCAGCACTTGGGAGGCAGAGGCAGGCAGATCTTTGTGAGTTTGAGGCCAGCCAGTCACATAGTGAGTTACAGGACAGCTGGGGCTACGGGGAGACCCTGTCTCAAACAGACAAACAAACAAACAAACAAAAAATCTTAAATAATATTTTTACTTATTCACTTTAGGTGTATACGCCACAGTGTGCATGTGGAAGTCAGAGACCAACCTGGGGGAGTCTGTTCTCTCTTTCTACCACGTGGATTCTGGAGATCAAATTCAAGTTGGCAGGCTTGGTGGCTGGCAGTTTTACCCACTGAGCCATCTCACCAGCCCCCTTCACCATCATTTTAATTTTTCCACAAGACCATGCAGTTAGTATTTCTTAGCTGGACATATATTTGCTTATACTTTTATGCAGGGAGATGTCTAGCTTTTCTATTAGTTACATTTAGAAACATTTTAGCACATTCAAATGCAAAGTAACCCTTGTTCACTTCATGAAGTATGTTGTTAAGATGGAGACTTTTTGCTCCCCTCCCCCTGAAGGGTAATATGTATATAGTCATTTTGTGAGAGCTTGGATTTAATCCCATGTTATTCTTTGGTGAGAAGGAGGAGATATGATATCAGAACTGAATAGTAGTTTATTAACCAATGTACTAGTCTCTGGAAAGCAGAAGCTTAACTCAGTATGTCCTATAAAGAGAACATTATTAGGGAATGAGTTTTAAATGACAAAAGATGGCAATTTTTTTTCTTTTTCTTTTTTTTTTTTTTGGTCTTAGGACAGATGTGATTTGTTTCTGGTCAAGTAAGATTATGTTCTTAGTTGTAAGCAAATCTCATTACTTTTATGTGACAAGATCATGGTGCTAATGACACTGGTTCTTCAGTTCTATGACACTGGCTGTGCCTCAGGGAGTAGAAAGGGGCCTTCTTTGCAGACAGCACCAAGTCTGAATTGCCATCATTGGAGACTCTTTTCCCCTCAATGTCAGTTCTAACGGTTCTCTAGTCTTCAAAGTCACTGTTATGGCTTGAATCTGAAACATCCTCCATAGGCTCATATTTTGACTGTTTTGCCTTCATTGGGGACGCTGTTTTGAAGGGTGAGGAACCTTTACATGTGGGGCCTGGCTGACAGAAGTAGGTCACCAGGAGTGGGACTTTGAAGGTTATGCTGACCACTGGTCTTGGCCTCCTTTCTCTGTTTCTTGGTTGGTGGGAAGTTGATCAGCTGCTACCTCACACTGCCTCACGCACTGCAGCCTCACACTCACATTGCCTCATGCTTATGCTGCCTCACACTCATGCTGCTCTTGTGCTCACTGTGTCATGTTTATGCTGCCTCAATCTGCCACCTCATGGTCTGCTGCCAAATGCCCACAATGCCTCACACCCCTGCCTTAGTCTCATGCTACCTCATGCTCCACTGCCTCCCGCTCACTGCCTCCTGCTCCTGCTGTCTTACACTCTGCTACCTCACATTCACTTTGCCTCATGCTGCACATGCTCAACCCCAATGCTTGCTTTGCTTCCCCTTGCTTCTTGTTACCTCAGGTTGCCTCACTCACACTGCCTCAGGCTTCGCTTGTTCATGCTCAAGCTGCTTCATGACCCTGCCGCCAAACCAGTAGCCAAAGTGAATCTCTCTTCCCTTAAGTTGTTCTATCAGGCATTCTGTTACAGTGATGCAAAAGTGACTAGGACACCCGTGATCCAAGACAGCTGGCCAAGACAGTGTGTTCCAAAATCTACCCTACCAAGGACTAGTGGAGAGGATATGGAGGATCTGTCTTTAGAAGAGGTGACAAGCTGACACTGAAGTTGCACCTTATAGAAAATGGTTTGCCCCTGGGTAAGAGCATAGACTCTACAGTGAAGAAGACTGGATGTGGAGGTACACTGTACTTCTTATACCTGTGGGGCCCTAACAAAGCTCCATAACTTCTTGGAGTCTTAAAACAATGGCTATCGTGTTTGAACCATGGCCAGATTTGACTCTAAAGTTATGTCATCATGAGGAAATATAGTGGACCTGATGGTTCTTGCGCGTGACAGTCACACCAATTTACACTAATGCTTAGAAAGGGTATTATTGATTTTTAGAAACTCTGTCATCTTGAAGGCTGTCATTCAATGGTTGTTTTGTTTGTGATAGGGTCTCAGTCTGTAACCCAGGCTGGCCTGGAACTCAGTATGTAACCTAGATTGGCTTCAGGCTCATTGTGATCCTCTGTCTCTGAGTACTGGAATTATAGGCATTAGCCACCAGGCCCAGATTCTTGTTCAGTTTTTACTTGAAATTGCGGGAATTTTCAGATTTTAAATTTATTTTATTTTATTTTTGGTCATTTTGAGACAAGGTCTCCCTGTAGCCCCAGCTGTCCTGGAACTCACTATGTAGACCAGGCTGGCCTTGAACTCACAGAGATCCGCCTGCCTCTGCCTCCCGAGTGCTGGGATTAAAGGCGTGCGCCACCACACTGGCAAATTTATTTTATTTTTTAATGTTACGCTCTTTAGGAAGGGCCCATTCTACTTCCTGCTGACTGGTGTTCAAGGTTTCTGGCTGAAGAGAAGAGCATGAATACTCCAGAGCACAGGGGATGGGGGTAGTGACAGAACCTCTAACAGCAGTAATGGACTGGAGGCAACAGAGAGGTCCTGGTGGCAGTGCTGAGGGTGGGACACAGTGGGGACAGGAGGTGACTTTGGTTTGCAGATGCTGAATTTATAGTCAGGCAGTAAAGATGATGGTCAGTTGGAAATGCGATACTGGAGCATGACAGAGGAGCAGGAGGAAAGATGGACTTAGGGAGCCTTTTGCATTATGCCTGCGATTGAGGTCATGGTGCGGGGTCATGATGAGAAATTTTGAGAGGTGACTGTGTCTTTCCGAATTATTGAGGCCCTGACCCCTGGTGTGAAAATATTTGTGGGGGTGAGGTAGTTGAAAAGTAGTCGGGTTTAGATAAAGTCACTGAAGGAGGTTCCTGAGGGGACTGTGCTCATGTGAGGAGAGATCCTTCGGTAGACACCAGCTCTGTCTGCACCTTGACCTTGGACTTCGCCACTGTGAGATGGAACTCTCAGCATGTGGTGTTCATGAGTTGACTAGGACAGCAGGAGGGGACAGGGAGGAGGTCAGAGTCTCCTTTTGGGTGGTATGTAACATGAAAGAAGCAAAAGGTTCAGAGGATAGGAAGTTGGGGGAACACTGTGTTCGTTTTCTGTGGGTATTAAACTAAATTTTCACAAACAAAGTGGCTCCAAGTGGTAGAGGCTGAAATTCCAGGATCAGTATCACTGGTCAGAAGTCAAGTATCACAGGCTGGGCTCCTGCAGAGGCTCTAGGGAAGTGTTTGAGCTTTGCCTCCTGTCCTAGTTAGCTTTCTGTTGCTGATAGAACATTGAGCCAAACAAACCTGGGGGAAGAAAGGGTTTATTTCAGCTTACAATCAGACCTTGGGGGAGGGAAGCCAGGGCAGGAGCTCAAGGAGGAACCTGGAGGCAAGAACTGAAACAGAGACCATGGAGGAATGCTGCTGAGTGACTTGCTCCTCTGGCCTGTGCTCAGCCTGCTTGCTTTTATGACTCAGGACCACCTGCCCAGGGTGGCACTGCCCACATCTCTTAACAGTCAGAAAATGCCTCACAGGCATGTCCACAGACCAATTTGATAGAAGCAATTCTCCAAATTGGAGAGGGTCTCTCTTCCCAGGGGTGTCAAGTTGACAACTGAAGCTATCCAGTACAACCTCCTCTGGTTTCAGGCGACTGTTGGCAGTCCTGGGCTTGTCACTCTTGTAGTCAAAGTCAGCATTTATAAATCCTCTCTGTTCTGTTTTCAGGCACCGTCTTCTGTGTGTGCCGTGTCTCTCTGCCTCACACAAGGACATCTGTGATAGTGGTTAGGTTAGGATCTACCTGGATAATCCAGAATGATTGATTGCCCTTTGTAAGGCCCCAAATGTAAAGAATCCCCCTCGTGGCTACATCAAAAACCCCATACTTAAACTGAGGATGTAGCTCAGTGGGTAGAGTGCTTGCCTAACATGCATGAAGCCCTGGGTTCCATCCCTAGCACTGCACAAACTGGGTATGATAGTCCATACCTGTAATTCTAACTTTGGAGGTAGGGGTAGGAGAATCAGGAATTCAAGGGTCACCTTTGGCTACATGTACATTTTTAAAAAGATTGTTGTGGGGGCTTCTGGTTAATTACATCTGTAAAGACTCTCTCCTGCCTGTGTTTGTTGCCGCGTAAGGTAACGGTCACAGATTCTGGACACTATGGTGTGTATGTCATTTGTAGGGTCCTTTCTCAGTGTGCCCAAGGAGAAAGCATTGCAAAAAGATACAGGAAGCCAAACAGAACCATTCAAGAAGGTGTGACCAACAATGCTTCTTGCTGCCCAGGGTCAAGGTTGAGGAAACCACCGTCCACTGAACTTGATGGTCACGTGTAGCATTGCAGAGCACATTGTGTCATAGTGGGAAACCCAGAGATGGGTGTGAGTATTGGAGGAGGAAAGAACTGCTGCTGTATTATTATCTGTTGGAGAAAATCAGAGGTTCCCAAATAGCTTTAAAAAGAATGCATGTATTTGGGTATGTAGCCAAGGATGACCTTGAACTCTGATCTTCTTTCCTCCATTGCCTGATTGTGGTATTACAGGTATGCACTATCATGCTTAGTTTATGGAGTGCTGGGGATCAGACCCTGGTATATGTAGTGCTGGGGATCAGACCCAGGGCTTCATAAATGCTAAGCAGGCACTTGACTAATTGGGCTACATCCTCAGCTTGAGAATGTGACTTCTGATAGAGCTACAAAGGATTCTTTGTTTTAAAAAATAATTTTTGTTTATGTGTGCGTATGTCTGTGTGTGTCTTTATGCATACATGTATGTGGGTACCTAATGAGGCTAGAAGAAGGTGTCTGATCCCCTGGACTTGGGATTACATGTTGTTATGAGCCACTCTCTGTGGGTGCTAAGAACCATTTTGGTCCCTGCAAGAGCAGCAAGTCCTCTTAAATGCGAGCCATCTGTTCAATCTCAGATTCTTTACTTTTAGTGGATAAATTTGACAGACCTGGTGACGTGGTTGCTGACCTGCCTTTTTGTCCTGTCAGCTTAAGAATGAGAGGAGCTGAGTGCAGGGGAGCCTTTTTTCCAGGAGGCTGGCTGCAGAGGCGCTGCAGAGGGCACTTTGCCCCACTTGTGCTTGGAACCCACAAGGCAATTTTGTTACTCCCCAGTCTGACCCTGCCCAGAACCCTTGCTGCCCCTGTATGGACACCCATTCTATACCCTTCTTGGTTACCAGTGTCTCCATTCTACCATCCTGCTGTGAGCCCCTTAGAAACAGGGATCTGTTCTCTTCTGTTTTATGTTACTAACACTGGGGACGTAGCTTGCCAGTACCAGGAAGTGGGGCAGTCAGGTCTGTCAATCAATTAATGAGCACATTGTCTGTCAATCAGAGCTCTGTCTTTACTTTGGTAGTGCATTTGGGTTTTGTCCGTATTTGCATCTTGCTGGCATTAGTCTTTACACTGGTGAGCACAGCCACTGTTTGATTGTACAAGGTCTAATTAGTTAGCCTTGAGAATAGCCATGTAAAGAGAGCCAAAATCAAGGAGTTTTTAATTGTGCTCAGGTGAAGTCAGAGGGAGGGGTGTGGTCTGCTCACAGCTCTGAAGAGGTCAGAATTCAGTGGCTCTTCCTGTGCAGAATAAATCCATTCTGGAATCTGATTAGTGACTCTTTTCTTTCTGAAATTGCTGATGCAACATAAACTGAATAAATCAATGGCTATTCAGGGTATACAAGAGCAGAAGACGAGGACTTCGCTTTCACTTTGGGGCTGTCTATGCAATACTACAGGGAACATGGCCCCCACCTCTCTTGGCCAGAAAAGAGTTGACTCCAGGGAAACTTTTCTTCCAAGATATTGCCTGAAGGGGGGGGGGTTTGCCCCATTTGTGTCCTATTTGTGCACCACTAGGCTGGCTGGCCAGTGAGCCCAGGGATTCTTCTGTGTTTTTGTACTCCCAGTTTTGGTGTTAAAGAGGAATATAACCAAGTCTAGCTTTTTTACATGGGTGTTGGTGGTTCAAACTCAGTTCCTCATGCTTGAGTAGCAAGTACTTTATTGACTGAACCATCTCCCCAGGCCAGAAACCCCATTTTTGAGGGAGGCCTATACTTGCTTGGACATTCATTTGAAGTAAAGGGCATGCGCAGTAACTCCATGGTTCACTTCATGGTTCAACTTCATGAAATTGAAATGGTGCACTGTTGAAATTTAGGGAGCCAGTAACACATACGCTATTTGTTTTTCCCACTGTGTTTTTCTTTGAGAACTCGCTCTTGTGTGTTGTGAAGGATGGACTGTGTGTATCTCCTTTCCTCTCTTTCCTTCTTTATGCAGCTCCATTCCTGGAGAAGGACTCTCTGGAATTTTCTTGGACCCTAAGTTCCCTTGCATGGTGGCAGGCCTCTTGGGCGGGAACAAATCAGAAGGGAGGTCATAACACTTATCATTTGGGAACGTGAACTGGATGCATTGTGAGTCTGTAGACAAGTGTTTTCTGATAGAAATGAAATAGACTTCTGGTCATACATGTGAGCCATATGTATAATATAAAATGTATACAAATTCCTAGATCCTTGAAATCCTTTAATATATAAATATACAAAGAAGAAATATATAAGGAACAGACATTTTGTTTTTACTTTTATTTTTAGTTACTTTTTGTATGGGTTTGTGTCTGTAGTGTCTGTGTGTGTGTGCATGTTTGTGTGGGTTGAGCTCATGGAAGCCAAAGGTCAATGTTGGGTACCTTTCTTAATCACTCTCCATATTATAATTATTTATTATTATTAATTATTATTATTATTTGAGACAAGGTCTCTTTTTTGGCTGGCCTAGTAAAATTGAGTGATTTATTGATGAGGCTAGCCTCAGACTCACAGAGATCCTCCTGCTCTGCTTCCCAAGTGCTGGGATTAAAAGCATGGGCCACCAAACCTGATTCACCTTATTTTTTTGAGACTGGGTCTCTCATTGAACTCAGAGTTCACCTGTGGGGTAGGCTGACTGGCCAGAGAATCTCTGGGATCCTCTTGTCTCTATTTCCTCAATGCTTGGATTACAAGCATGGCCACTACACAGCTTTTATGTGGGTGCTGGGTATCTGAACTCAAGTCCTCAAGCTTACACTGCAGGCACCTTCCCCACTGAGCCCTCTTTCCTAGCCTCAGGAACAGACATTTCCTACTTTGCTATTGGTTATTTGCCGGTTGCTGACTTTCCCTGTGTGTTTTGATTACTCATCACAGTGACGTTCATTTTGTTTTGTTTTCTAGCTTCCAGCTTTTGAGCCATTTCATGTGTTTGGGGACAGTGCCATTTGCAGTCTGGTGAAGGGGAGGTCGGGCTCTGGGAGGCTGAAGAATCATTTCCATGATGCCTGCAGCAGGGCCAGGGCTCATTGCTAAAGCAAAACTAGCTTCAAGTTCTGGGTTCTTGCTTAGAGCTTGAGGCTGGCGGATGTGCATATCAAACTTCCCTCAGGCGCTGAGGTGACAGCATCTGACTGTGGTGGCAGAGCTGGCAGCTCAGCAGGAGTCAGGTGGGCCCGGTGCTGAGAGGTCCCTGGGGATATTATCACTGGAGCCATCTGGCCATGGCCTCGGCCCTGGTCTCTGTATTCAGCCTCCCTCTGTTCTGTCAACTTTTGGTCTTCTACCCGCTGGACTCTGAATTCTGAACTCCCATGCAAATACCTTCTCTGTTAATCAAGGTTGATGGGTATTGTTGGCAGTCAAGAATTAAACTCTTTGGGCTCGGGCTTGGGTTCAGTGGGTAGAATGCTTGTTTAGCATACACAAGGCCTTGGATTCGATTATCAACACCTCATAAAACCAGGCATGGTGCTACATGCCTGTAATTCTAGCAGTCAGGAGGTGGAGGCAGGAGGATTAGGAGTTCAATATCATCCTTAACTACAAAGAGAGTTGGAGGTCTGCTGGGCTACATGAGACTTTTTTTTTTTTTAAACAAAAGCAAAAACAAAAACAAAAACAAAACGGCTGGAGAGATGGCTCAGCAGTTAAAAATACTGGTTGTTCTTGCAGAAGACGCAGGCTCTAATCCCAGCATTCACATGGCAGCTAACAACTGTCAGTAACTCCAGTTCCAGGGGATCCGACGGCCTCTTCTGTCCTCCGCGGGCATTGCACGACACGGGTGCATTTACCTACATGCAGGCAATACACGCATACACAAAATAAAAATAATAAATAAAGTATTTGCAAAAAACCACCATCACCACCAAAAATGTAATAAACTCCAATGTTGTATCATAAAAACCTGAATAATGTTTTGTTTATTAAACTGACATGTTAATGACTTAAACCAAATAGTGTGAATCCTTTTCCTTCCCTCTGCCGCATAAGCCTTTCTCTCTCTCTCTCTCTCTCTCTCTCTCTCTCTCTCTCTCTCTCTCTCTCTTCCTCTTTTCTCCCCTCCCTCCCTTCCTTTCTTCCTCCCTTCTCTCTAAGTATCCCAGGCTGGTCTCAAACTTGTGGCAATCTTTCTGTTCCAGTGCATACTACACGCCCAGCCTCACACTGACCCAGCCTCCCATTGCAGAGAGATCCTTTCCCCGTGTTTCAGCTATGTTTTCTGAAAACTCTGCATGCTCCTTGGAATAATTTAGTAGTGACTGAATGAAATGCTGATGGAGTCAGGAGGGAGGGTGGGCTGAGGTAGGGGCTCCAGCTTCACAGAGTCCAGCTGGACCTCAGAGTGGCTTTCCTGGAAAACTGCACTTTATAACTCAGATAAGTATAATACAATGTTAAGTTATGATTTCTTTCTCATAAACAGTTCATTTCACAATTTTATAATTTGAGTTTTCTGAATGGCTACTCTTAGCAACATGAAGCATTGCACCTTCCAAACTGCTCAAGATAAAAATCCTTCTTGCTATTGCCCAGGTTATGGCCTATTGTTTCCTACCTACCCACAACTCTTTCTGTTATGTAGGAAACTAAATGATACATGCAGAGGAAGAAAGTGTTGAGTGGCAGTTGACTGTGGAGACCCAGGGAAACTCAATGGGAAGTTTGGAAACAATTATGTTTGAGAGTTAAGCATCTTTACTGTGCGGTGCTGGCTCCTGGAGCTGACTCAGCCAGGATCCTTAAATGTAATACTGCTAACCTTAGAGAGGACACACGTCCTCAAAATTGCTTTGTCAATTCAGCTCCCAGGGGAAGCTCTGAAGCAGCAGCTCCTGTTATATTTCAGTCATGACACCAGCAAGGTGAGGGCATGAAGGTTGAGAAGCTGGTGAGAGGTTGTTCTCAGAGTGCCGTGTGTGTGTGCGTGTGTGTGCGTGTGTGTGTGTGTGTGTATGCATGTTCATAAGTGTGCAGGTGTACATGCACATGTACGCACATGCATGTGGCAGCCAGAGGACAACTTTGAGTGTTGAATGTCATTCTTCAGGGAACACCCACTTTTATTTTTGAGACAGGATTAGCTTCTCATTGGCCTGGAACTTACCAAGTAGACCAGACTGGTTGGCCAACAAGCTCCAGGGATCTCTTGTCTATGCCTCTCAGTGCTGTGGTTTATGAGTGCACCATACCCAGTTACGTATGAGTGGGTGTTTCTGTGTGTGTGAATATAGTGTGTCATGCTTCAGCATATGTGTGGAGGTCAGAGGACAGCAAGGTCTTGGCTCTTGCTTTCTGCCTTATTTGAGACAGCATCTCTCTTGTTAACTGCTGTGTACACCTGGCTAGCTGCCTCTCAGCTTTTGGAGATTCTTCTGTCTCTACCTTCCATTTCTCTGTAGGGGTGCTAGGATTACAAACACATATACTGCTGTGTCCAGCTTTTCTGTCTGTTCTGGGGAATCCAAATGCAGGTCACCAGGCTTAGATCAAGGCAACTACTTTTACCCACTGGGCCACCTCCCCAACCGTATATGCAGCTTTCTGATGTTGGGGACTGATCCCAGCTTTTTGACGTGTTTGGGGGACTGAACTCAAGTCCTCATGTTGCAAGACAAGCACTTTGTCAACTGCACCCATCTCCCCAGCTCTTGCGCTTTGTTTTGCTCTTTCACCCATTTTCAGTGAAGGGGATGAGACCTAGCACTTTGCACGTGCTAGGCAAGCACTCCATCACTGAACTACATCACTAGCCCCCAAGAGCTGTGGTTTGGGGGTGGGCTTATTTTGGGGGCCTGGTTCATTCTGCTAAAAAGGCATCTCTGTCTTTCCTGAACCCTGGGGTTGTGTGGTTCCATCTCACTCCATGCTCTTTTGCTTGGAGTCCAGCCTCACCAGCTGGTTCAGCTGCCAAGGCACCTTATGCTTATAACCTTTCCTCAGAAATGAATGTTCTTCCCAAGTGTCCTTGGCCTTGAAAGAATATTCATTTGCTTCAGGGGCCTGTTCTGAGCCCTTGTTCCTGATAATAGAATCAGTTATTACCTTATAGTACCACAGCCTATGGCTTTAGTCAGGATTCATTTTATTTTGTTTTGTGGATGGCATACTAATTACATGTGTCTGTCAAGCATGCCTGTAACTCTCACTAAAGCTTTTGTGTGTGGTGTGGGTTCACCAGTGTGTGAAGGTGCATGTGTGTGTGGGGGGGTATGCATTCGAAGTCTGGGGGACAAATTCAGGTGTCATTCCTCCAGATCTATCCACCTTTTTGTGGGGATAGTTTCTCTCATTGGCCTGGAACTTGCCAATTAGGCTAGACTGACTAGCCAGTGGAGTCCCAGGGATCCTCCACTTCTTATCCCATCATGGTTAGGTCTATAGGTATGTGCCCCCCGACTTTTTAAAAATATGGGTTCAAGGGATCAAATTCAGGTCCTCATGCTTGCAAGGCAAGCTCTTTACCAACTGAGCTACCTATCCCCAGCCATAAAGAAACTTGTTGATGGTAAGGTTTGTGTGGTGGCGCACGCCTGTAGTCCCAACACTTGGGAGGCAGAGGCAGGCAGATCTTCATGAGTTCAAGGCCAGCCTGGTCTACATAGTGAGTTCCAGGACAGCTGGGGCTACAGGGAGACCCTGCTTCAAAAAGAGAGAGGGAGAGAAAAAAAAGCTTTTCAGTAACTAGTAGCTAGAAGTTGCTTGGTCCAACATTCAAAAAGAGACTGAATGTATGAGACAGTGTATCCTAGGGCAGAGAGTGAGCTTTGCTTATTTTCTCTGTACCTTGAAAAAGTTACTTTTATTAGATTGTGCTTTCCTTATCTGTAAAGCAAGAGAATGTGTCAATATGTGCAGAAGTTTAGGTCCTTGAGGCACACAGTGGTGATAATTGTCACAAGTCATTATTAATACATTGCCATTAGAGTTAGGAATTTACTGCACCCTTTGAAGATGAGGAACTTGGAGCATTTTGTATCCATGGTCAGCAGCATTCAGACAGTGTTGCTTCTGCTTCCTGCTGGTAATACCCTTGGTGCTCAGTGTCATGTTTAGGAAATTGTTGAAAAAAACCACTCTAGTGCCTTTGTGTCTTTTGGCCTGTTTTGGGTCTTATTTGTTGTCATAGCAAAATGTGGCAAAACTTTCTCTTCTTGTCTGCAGAACACCTACCATAAAGCCAGGGGCTGTGCTGGGAATGTCTGCATGTGTAAAGCTCGCTATCTGACATCTGGTGTGCCCAGAAATTCATGTGATTTCTTGCAGATTTTTTTGTATGTATGTGGTCTGGGGTGGGGGTGGGGCGGGGAGCATGCACACGCACACACATGGAGGCCTGGGAACAACTTTGGGTGTTGATTCTCACCTTCCATCTTGTTTGAGGTAGGGTCTCTCATTCATTGTTTCATAGCAAGGCTAGCTGGCATGTGACCTTCTGGGGGTTCTCCTGTCTCAGCTTTCTGTCACGCTGTAGGAGTGTAGGGACTACAGCCATGCACAACTGAATCTGCCTTTACGGAGGTTCTAGGGTCTGAACTCAGGTCCTCATGCTTACATGGCAAATGCTTTACCCACTGAGTCGTCTCTCGGGGCCTCCTTAAAGATTTTATCAGTAGATTTTGGAAGGTTTCACAGGCATAAATTGAGGTTACAGTGTTCAATTATCTGTACTTTGTCACAGCCTCTTGTGTTGCTCACTCTGTACTCAGAAGAGCTGTCCTGGTTGCTTGTGACTTAACAAATGAGTCTGGCTTTAAAGTGGAGTACAGTGGAAAGAACACTGAGCCAGAAGTCAGGAGGCGGAAGGTCCCACCCGTGCGACTCTGGACCTTGTTTCCTTTCCATGGTGCTTGGTTTTCACATTATTTGTAACATTTTTTTCCAGAGAGTTTAGTTTTTTAGAAAAGTTGACATTCAGAGTATAACTGAATGGAAGGTATGAGCATGTCTCTATGCACTCGTAGCCTTCCTCATTATAACCACCCTCCTCAGAGATCTACCTCGGTTATAACTGATGGCCTCACAGTGACTCATCACTGATACCTGGTGTCCACAGTTCATGTTAGGGTGATACTTGGTGCTGGACAGTCTGTGGGTTTGGACAGTTGTACACATGTCTCCATCACTGTAGTGTGACACAGAGCAGTAACACTACCCTACTAATCCTCTTTGCTTGACCCGTTCATCCTTCTTTCTCTGCCAGGTCTCTAATTAATGGCTACCATTTTTGCTCATAGTTTTGCCCTTTCCAGAACACCATGTTGAAGTCACACAGTGTGTGGTTCTCAGGTTAGAGTCATTCACTTACAATATTTGTTTAAGTTTCCTCCATGTCTTAGAAAAACCCTTTTGTGTATATGTGCGTGTGCATGTGTGTGTGTGTGTGTGTGTGTGTGTGTGTGTGTATGCACGCGCACATTTACTGTGTGCCTGAGATTTTCTATGTCCTTCACTTGTTTTCCTCTAATACTTTTGACAACTCCATGAAGAAACAGAAGCACAGAAGGGCTGTTAGCATCCAATCAGAGCACAGCTGGCACACAGTGGATCTGGATTTCAGCCCAGGCTCTTTGGTGCCCTAGTGTGATCAGCCTTTCCCTGCATGCACTGGGGTCAGCAAGCTCTTCCTGCCCAAGCTTTCTTGAGCCTTCTGAACAGGGACAGAGAGGTTGTCCCACTCTTTTGACCTGAACAACAGAACAGTGAGCTGTCAGAGCTGTGGAAACCTCACACTTTGATGTGGTATGTAAAGAGCCTTTGGTGTGTAAGTCCAAGGAGAATTGTAAGTTCTGGTGATTTAGCTAACAAAAAAGTAAAAGATTTGAGGGAGGTGGAGTTTTGCTAAATTTGACCAGTGACTTTAAAGGCTACTTTCATAGATCTCATCATTGTAGGTTAAATCCTGTCTTTGATTTTTAGTTTTTAAACTTAATCCTTTTATCTATCCCCAGAGGGTAAATATTCATTTAAAAGGAAAATTCCAAGAAAAGAAAACAGTCATTAATTATTTACAAAGGAACTAAAAATTGTTTAAGGATGTGGTAAATTTTTTCCCCTCCCAAATATTATGCAGAAAAACTATTGACAGGGCTGGGGATGTAACTTCGTTGGTAGAGTGCTCACCTAGTGAGCCCTGGGTCCCATCCCCAGCACTGCATAAACAAAGTATAGTGGTACATACCTGTAATCTCAGCACTCAAGAGGTAGATGCAGGAGGATCAGAAGTTTATCATCCTTGGCTATGTAACAAGTTCAAGGCCCACATGGGCTACATGAGACCCCATCTCAACAAAAGGAAAGAAGGGAAAAGCCATTTACATGGGAGACTCCTGAAGAGCCAGCGCTTTGCCCTTGTAACTTCCCTTTTCAAGCTATTGTGTCGTAGAGCTGTGTACCCCAAGATATGTACCTGGGAGCCTGATGTATGGCTTAACTTTTTTGGACTCCTTTGTTGGAATGAGCATTTGAAAGAAAGGCTTGAAATAAAGTTATCTTGGTAGGTGTGGGGGCACACACAGTGGAGCGGGGAAGCAGATGCAGTTAGAGGAGGAAGGATGGCTGAGTAGCTTGGCAGAGTGGCTGCAGACCCCGGGGTGGGCCCAGCACCTTTGCAGTGGCTCAGTTATAGGCTGGTGGTGGGAGGTAGGGATGAGGAAATGAGACTTAGTCGGTTTTTTCCTAGGCAAGGCACCATTTACTAGCTTTGTGACATTGACATTTAGTGTCTCTGACCCTCTTTGGTTATTTGTAGAAGGTATATAACAATCCTCACCTTAGGCCTGTTCCGCCTTAGGTATAGGAATCAACCAAAATACCTTCAAGAGCCCCTGGTAAGTTCCTGACTCTGACTCAGAGCATTTTGTCACTTGCTTCTATCACTTAGGTGACCATAGCTTAAAGAGAAAGGATTTTATCTGAAGCTGATGGGAAAAAATGATAAAGCTGGTATTGTGGAATGCTGTCTTCTAGGCCTGATGTGGCTGTTGCCCTCTTGAACTCTCGGCAGCTATGATTACAAAAGGAGACCTGCACAAGATTGGGCCTGTTAACTTTTCATCATGGAGAGAGAAAAGACTCATGAGGCCATACCTCTTCTCTGAGGATCTATAAGCAGTTAATGGTGGAAGGGAAGGAATAAGAGGGAGGGAGGGAGGGAGCAAGGAAAGGAAGGAGAGAGGGAAGGAGAGAGGGAGGAAGAAAGGGAGAGAGGGAAGGAGAACTTTTCAGTTGTGTAGCCCCCCCATAAATTACTCATATTCCTGTGAGTAATCCCTCATCCACTCTCCTGGTGAGCCACACGCCACTCATGCTCCTGTGAGTAACCCTAATTAAACTCATTGGTTCACTAAGTTAGACTCTGGTGGAATTCTTTGGTTTGCCATTAGTGACCTGTCTGGGTTGGTTCATCTTCCTAGGGAAAGTTCACACAGAAGCTGGGCATGCCTATATGGTCATATATAATGCAGTAAGTACACACTGGAGTTAGGTGTGCGTGCACCAGGATGGCTCTGCTGGCTGGTAATTAACCACTGTCCATGCATCTGCCCTCCACTCTTGCCTAGCTCCCCTGCACAGATCTCTGAACACATCCAATGGCCCACAGCTGAAAGGGCTGGTATCTGGTGTGGACTCCGGTCCTGCACTAGCTGGGGAGTGAATGTTGCCACTGGTGGCTGAGGAGAGTCAGCACTCTATCAACTCTAAATACATGCTAGTCACCTCTGAGCATGAAACCAGTATTTTCATGCACACAGATGGATATTGGCAGAGGTTTTTTGCTTTTGAGAGACTGACATTTTAACAGTTGAAGTAACAGGTGTCTCATATATAGTAGTCTCATTAAAATGTAACTTATCTATTCAGGCTTAGAACAAAACAGCTCAATACAAATTCATTTTAGAGCAATTAAAAACCAGTAACTTGAAAGGATTAATGTATTCAGTAGACATTTATTGATCACCTGCTGTGTGCTTGGAAGAATAATAACTTCTCTCAGATGAATACCAGTGTGCCACAGCTTGTGGTCACTTCAGGGACTGGCCACTCCCAGTATTTACCTCAGTCCCTACTTTACAGGTTCTGGGACATGAAAGAACAGTTCAGGGGCTGAAGATTTAGCTCAGTTGGTAGAGTGCTTGCTTAGCACACCCGAAGCCCTGGGTTCAATCCCCAGCACTGCATATAGGCTGAAGCACATATAATCCTAGGCCTCAGGAGATAGAAGAAAGAACATTATAAGTTCAGGAATACCCTTGGCTATGTAGTGAGTTTGAGGCCAGCCTAGGCTATAGACTTTTTCTTAAAAAATCAAATCAAACCAACAAAACAAAACAATACCCTCCAGGGTGACACAGCTTGTGAGTAGGAGAGGTTGGGTCTGAACATAGATCTAAAGATTCCACAGCCACTGCTGTGACCTCCAGCCTCACTCCTACTAAGCATGACCAAGAATAAGCAGAGTAAGACAGTAGGGCATGGTGCTGCAGCCTGTAATCCCAGAAATCCAGAGGCCAAGGCATGAGGGTTACTTCAAGCTTGAGGTCAGCCTGATCTACATAATGAGATTGTCTCAGAAAATCTCAAACCAAGCAAACATAAAAACCAACCAACCAACCAACATCAGCAACAAAAATGACATTTTTTACTGTCTTATCATCCCAGTGGAGGACCTGCATATCAACCAGAATACTCCCCACAATGTCCTGTTACTTAAAACAAAACTAAAGACCCTTAACCTTTATGCTTCTTTGGAACCATTTGCAACTTCAGAAGTCTGAAAATAGAGCCAAAGAGAATAACAATTCCTATGCTAACATGGGCACCAGAATGAGATATATATGACTTTTTATACTGCCTTGACCTTGAGCCCCGACAGATGCCTGTGTGGATTTAAAAGGAAGATTCTTCCCTGTC
>NW_008337291.1:811270-817408 GCF_000622305.1 Nannospalax galili
ACTTGAAACCCTTCCTCAAAAAGAAAGAAAGAGGGAAGGGAAAAGAGGGGAAAGAAGGAAGAAGGGAAGAGAAAAAGAAAAGAAATTGCTAACGGACGGAGTGTCCTATTAAATTTTACTAATGTTTGGTGTGACATTTTTCTTTCTCTGTAATAATCAAAATGCAGTTTCAAACTGAAACTTTTCTAAGCCTGAGTCTCTTCCAGAAATGAAAATATATTATTGTATTTCTTTTTGATAATACATACTGTACTATTCAGTTAGTACTTAGAAAGTCAAAGTGATGATGTATCCTATCATCCAGAGATGAGGGAGAGAGGGAGACAGCCTTTCTTGTTCCCTTGGAGTGAGACCTGTGATGTAATGCATTAAGCACAAAAGCATGTCAGATAGCAATGTGTGTGTGTGTGTGTGTGTGTGTGTGTGTGTGTGTGTGTGTGCTGAATAGGAACAGAAAGTATATCCTCCAATATGGAAGATTGTGTACCCTTGACAAACTATGTAATTGTATGTGCATATCAATGAGGGCAAGATAAATGATGGCCTTTCCCTTCCTAATGGCTCTGTCATATGTACACACAGAAGTTATTTAATCAGTCACCCAATCTGTGGGTACATAGGGTACTGTAGTTTCAGAATGCTAAACAGTTATGCAACGATAACATAGCATGCAATTCTGTGCAATAGTTAGTATTAGTTTCCAGTTGCTGCACTAATGAACACAAATGTAGTAGCCTAAAACCATGCAATATTTTAATTTTTCTGGAGATTAGAAGTCCAAAACCAATCTCAGCGGACCAAAATCAAGGTGTTGGCAGAATTTTGTTCCTCCTGGGAAGAAGAGGCTCCAGGGAGAATCTATTTCCTAATCTTTTTTCAGCTTCCAGCTTCTAGAAGCTTCTAGAATCTTCCATGAACTTCCTTGGCTCATGGCTTCCATGTGCTCTCATTTAAATTAGTTTAGTTCTGCCTCCATTGCTTTCATTCTGTGTGTGTGTGTGTGTATGTGTGTGCGTGTGTGTGTGTCTCCCACCTTCCTGTTTCCCTTATGAGGACTATTTGGATTCCAAGGTCCACCTGAATAATCTGTAAAATCTCAAAATCCATAATGCTTGCAAAGTTTCTTTGTCTATGCAAGGCCACATATTCACAAGTCCTGGGGCTTAGCGCTGTGGACATCCCCCAGGAGTGTTACTTTGACTGCTGTATGATTTAAGCATATTGCTAGCTGTGATACATATACATATTTTATTTAACTGATCTGCATGTCTGAGCACTTGGAACACAGAGAGGAATGGCACAGTTTCAACCTTTCAGGAGATTATAGCCTTGAGGGGAGAGGGGGACTCATGAAAGAATATGGGGGCTTGGAGGATCTGGAAGTCTTTCTTTAATATTTTATTTATTATTTTTATGTGTATGAGTGTGTTGCCTGCGTGTATGTAAGTGCACCGGTGTCATGTAATTCCTGAGGAAGTCAGAAGGTGTTGGATTCCCCTGGAACCGGAGTTATGGACAGTTGTTAGCCGCCATGGGGGGGTGCTGGGAATTGAACCTGGGTCCTCTCCAAGAGCAGCCAGTACTCTTAACTTCAGAGCCATCTCTCCAGCCCTGAGGTCTTTCATATGTAGTGGCTGGGTCTCAGTTTCAAGGTGGGAGGTGGCTATTGAGGGGAAGTAGAGGGCAACAAGTCCTGTGTGTGTTTATGAACTGGTGCTGTCTACTGTTTATTAAGGTTTCTCATCTTATTGTTACTTGAAAGGATGTCCCACCAGACCTTGTATGTAAAATTTTAGGCATGTGTGCATTTTTCTGTTGCAAGGTTCCTTCCATAATATTCAACAGAGCTATTATTTATTTTTATTTTTTGTGTGTGTGAATGGCTGTAGGTGTATGCTCCCTTGTGTGCAAGTACACATGTATGCATGTGTTTGTGGAGGCCAGAGGTCAACCTTGGGTATTGTTCCTCAATAACTGTCCACTTTGTTTTTTGAGATAGGGTCTCTCACTGAGACCTGGGGCTCATTGATCCTGCTAAACAGGCCGGCAGCAAGTCCCAGGGATCCATCTCTCAGTGCTAAGATTACAGGTATGCACTAACATGCCTAACTTTTATGTGGGGGACAGGACTCGGGTCCTCATGCTTTTATGACAGCATTTCATGCACTGAGCCATCTCCTCAGCTCTGTGTTCAACAGATTTTTGATGGAATTTGTGATCTAGAAATTGAATGCCATGACTCTGATTGATGGAGTGCCTTCAAAAAAATTGCATGCAGGGAAACTACATGATGAAATTTGAACCTTGAAAAACTTGCCCTGAGTGGGGTAGGGAGCATGAGTAGCAGCAGGGACACCCTCAGGAAGCCCCCCTAGTAACAGAGACCCAGGAAGATGAGAGTGGGACAGGCAATAGGAACAGAGCCATGGGGCTGGGTCTAAGGTAGGTGGGGCAGGGAGAACTGGCAGGTCTTGAACGACTTAAAGAATGAGCAGGGTGGAGGATGATTGGCTAGAGTTCTGGATGGATAGAGGCCCTATTAGCAGACCTAGGGAATATAGGAGGGTGGGTAGGGTTAGAGAGCGTTGTGGGCAAAGATCATAAATTCAGGACTGTCCATGTTCATTTTATAGGACATGCTGGAAATTGAAATATGTATCACAGTGGGAAATTGAAATGTGGATGAATAGTGCACAGTACATACTGGTGTGTGTATCATGGAGATATGGAAATCCATGGACTCTCTTCCTCTATTTTCATCTGTCCTTACCTCATACCCTATACTAGCTGCTTCTTCAGTAAAGCTAAATTTTTAAAATGTGCAGGTTAGGAAAAAATTTTGACACAGAGTAGTAATAGTTAATAATTTTTCTTTTAAAATGTACAACAAGAGCTGGGGAGATGGCTCAGTGGTAAAGTGCTTGCCATGCAAGCATGAGGACCTGAGCTGCAACCCCAGAATCGACGTTAAAAAGCTGGGCATGGTGACCTGTGTTTGCAACCACAGCGCTGAGGAGGTAGAGGCAGGTAGATCCCTGGGGCTCACCGTCAAGCCTGCTCAGCTTCTTTGGTGATGCAGGGAAACTACATGATGAAGTCTGTATTTCAGGCAAATGAGAGATTCTGTTTCCAAAAAAATTAAGGTGGATGGAAACTGAGGAACAAAACCTGAAGCTGACCACTGGCCTCCATACACATGTACACATACCTGAATCCGTACATCCCTTGCATATGAACACACGCCCAATCTCTCTGTCTCTGTCTCTCTCATACACACACATATACACATGTGCATATGCACACATACACGCACAAATTTACAGGATACTTTTCACAGACTAAATTCTACTTTTTATAACAAATTTTTAGGGACTGATGCCAATTTGATGCGGTGGCATATGCCTTTAATCCTAGCACTCTGAAGGAAGAGGCAGGTGCATCTCTGTGAGATCAAGGCCAGCCTGGTCTACATAGCAAGTTCCAGGGTAACTGGGGCTACAGGGAGACCTTGTCTCAAAACAACAACAACAACAATTTTTTAGGGACTAGAGGGGTGGCTGAGTGTTTAAGAGCATGCACTATTCTTGCAGAGAACCAGAGTTTGGTTCCCAGCACCCAGGTCAGGTGACTTACAGCCACCTGTAGCTCCAGTTTCAGGGAATCTGATGCCCTCCTCTGGCATCCATGGGCCCTTGCACTAATGTACACATGCTCTCACATAGATGCACACTCACACATATATAATTAAAAATTTAAAATTACATTTGTGTGTGTGTGTGTGTGTGTGTGTGTGTGTGTGTGTGCTTGCAAATACAGTGCCACCTGTTGGAGGACAGCTTGTGAGACTCAGTTCTCTCATCCTACCACGTGGATCCCAAGGATTGAACTTAAGTCATCAGGCTTGGTGGCAAGTGCCTTTCCCTGCTGAGGCATTTTGCCACCTCCTCCAAAGGCTAATTTCTATGGCAACCTGGTGAGTGGTGGTGGATGAACTACCCAGACTTAACAGTCACCATAGCAGGCTACATTCTGAGCACTTAGCAATTAGGAGCTCAGTTCATCTTCACTCACAGTAGCCCCAGAAGAGCATTCCTTTTGGTACCCCTTTAAGGAAAGTTCCAGAAAAGTTGAGTAATATCCCCCAAGTCACATACCTAGTGAGGGCTGGAGCTAGGCCTTGAACATAGTAGCTCTCAAGCCTGTGAGCCTGGGAATTAAGACCCATCTGTGGTGAGGCTTGGTCTTAACTCATACTAATCTACCCCTGTTCCTGTGTCTCTTCCATTCTGCTACACTGTCCCTCCCGGGAGGGAGGGAGGGAGGGAGGCCTGGGGCACCCATGAGTTTGGGTGTATTTCTGTTTCAAGTTCAGTAGTGGAAAGGAAAAGATCTCTGTAGGGTGTGGTTGGGGCAGTGTGAAGAAGAAGCAGAGAGATGAGGCAACTCTAGGGACATCAGAACCAGCAAGGATGCCTGGGTCATCATCTGTGTACAGGGGCTCAAGTTGTCCAGGTTAGGTGCACACTCCCTATGTAGCTGAGAATGACCTTGATTCTTCTGCTTCCACCTTCAGAGCACTTGGATTTTACACATGCACCATTCTACCCAATTAATGCGGTGCTGGGGATGGAACCCAGGGCCTCATACATGCTAGGCAAGCACTCTGTGGAACAGGTTGGGCCTGCCTCACAAGGTGTTATTGGGCCTGTTGCATTGTTCATGGTAATGGTGAGGATTTGGAACTGCAGGCAGGAGTTATAGGCTCTGGCTTGGCTTCACTTGCCTATATTAGCTCTGGTGGTGAGCTGCAGTATGGCTGAGGAAAGGGGAGGGGTAGAGCACTCCCAGTGGTTGGGCTGTACATGTGGCTTGACAGGGCCACAGAGCCCATCTCCAGAGGTACTGCCTTTCACAGGACAGGAACCTGGGAAGACAGGTCACATAATATTAAGAATGGATCTGGAAATTGTGCTTGAAAGAAAAGAGTCAGAATATCACAGACAGACATTTTGTTTATTCCGGTACTGATGTGGTGTTGGTTTCAAAGTCCTTTAAAGGACTTTGATGTCAAGTAATTGGTTCTTGATGGAAAGGTTTCCAGTTACAAAGGGGGAGCAGGTGATCTCAGATCCCCAGGGAAGCTCAGTTAAAAGGCCAAGCTATTGGTCTTCTGAAGTGGATGGTTCCCTCTGGACACACCCCTTTCTCCCTTAACTATTGCCTTAGCTCATTAATATGCCTCACTTCACCATAGGTGTCTCTGGCTACCTGGGACAGGATTCTAGCCACTTTCCAGCTGAGTCATTGAGTGTCATTAGTCTAGTTTTTGCTTTCAGTTATTAACCAGCATGCCTGATTGTGGGCTTTCAAAGTCTACTTTGGGGTGTGGCTATGGAACAGCACATGTTGGGCATAGCAGATGTCAGGGCAAGGATATCCAAGAGGGAGAGGGCAGGCTAGAATCTCACTCAGCTCTGCTGCTCTCACTCTGGGCCTTCCTTCTAGACACCCAGAAGGGCTATATGTTTCTAGCAGTGCATATTGCCCAATGCCTGTTTAAGCTGCTACAAGACTTCTTTATGACCTTGGAAGAGGTATTATGAAAGTCTCAAGGTCTTGAAGTAGAAATGTAAACTCTTATTTTTTTAAAGTGTCATTTACTGTACTAGGAGGTAGAGTTGTGAAATTAAATACTGGCAAGATGTTTTAAACCTACCCAAAGGTAATAAATTATCTTGAGGGAAGACCTCCTTATATACTAAGACCCTGCAAATATAGGGACTAGGGACATGGCTCAGTTTAATAAAGTGCTTGCCACTTAAGCATGAGGACCTGAGTTCAAGTCCTAGAATCCATGTTTAAAAAGTGGCAAGTGTGATGCCCGTGATTGTAACTTAAGCACTGGGGAGTGGGAGAGGCAGAGACAGGAGGATCCCTGGGGCTCCTGGCCAGTCAATCTAGCTGAATCAGTGAGCTCTAAGCTCAGTGAGAGACTGCCTCCAAAAGTAAGTTGGAGAGCAATAGAAGAAGATATGTAACATCACTCTGGCCTTCACACTTGCACACACTTGCACACACACACACATGCACACACAAAATCAAATAGAACAAGACATTTTGAAGAAACTGTATATATAT
>NW_008337291.1:817575-824966 GCF_000622305.1 Nannospalax galili
TCTCTGTCTCTGTTTCTCTCTCTCTTTGTGTGTGTGTGTGTGTATGTGTGTGTGTGTGTGTGTGTGTGTGTGTGTATGCCAAAGGTCATCCTCAAGTGCCATTAATTCAGAGTTATCCACCTTGTTTTTTGAGACAGGATGTCTTCATTGACTTGGAACTTCCCAATTCTTCTAGGCTGACTGGATAGAGAGCCCCAGGAATCTGCCTGTCTCCTCCTCCCCAGAGCTGGGATTATAAATGCACAATTCCACTGGGTGCTGGGGATTGAACTCAGGTCCTCATGTTTGAGTGGTGAGTGCTTTACCAGCTGAGCCATCTTGCTGGCCCCATCCTCTATCTCTATTTGGTATGTCTATGTCATCTCAGAACCCAGGACTTTGAAAGAACAGGTAGAAACTGATGTTTATGGGTAGTGCAAAAGATGTTAGTGCAGCCATCTTTAGACAAAAAAACCTCCTGCTGCAATGCACTGTGGGATGGGAAACTTCATTGTAATTGCCGTGTTAAGAGCTGGTGGTCAGAAATGAATGCATAGAAAATGGGAGGGCAGAAGAGGGCCTTTGCAGGAAGGCAGAAGAGAGTGTTGGATCCTTAGAGCTGGAGTTACAGGCAGTTGTGAGCCTCTTGATGTGGGGGCTGGGAAACAAACTCAGATCTAGAAGAGCAACACTTTTTTGGGGGGGGTCTTTTTGAGGCAGGGTCTCCCTGTATCCCCGGTTGACCTGGAGCTCACTTTGTAGACCAGGCTGGCCTTGAACTCACAGAGATCTGCCTGCCTCTGCCTCTTGAGTGCTGGGATTATAGGCATACACCACCAAGCCTGGCCTTAAGACTTATTTTTATTTTATGTGTATCAGTGTTTTGTCTGATCTATGTAAGTGTACCTGTGAGTGCAATGCTAGAGGAGGCCAGAAGAGGGTGTTGGACTTCCTGGACTGGTGTTATGAAGGCTCTTAACAGCCATGTGTGTGTTGGGAACCAAACCGGAGTCCTCTGGAAGAGCAGCCAGTACTCTTAACTGCTGAACCATCTCTCCAGCCCCTCGGAGCAGAATCTTAAAAAAACTGCACTTTATTCAGACAGCCAGCAAGCCTAGAAGATAGCAGATTAACATCCTAAAAATCTGTCTTCTATCCCATCTCCAGCTAACAGATTATCTAGGGAGGTAAGAACAAAGAGTCCTGAATTTGCCTGGGCATGCTGCTTCTCCCAGGGCTTTCTCTGTCCTCATCTGTGGAACAGTGGATGGAGGGCATGGGGGGATGCATTCAGAGCAGCCAGCATCCATACCTGACATGGACAAGGTCAGCACAGACTTAACGTTACATCAAAATGAGGCTGTAGGTGTTGGGTATCACTTAGTTAGTAAAGTACATTTCTGGCAAGTATGAGGACCTAAGTTTGAATTCCAAACCCCCATAAAAAGGTGGATGTGTTGGTATTGTAATCCTAGCACTGGGAAGACAGAGACAAGAGGATCCCTGGAGCTTTCTAGCCAGCCATTCTAGCTGAATCAGGAATCCCCAGATCTTAATGAGAGACCCTGTCTCAAAAAACCAAAAAACAAATAACAAAAACAAGTTGGCTGATACCTGCCACACACGTGCACACCCATGGAATGCCTGCACACTACACATGAACAAGCATATGAATACACATGCATACACACATAGTGAGGTTATACAAAGGACACCATGCAATTAGGGACCTGTGAAGCATACTTTAGAGCACCTGACCCTGGCTTATTGATGTTAGTCTCTAGACTCATCCAAATGGGTTAGTGATCTAATCAGCCAAGTCAAGGCCTCCACAGCTTATTATGTTTGCAACAGCCTGAGCTGCCTGAAGCTATACCCAGGGCTCCACTGTAAGGCTTATTCATGTAGAAAGGGGATTCTGACCTTCCTTGGAGTAGTCTCCCACCTCTGTAGGACCGTTTAATTCTTTCTGTTAAGCCAGGCTTCATTCCCTAGGCTGAAGGGTGAAGTACAGCTGCTTGTGGTAGAGGGTCAATCATAGAGACTGAACAGTCCTACAGAAACAGTTCCAGGTTCCCAGATGGAGAGTCTGATTGGGCTGAGGTAGATGCCTGAATCAAGCCAAGACACCAGCTATAGCCTATGGAGCTGGAGGCATGGTGGCTGGTATATAAGGTATCCCCTGGAATGTGCCTGGTACACACACTCATTCTCAGAGAAGCAAACGGGGCTATTCACTGAGTCCTGAGGCTGGGTGTGGTACAAGGAAACTGCCTTTTGGTTATTGGGTTCTCTGTGATATGAAATCCTGTTGGAAACTTCTTGCACATCCTGTCTCTTGGGAGGCTCATGATATGATAATTCTGCGGTGTGTGTGTGTGTGTGTGTGTGTGTGTGTGTGCATGTGTATGTTTAACTGTTTATGCATGTATGTGTATGCATGTGGAGGCCAGAAGTCAGTGTTGGGTGTCGTTCTCTGTCATTTCCCATCTTACTATTGCTTTTTTAGACAAGGTTTCTTCCGAAACCTGGAGCCCAGTGATTTGTTTAGACTGGCTGGCCAGCAAGGCCTGGGCATTCTCCTGTCTCCTCCCAGCCTAACTCTGGGATAACAGGCACATGCACCACACCCAGCTTTTTATGTGGGAGCTGGCGATCAAACTCAGATCCTCATGCTTATGTGGCAGGCACTTTACCTACTGAGCCATCTCCCTAGTCCCATGATATGATCATTCTTGAGAGTATCAGTGGAGACCAGGACAGTGATATCAAGAAATGAAAACCATTCCTCTTTCCTTCCTAGGAGAAAAAATATAAAGGAGAAAAATCACAATTACTGCTTAAATCCCAGTATGAATCATTAGCATTTCAGCCATATTTCTAATGAGTCTGATTTTCTCTCAGGGTGTACACCCTTCGATATTTTGTGAATACCAGTCTTAAACACAGCATCTCAGATAGGCGAAGGCTCTTTTGACAGTAGGCGATTTTAGCCTTGCCTTCTCCAGGTCGAACAATGCACTTTTCTGGGCTTGGCACATGTGCCCCTCTTGTCCTTTTATTCTATCTTTCCTTCTCTCTCTCTCTCTCTCTCTCTCTCTCTCTCTCTCTCTCTCTCTCATCTATCTGTGCATGTGTGTGTATAGGTGTGTGTGGGGGTGAGAGATCAACCTTGCACATTGTTCTTTAGGCTCCATCCACCGTGTTTTTTAAAACAGGATCTTGCTGGATCCTAAACACACCAGTTAGGCCAGTGAGCCCCAGGGGTCCTCCAGTCTCCACCTCAGAAGCACTGGGATTTTAGGAGTGTGCCATACTTCTGCTTTTTATGTGGGTTCTGGGACGCTAACTTTGGTCCTCATGTTTGCATAGCAAGCACTTGACTTCTGAGCCATTTCCTTAGTTCCCTTACATATTTTTCTGTATAAAGAGATCACTTTCCTTTCTTAAAATAAATTTTAATTTATTCTGACAATTTCATACATGTGTATAATGTATTTTGATCATATTCGCCCCCTATTCCCTCTTTTATCCTTCTTCCACTCCCTCTGGAGCCTCTTTCTTCCTCTAACATCCCCTCCCTCCTACTCTCATGCCTCCTTTTTTATAACCCACTAAGATTAATTAGGACTGCCCCCATGAAAAAATGGGTGGGAGAGGTTATCGGCTGGAGCATGAACAATTTATCAGTGGCTGCACCGCTAAAGAACGCAGCCCCTTCCTCAGCAGTCCTTAACTGCCAATAGCTCCTCAGGTACAGAAGAGACCACTTTCTACCCAGCTCAAAACATCTATCATTAAGCAAAAGAAACTCTATCTGATTGCTGATTGCTTCCAGGGTGGAAATTGATTCCATGCAAACCAACCAGCCCATAAACATCTCTGTTAAAGCTTGTGTAAAAATGTGTTACTTATTTCTAACTCTTACTTCATTAAAATCTCCCTTTTTAAAAATTCACTCAAGTCTCCAGAAAAATGTGTGGAGCCAGAGCCATCAGTTCTTAATATTAGATTGCGGGTGAGTTTTATGCAACTTGTTTAGTGCTTAATGGAAAAATTATCTTTATTCTATAGACTGTAAAGTAGTTGTATATTGGGAATGGCTTCTCAAAATTGGCATGAGTTTCCTGGATTTAACAAATGTCACTGTGTCCCAGCTTGAAAATTAAGGAGTCATAACATTTGAAAGTCTTTGAATCAGTTGCATGAGGTTTATTCGGACCTCTTATAGAGGGACTTGGAGGAACGATGGCAGACTGTGGCCTAACGTTGTTGTCACCAAACGTGAATGTGGTCTAAGTTCTGTAAATATCTGGTGAGGATTAGGCATTTGTATGTGTGTCCTAGTCTATGTTGTGTTGCTGTCACAGAATACCTAAGACTGGGTGATTTATGAAGAACAGAAACTTATGTCCTTATAGTTCTGGAAACTCTGAAGGTCAAGATCAAGTTACTGGCATGTGGTGAGGGCCTCCTTGCTGTCTTATAACAAGGCGGAAGGCAAGAGTCACAGGACAGAGAAGTGGAAGGGAAGGGAAGAGAGGAGTGGAGAGGAGAGGAGAAAGGGGAGAGAAGGAGAGGAGGAGAAAGGAGAGAGAGAGAAGGGAGGTGGGGAGGGAGAGAGGAGAAGAGGGGAAGAGAGAATGAAGAGGGGAATGAGAGATGAAGAAGAGAGAAGAGAGGAGGAAGAGAGGGAGAATGAAGGTGGGGAGGGAGAGAGGAGAAAAGGGAGAGAGAGAGGAATAGGGAGGAGGAGGTGGAGGAGAGGAGGAGGGAGGAGGAGGCGGAGGAGGGGGAGGAGGGGGGAGAGGAGGAGGTGAAGGAGGAGGAGGGGGAGGAATTGGATGTGTTAATTGTGAGCCACCCACTCTTGCAATCTTGGCATCAGTCTGCCTGACAGTGGTACCAGCCATACAATCATTTACTGGTTCCACCTTTCTGCACTGCTGTGTTGGGGTGTAGACTCCCAGCTCATGAGTTTTGTGGGACAGGTTCAAACCCAACATACCATTGTGAAAAATTTCTACCTAGGCCTCCTTTCATTTCTGAATTATCAGAAAAATTCTCTCTTGTTCCTGTCAACTTTTAAAAAATGATTTTAAGTGAACAAATGGTTTCCTCTGAGATCCTCAGCAGCAGTCCTGGGCAGGCACATGGCCACTGTACTTGGCTGTGTGGCCTGCAGAGGGCCTGGCTTGTGCTTGTCTGAAGACCAGTTTTTTCTTGCCTCCTTCAAACCAGGGGTTGACTTCACAGTGATTCACTGATGACTGATTTCACAAATTTGACTGGGGGTTACTAGGTGGGCATGTTAGAGGACCAGGCAAATTTGTGCTCCCTTCAGAGAGCCGGCTTGAAGATTGAGCCTGGGCTGCTGATGTCTGGATCAGGACAGTGATTGCTTTTGTTTAGAAAATAATTCCTTATAGGAGTTGGAGAGATGGCTCAGTGGTTAAGGGCACTTGCTGCTCTTGCAGAGGACCCCAGTTCAGTTTCTAACACGTATGTGAGGTGGCTCACCTGTAAGTTCAGTTCTAGGGTGTCCAACACCCTCTTCTGGCCTCCATGGGTACAGCCCCCCCCCCATAAAAAGATTGCTTCCAAAGTAATGGCTGAGATTTACATGTTGGACATATTTCTTTTGGTGTGTGTATATGTGAGTATGGTGTATACATTTGTACATACTTATGTGTATGCATGGGTGGGTGTTGGTGCATACACCTCTCTGTGCACATGTGTGAGGAGGCCAGATGTCAGTGTTAGGTGTCTTTCTTTATCCCTTTCCACCTAAATTTTTGAGACTGGGTCTCTCACTGGCCTGGAACTTGCCAGTTAGGCCATGCTGGTCAGTGAGTTCCTGTTTCCATCTCCCTAGCACTGTCAAGCATTCTGTCATACCTGCTTTTATACCTGGGTCCTGGGGATTGAATTCAGCTCTCAGGTTTATATGACAAGCCTTTCATCAAGCTGTCTCCCCAGCTCCCCGACCCCAGCTCTGTTTCTCTCTCCCTTAAACATTGTCTTTTTTCCCACTTCAACTGTTTCCTCTACTTAATTCTATGACTTCATGATGTTGACTTTATGTCTGTGTGATGTTGTGTATGTGTGAGGTATGTTTGGGTGCACATGTTTGCACATGCTTGTGGAAGCTTGAGGTTGACATTATATGTCTTTCCTCAACTGTTCTTCACCTTTATTTTTTGAGACAGGGTCTCTCACTGAACTGGAAACCCATTTATTTGGCTAGACTGTCTGGATAGTGAACTTCAGGGATCGGCCATCCCCACCCCTGCCGAGGCTGGGATTGCAAGCCCATACAACCACAATTCTCAATTTCTTTGTATGTAGGTTCTGGGGGATCTGAACTCAAGTCTTCATGCTTGCCAGGCAAGTGTTTTACCACCTGAGCCATCTCCCCAGACCCTATTCTGTGATATTTAGCAAATGGTTAGATTTGCATAGCTACCCTGATATAAAGGCGCAGACTATTTGATCCTCCCTACTGTTTAGCCTCTTTGCATCTACTTCCAGCACCTAAACCCTGACAACTACCCATGCCTTCTTTGTTACAGTGGTTTTGTCTTTCTGAGACTGTTGTACAATGGAGTTGCACAAGCATGTGACCCTTTTATATTATATTCATTCACCCAGCTTTTTGCGTTGATATACATTCAGATCATTGTGGGCATCAATATATTTTCCTATTCATTGTCAAGTAGTATTCCATTACATGGATATACCATAATTTGTTTATGCATCCTCCCTGATGAAGTTAGAATTGGTTCGAGTTTTGGGCAATTATAACCAGAGATGTTACAAACAGTTGCATATAGGTATTTGTAGTAGCATAAACTTTCTTTCCACAGGAGCAGAAATTGGCAAACTTTTTCTGCAAAGGACCATATAATAAATATATTTGGCTTTGCTGGTAACTGTTCACTTCTGCTGCTGTAGTGTAAACAGTCTATAATTGAATGGCATTAGGGGAATTTGGGTGCTGCAGTCAGCTCAACTCTTTGCAAGTGAAAATGTTTAGGAGTAGGGTTTCTGACTTGTGTGTCAGTATATGTTTAAGTTTATAAGAAATTGTCAAACTGGTTTCCAAAGGGGTTGCACCATTAGGTAATCCTCCAGCAGTGAATGGAACAGACTTTATTTTGTGTGTGTGTGTGTGCATGCATGTGTGCATGTGAGTGCTTGTACTCACAGAGGCCAGAAGAGGATCCTTTGAAGGTGGAGATACAGATAATTGTGAGCCATTGGACATGGGTGCTGGACACCAAACTGGGGTGCTGTGCTGCGGTCACCACCAGCGGTGGCCGCTCCTCTGTTCTCACAGGTGCCACTCCTTTGTTCTCACGGGTGTTGAGGCTGCTCCTCTGCTCGCCCTGGGCTGAGGCCACTCTTCTGCC
>NW_008337291.1:825288-837108 GCF_000622305.1 Nannospalax galili
GGGTAGGATGCCTCATTAGCATACTGGGTTTCAGATTATAGAGCCTGGATTCCTGGAAACCACGTGAGCATGACTGTTGCAATATCTAAGTGTTGTAATTTTGGATTCCAAGGGTGGTGATTAGGGAGTGGCGAGCTCTAGGCATCAGTCTCGTGATCTGCCAATGGGAGCAAATGTCACAAGGCGTTCCTTGTGGCTCCACTTGTCTGGCCATTGCCTCGGGCCTGCTGTATGGCTGTCAATAAGACTTTCACCCTAGGCTCAAGCCTGTCTCCCACACTGTGCAAGAGCAGCGAGTACTCAACTGCTGAGCTACCTCTCCAGCTTGCTCTCTGTATTCTTCTAAGCACTTCTTAGAAGGAATGCTTTCCAATTTAGCCCATGCTAACTGATATGCAGTGTTAGCACATCATGATTTTTCTTCTTTTTTCTTTCCTTTCTTCTCTCTCTTTTTCTTCTCCCCCCTTCTTCCATCTCCTTCCTTCCATCTCCCTCCCTCCCTCCCTTCCTTCCATCTCCCTCCCTCCCTCCCTTCCTTCCTTCCTTCCTTCCTTCCTTCTTTCTTTTCCCAAGGTCTCACATAACTCAGGCTGGCTTCAAATTCACTACATAGCCAAAGATGATGTTGAATTTCTGCTCCTCCTGCCTCCACATCTCATGTGCTGGGATTACAGGCATGTGTCACACACCTGGTTTATGTGGTTGGTGCTGGGGATGGAACCCAGAGCTTCATTCATGCATGCCAGACAAGCGCTCTAACCATTGTGCACCAGCCCCTCATTACAGTTTTCATTAGCATTTCCTTAGTACTAATTACTTAGAACATATTTTTCTGTGCTGGTTTGCCATCTGTATATCCTCTTTAGCAAAGTGGCTTTTCAAATCTTTTATCCATTTAAAAAATGGATTGTTTACTTACAGTGTTGACAGTTTATAAAATATACTCTGAATACAACTCCTTTGTCAAATATGTGATTTAAAAAAACACATCCCAGTTGGCAGCTGGGTTCATTATCTTTGTAGTATCATTTGCAGAAAATCAACTCAGTTTTTCAGGTTTTTTTCTTTCATGGGTTATGATTTTAGCATCATGTCTTAAGATCTCTTTGCCTAACTATGGGTCCTGGAATACTTCTGAATTTTCACCCAAAATGTTGATAGTCTCAGGCTTTATATTTAGATCTGTGATTTATTTCTTGTTAGTTTTTATATGATGTGTGAGCACAGGCTCCTCTGTGTGTGTGTTTGTGTGTGTGTGTGTGTTAGTTTTTATGGTCAACTTGACATAACCCTAGAGTCACATGGGAAAAGGGAATCTCAACTGAAGAGTTTACTAGATCAAATTGGCCTGTAGCCATGTGTGTGGAGATTATTGTGATTGATGATTGATGTGAAAGGGTCCAGTCCACTGTGAGTGGCACCATTCCTTGGGCAGGTAGGCCTGGGCTATATTAGAAAGATGGCTGACCAAGAGCCAGTGAGCCAGCAAGCAATATCCTTCCATAGCTCCTGCTGGAGTTCCTGTCCTGACTTCCCTCATTGATGAACATATTTGGAAGTGTAAGCCAAATAAACCCTTTCCTTCCCTAATTTTCTTTTGGTCAATGTTTCATCACAGCAACATAATGAAACTAGAACAGTGCATTTGTGTGTGTATAAGTGGGTGCTTGTGTGCCACAGTGCAGTGCAATCTTTCTGGTGCCAGTCCTCACCAGAAAACTGATTTGAGACAGGGTCTCCTGTTTGCTGCTGTGTACTCCAGGGTAGCTGGCCCATGAGCTTCTGGAAATTATGTTTCTGCCTCCCATCTCCTCATAGAAGCCCCGGGGTTACAGACATACATGGCCATACCCAGCTTTACATGGGTTCTGGGATTCAAACTCGGGTCCTCAGACTTGTGTGGCAAGTGCGGTATATCCTGAGCCATCTCCCCAGCCCAAGTAGCTCTGTTTTTTGCATACACATGTACAGTTGTTCAAACATCATTGGTTGAAAAGGTCACCTTTTCTTTATTGAATTGCTTTTGTGCCTTTGTGTGAAGTCACATGGCCATAGTTGTCCTTCTCTAGCCTCTTTTTTGGTACATACATCTATTTGTCTACCCCTCGGCCAATCCTGCACTATGTTAGTTACAATACATTCATAGTAAATCTTTAAATTTGGGAGTGCATTTTTTCAAACTTTGTCTTTCTTAGCTAGCCTAATTCTTTTGCCATGTCGTGTGTGTGGGTTTTTTTTTTTTTTACATTAATTAATTTATTTATTGTGTATGGTGGGGGGAAGGGTATGGGCACCACAGCACACACATGAAAGTCAGGGGACAACTTACAGGAGTCAGTCCCCTTTTTCCATGATGTAGGTCCCAGGAATTAAACTCAAGTCATCAGACTTGTCCACAAGCACCTCCACCCAGTGAGCCATCTTGCTGGCTTCCATATGACTTTTAGAATCAGTTTGTCTCTATCTAGAAAATTTCTATTTGTATTTGACTGCAGTTAAAGCTATAGCTGTATCTGGGGAGACCTGCAACTTTGCTGTGATTATGCTTTCAACCATTAGTCACAGTCTGGCTCTTTATTTGTTAATGTCATCTTTGCCATCTCTCATCAGTGTTTTGAGGTTTCCAACCCACTTGCTCCTCCTTTGGGACTGTGATGATGAAAACCATCTGTGGAGTCAGGCTGTCCAACTGTCCCTTCCCTTTCCGGCTGTGGGCTTGCCTCTTCCTCTTGCTGCCTTCTGCCTCACTCACCCCTCTGTTGTCTTCTGTGACGTACTTTCTCTCTTTTTCCTGCCCTGTCTTCCTACTTGCCTTGTCCTTATCCTTCAACTTCAGTGATCTGTGAGGTGATACTGGACCCTCTGGACCCTTCCTCCTTGGCTCCTGGCCATTGAAAACTGCATCACTTGACTGCAAGGTAGCTAAATCCTGTTTCCACTCCTGCTCCCTCCCCTGAGTGGCCTTCACACATCTTAATATCTCAACATGCAATGTGGACCTCAGCTTCATTCAAGCCAGTACCTGTCCTGGAAAATGGCTTGTTTGTTGCTGATGTCTTCTTGATATGTCAGGTTTGGAGTTGCTTGGAGCTTTAGCCTTTCCCCTACTTAAAAAATTTTTAAATTAATTTTTATTTTTTGGTAATTTCAGACATTTATATAATGTATTTAGGTCATATCCACCCTCCACTCCCTGCCTCCTGGCTCCCCCTCCATATCACCCTTCCAACTACATGTCCTTTTAAAAAAATATTTTATTTATTATTTTTATTTTATGTGTATGAGTGTTATGCCTGCATGTAGGTAAGTGCACCCATGTTGTGCAATGTCTATGGAGGACAGAAGAGTCTGTCAGATCTCCTGGAACTGGAGTTACATATAGTTGTTAGCTGCCATATGGGTGCTGGGATACTAACCCAGGTCTTCTGCAAGAATACTGTTTTTATTTGCTGAGCCATCTCTCCAGCTTCCACTAACTACATGTCCTTTAAATTTTTAAAAATTAATTTTGAAGCAGAGTCTCACTATGTAGCCCTGCCTAGCCTGGATCTTGCTATATAGACCAGGCTGGCCTCAAACTCACAGAAATCTACCTACCTCTGCCTCTCTAGTACTGGGATTAAAGGCAGGTACCACCACACCCAGCTGATGACATTTTTAACCCACTGATTACTGCTGCCCATCTATGCATGGGTATAGGGCCATCCCCTGGAGCAGGGCAACCTATCAGGGACCACACTCCTGAAGAAAATGGACTCTTCCTCTCCCAGAAGCATTAATTATCAATTGTTTTCAACTGGGGATAGGACCTCGGGAGTCCCTCCCCATCCCTGCTGAAATGTTGACTGGCTTGGTCTTGTTCAGGCAACCATTTCTGTTGAGTTCATGAGTATAGCAGGTCTGTTATGTTCAGAAGACAGTGTTTCACAGGTGACCTCTCTAACCTCTGGCTCTTATAATCTTTTTGCCCCCTTCTGTCATGTTCCTTGAGTTTGGGAGTGTGTGTGTGTGTGTGTGTGTGTGTGTGTGTGTGTGTGATATAGGTGTCTCGTTTAGGGCTGAATGCTCCACAGTTACTTATTCGCTGTGTTAACTGACCTTTATTGCAGAAAGAAGCTTCTCTGATGAGAGTAAGAACTGCAGTAATTTGGTGACATGGCCAGAAGATCCCAGAGACCATTTAAAGGAATATATTTATTTCTATTTTCTTAAATTATGTGTATCTGTGTGGGTATATGCACATGAGTGCAGGTGCCTGCAGATACCAGAGGCATTAGATCCCCAAGGAGGTTAAATTACACGTGGTTCTGAGCTGTCCTATGTGGGTGCTGGGAATAAAACTCTGCTCCTCTGGGAGAGCAGTAAGCCCTCTTAAGCATTAAACTGTGTCTTTAGCCCTTTTTTTTTTAAATGAGACATGACCTCATATATCTCGGGCTGTCCTCACTGTGTAGCTAAAGATGAAAGTTTGTCATTCCTTTCTTCAGCTCTTTGTATTGCTTCCAGAACTCTCTGAAGGTCTGGTTTTGTGGACATGAATTCCTTCAGCCTCTTTATGTCATGGAAGAATTTTCTTTTCCTTTTGACTATAATAGACAGTGTGGCTGGGTATAGTAATCTGGGTTGGCATCTGTGGTCATTTAACACTGGGAATACTTTGGTCCAGGCTCTTCTGGCTTTCATAGTTTGCATTGAAAAGTCAGCTGTGATCCTAATGGGTTTTCCTTTATATATGACTTGTTGTTTCTCTTTTGCAGCTTTCAGTATTGTCTCTTTGTTTTGTACGTTTAATGTTTTTACTATGATGTGCCGTGGAGAGTTTCTTTTCTGGTCCTGCCTGTTTGGTGTTCTATATGCTTCTTGTATTTGTATGGGCATGTCTTTCTTTAAGTTTGGGAAATTTTCTTCCACGATTCTGTTGATCTGGTCCATGCCATTATCTTGGGATTCTTCTCCTTCCTGTATGCCTATGATTCATAAGTTTGGTCTTTTTATGGTGTCACACAATTCCTGCATATTCCATTCTTGTGATTTCTTAAATTTTTCATAATCTTTGCTTGAGTGGTCTAGTTCGTCTGCTTTATCTTCCAGTCTTGATACTCTGTTTTCCATTTCATTCATCCTATTGGTGAGGCTTTCTCCTGTCATTTCTAATTGTCTTACTGAGTGTTTCACTTCCTTCTTATTTCAGCCTGAGTAGTCTTCAATATTTCTAACTCTTCTGAATTCATTCAGAAGTTTATCCCTATCTTCCTTCAGTTCTTTGATTTCTTTGTGTGTTCTTTAAATTTGCTGAATTCTTTTATCATGTTTATAATTGTTCTTTCGAGTTCCATGTCCTGCATTATCTCTAGGGGGTTCTCATTGTACTCCCCTAGAGGACTGTTGGTATTTGGTGGGGATATGTTATTTCGGTTTTTCATGTTACTGTTTTTTCTCTGTGATTTTTGACATGTGAATTTCTTTTGTAGCTTCTGATTCTTGTGTGAGACTCAAGCCTTCAAGTTGAGGTCTGTTTGTACTTCTGACCCTCCTTTCTCCACCTCCCAAGTGCTTGGATGACGAATGCACCACCACACCCAGCCTCCCCTTCTTTTTTTGCTGTTCTGCCTGCCCTTCCACTCTTGCCTGTCTCCATGCCACAAGTCACTAACTCACTCAGTTCTTCCCTCTTCTGTTTCTCTTCCACGTGTCCTGATCTCTTTCCTTCTGTGCTTTCTGTGACACCTGCTCTCATTCAGGTTCTGTCCCCTTCACTTACTAGAGTTTCCCAGGTAGTCTTTCTCCATCATCTCTGTATTAATTGCTTCTCATGTTGATGTGACAAAATACCTGATAAAAGCAACTTAAGGAAGAAAAGGTTTATTTTGGTTCACAGTTTGAGGGTACATCCATCATGGTGGGGAAGTCATGGTGACAGGAGTGTGAGGTGGCTGGTCCCATTGCACCTGCAGTCAGGAAGCAGAGAGAGATGAATGCTAGTACTTAGCTGAATTTCTCCTTTTATTCAGTCCAGGACCCTGTCACAACAGCGAAACTAACACATTTCTTTTTTCTTTCTTCATGACTTAACAGGTAGAAGGTACATTCTTACTATAGAGCTTTTCAAACTCAGCAAATGCTCTTTTTTCAAGTCAAGAAGTTACTTTTTCATGTAGAGGAAATATTTTACAGCTTCTCTTTGTTATATCTGAGCAGCCCGCATCACCAGTTGTGTGTTTTCTGGAGTCATGATTAAGTAGTATAATTAATATTCCAACAGTGAGATGGTCAGTCTAATTCCCAAGAAGGCTATTAAGTGACTCATAGGTGGGTAGCATACACGGCATGGATACACTGCATGAAGGCATGACTCATGTTCCTGGGAGGATGGCTAGCATAGGGTGTGAACCATCAGTCTACTCAGAATGAGGAGTGAGATTGCATCATGCCACTCTGAACACCATGTACTTCAAAACTTAGGTGATGTTTACTTCTGAAATTTTACATTTAATATTATTGTGGTGTGGTTGATCTGGGGTAACAGAACTGGTAGATAAGGGAGGTAGTCTATTATCAAACTGTATTCTGCAGTTGGAGCGGGAACCTTTCATCTGTGGACATCCTACAGTTATCTCTTTCTATGTGAGATTATTGCTTTTTTCTTCCTCTTATCGCCGCTGCTAAAGACTTTCCTGACATGCTGATAAGACCAGAGTCATTCATCTTTGTATGTTTTCTGGTTCAGTGAAGGAATTCCTTAGGATTGCAGTGTTTTTCAATGGGTACTCTGGTCCCTCTAAGGATGGTAATAGTTGTCAGCCCAGTGATCTTATATTTTTGTCTCTCTGAGATACTCCAAATGGTAATGTAACCAATGGATGATGGAAAACAGTTTGAAGAGGATGGATCATGTTTCCTTTAGCGAAGGAATCAGAGGCATTTTAAAGGAGCAATTTTGGGGGTGTTTTAGTTTAATTTCTGTTGCCATGACAAATACTCTGACAAAAAGCAACTTAGGAAGACAGGGTTTATTTGATTTACAATACCAGGTCATAGTTCATCGTTGGGGAAAGTCAAGGCAGGAGCTTGAAGGCATACCTGCTTGCTATTCTCTGCAGCATTACAAAGGATCTCACTTCACAGCCAAAGAAGTACAGCAGGAACCATGGAGGATGCTGCCTGTAGCTGGTAGGCAGGTTCATGCTTAGTTGACTTTCTTAAACAGTTCAGGACCACCTGCCTACATAGAGTTGCTGCTCACATGGGCTGGGTCCTCCCACCTCATTCAACACTCAAGATAATCTCCCACAAACATGCCCACAGGCCATGTGTGCATGTGTGCCTGATCTAGGCAATTCTTCAATTGAGATTCTTCCCAGATAATATTAGCTTGTGTCAAATTGACAGTTAAAGCTAACTGTGACAGGGGGTGGTGAGGGAAAGGGTGGGGCCCAGGGACCTTTAGAGCCCAGGGATGGAAAAACTGTCCAGTGATCATTGGGTACAAGTCCTGGTATAAGAGGATAATATTCTTACTGTTCACATCAGCAGGAAGCTGAGCATCTAATCAGAGATTGTAGTCCTGTGGGGAGTGTAGTTAAGGATAACCTTGAACTACTGGCCTTCTTGCCTCTACCTCTCAAGTGCTAGGATTAGAGGTATACACCACCATCCATTTTCTGCAGTACTGGGGATGGAATTCAGGGCTTCATGCATGCTAGGCAAGCACTCTAGCAACTGAGTTGCATCACCAGCTCTATGGATGGCTTTCAATAAATGTTTTAGCTTATGTGTTTCTTAGCTTGTATATTCCCATGAGAACGTTCCATATTTTCCAGCTGTGCTCTTTGTTCCCTCCTCCACTGCCCCCATCAACTGCACTGAAATGTTGAGCTGGTGAAACTGCTTGTTACACTTTAATGTGTGTGGCTGGGAGGCAGGGGGGAGGGAGGAAGGGATTGGGGGCTAGGAATAACCTTCAAAGGCATATTCTCCAACTAGACTTCCAATGTTTCTAGATCCTTCCAAATAGTGCATTGGGCTTGGGACCAAGTATTTAGCACAAAAGCCTGTTCAGGACATTTTATATTCAAACTACAATGGACATTTTTTTTGTTTCTTTTTCTTCTCCTCCCCCCTCCTCCTCCTCCTCTTCCTCCTCCTCCTTCATCTGATGTGTGGTGTATGTATATTATATGCATATACAGATAACCTATACATGTGCCCATGCATGTATGAAGACCAGAGGAGGATGTTGGGTGTCCTGCTCTATCAGTCTCTACCTTATTCTTTTGAGACAGGGTCTCTCTCTGAACCTGGAGCTAGGCTGATGGCCAACAAGCCCCAGCGATCTGCCGTCTCCACCCTCTACAGTGTTGGCATTACAGGCACACATACATGGTCATGCCCAGCCTTTTGCATGGTTCCAAACTCAGGTCTTCATGCTTGGCAGCAAGTGTTCTTACCCATGAAGCCATCTCCTCAGCCCAACTATTCTTTTTCTAAGAGGAGTTCCTAATATTCAAATATTTTAAAATGTCATTAGTGGGGGCAACAGACGTGTTTATGGAGTCTTCAACTGCATGTAATTTAATATTGTGTCTATCTCAATATTGCTGGGTATGTAACTTCTCTGGTTCCTATCTTAGCATTAGAACATTTAAAAAAATTTGCAGGGTGGATGGTCAGAAGAAGAAACCATGTATTAAGTCAACAAGACCACCAATTCTTGGTTCTGTTCTTTTTTTTTTTTTTTTTTTGAGGCAGGGTCTCCTTGTAGCCCCAGCTGACCTGGAACTCACAATGTAGATCAAGTGGCCTCAAACTCACAGAGATCTTCCTGCTTCTGCCTCTGGAATGCTGGGATTAAAGGTGTATACCACCATGCCTGGCTTCAGCTCTTGGTTCTTATCCTTCCTCTTTCTACAGGTGAACTTTAAAAAGCTGCCTTCAGTGAAAGACTATATAATTTAATTTATAGAGATTCGCTGCTTGGGAATGGACTCAGAATTGTATTCTAAGAACGTACCAGGAAGTTGGCATCATTTCAGTGATTGGCAGAAATATAAAAATTCCTGAAATATATTGGAAGAGTGAAAAATGTTTACTATTGAAAATCATGATTTATAGTGCAATGTCATTGGATGATGACGAGTCACGTTCCCTCCCCTCATTCATTTTCAGATGGGGTCTCATGTAGCCCAGGCTCTAGGCCTCACTCAGACTTAATGACCAAGGATGTCTTTGAGATTGAGGTCCTCCTGCCTCTGTCTCTCAAGTGCTGAGGTTACAGGCATGCATCACACACCAGATTTCCATGGTGCTGGGAATGGAACCCAGAGCTTCTTTAATGCTAGGTAAGCACTCTACTGACTAAGCTACATCTCTAGGCTGTCAGTGTTTTCTTCTGCTCGAGTTAACAAAGGACCTTGAACTGCCTGTGACAGAAGACCTAACTAGGTCCACTTGATCAAATGAGAGGTTAGTTTGTTTATGTGACTCTAGAGGACAGCAGTCCACAGTCCTGTCAGTGACCTAGGTTTTCTTGGCTTTGCTTCATCTTTACTAGTATATGAATTTCACTTTCATGCCTGGGATCATTGTTTCAGCAGTCTGGAAATGAAAGAGAGATGGATATAGATAGATAGATGATAGATAGATAGATAGATAGATAGAGCTTAAAAAGTCAGAGTGCATTCAACTGACATACTGTGTGTGTGTGTGTGTGTGTGTGTGTGTGTGTGTGTGTTTATGTGCAGGCATGACCAAAATAAACTTGAGGAGAAAAAGAGTTTACATCTTACAGATTACAGTCCACCAATGAGGGAAGCCACGGCAGTAACCTGGAGGCAGGAACTGAAGCAGAGACTGTCTTGTTTGGCCTGGCTTGTTGAGTTACCATCTTATATAGCCCAGACCCACCTGCCTGGGGATTGCACCACCCATAGTGGCCTGGACCCTTTTACATCAATTAGCAATTAAGAAAATGCCCCACAGGCATGGCCAAGGCTAATCCCATGGAGGAAATTCCTCAACTAAGGTTTCTTTTTCCTAGGAAAAGGTTTGTATCAAAAAGAAGTTAACAAATACCAGCACAAGAAGTATGTGCCAGTGCATGTGTACCTGTGTGCATGCGTGTGTAGAGGCCAGAGGACAACTTGGCTGTTTATCAAAAGCCATCTATCTTATTTAAAACAAAAACAAAAACAAAAAAAAAACAGGGTCTCTCATTGGCCTGGAGCTCATCAGGTAGGCTAGGCTAGTCAGCCAGTAAGTCCCAGGAATCCATTAGTCCAGATCTGGGATTATAAACACACCCCATGCCCAGCTTTTTTTTTAATAGGTTATGGAGATTAAACTCACATCATTGTGCTTAGAAGGCAAGCACTTCACTGACCAAGCCATCTCTGTAGCCCTCAGCTGATATCTGATTGATTGGCTGGAGTCATGTAGCCACCTTAAGTCACAGGGAGGTCTGGGAATCAGACAGCTGTAAGGGGCATATTATCAGAATTGGAGTTCTAGTGACAAGGAATAATGGATAATGAATCTTGGGGAAGCAACAGGAGTGGCTGCTGCTTGGTATGTCCTCCCACCCACTGGATATTCTCTTGATCATAAACTCCTTTGTTGACTTAGATGCTGGTAGCTAAGGGCTAAGGAGATGGCTCCGTTGGTAAAGTGTTTGGTTGCCAAGCATGAGGACCTGAGCTCAATCCCTTACAACCTACATTTAAAAAGTCAGGCTGGTGGCATGTGCTTGTAATCCCAGCATTGGGAAAATAGAGATAGGCAGATCCTTGGGGCTCACTGACCAGGTAGCCTACTCTACTTGGAGAGCTCCAGGCCAGTGAGGGACCCTGTTTCAAAAATAGAAAGATGGGGCCTGCACTACTATCTTCAGGCCTCTTGGGGTAAGTCTATAGCGCAGCTCTCCACGCCGGGACTCCCTAAGCTACATTCACCCTTCCATCCCTCCCCTCGCCGTTCTATACTCCTAGTTTGGGCCCTGCGCCATTCCTAGTCTCGGGGCCCCAGACACCTGGGGAACCAATACTGCTTCCTGATCCTTCTCACCCAGAGCAACTCAGTCCCTTTCTTGGGCTCCAGGAGCACCGCTTCTGGTCCTGGCCCCGCCCTCACCTCTCTCTGCTTCCCTCTGCCTGCACCACCGGCTAACTCTCCTAGCCTGCACTACTATCCTCAAGCCTCTTGGGATAAGTCTATAGCGCAGCTCTCCGCGCCGGGACTCCCTAAGTGACATTCACCCTTCCATCCCCCCCTCGCCGTTCTATACTCCTAGTTTGGGCCCTGCGCCATTCCTAATCTTGGGGCCCCAGACACCTGGGAAACCAATACTGCTTCCTGATCTTTTCAACTCAGATCAACCTAGTGCCTTCCTTGGGCCCCAGGAGCACTGCTTTTGGATCTGGCCCCACCCTCACCTCCCTCTATGTCCCTGGTCCTGCAACACCTGCCAGGCTCTTTCTGGGGCTGACGGCCTCTTTCTGGGGCTCCGAGGCTTACCTTTCCTCTCCCGGATCTTTTGCATCCAGTACAACCCAGCTACCCAATCCACTCCATGGGAAATCTTGGGGCTTCTTCCCTCCCCACTTGCCTTTGCATCCCTGCGTGGCACGGCTGTGGCCAGGGTCTCAGGTCAGTCCAACACCCAAGTTCCTGAGGCCAAAAGCATTCTTAGAAGATTCCATACCTAAGGAGAAAGTCTGAAAACTTCTGATCCACATTGGAATTGGGCCACTGCGGAATTCCTGAAGACAAAATCAATCTGGCCACGACAATATAAAATCAAAAGAGAGAACCAGAAGCTTAGACAAA
>NW_008337291.1:842283-853535 GCF_000622305.1 Nannospalax galili
AAAAAAAAATAGAAAGATGGAGAATGGCTCCTGAAGAATGACAGGTAGAGAATGTTCTTTGATCTCCACAGGTGCTTGCACACACATGCATGTGCATCCACTCACATGGGCACACGCACACACATATGTACACATACATACTCTTTTTAAAAAAGAAGTTGATGAACAAAAATTGTCCCAGGAAACATGTTTTCGTGCTGTCTTTCCCTTTCGTTGTTGAGCTTATAAGTTGCCCTGGGTAATAATCCCCTTCTGCTGCCAGAAATGGTGAAGTTTTCTTCTTATATATGCAGCATCATTGCACTGCATCACACAGCCTCTGCATCTCTAATGCCAAGGACCGAAATCTGAAGCACTCTAAAACCTAAATGGTTCTAAGCACTAACAAGATGCCACTTAGGGAGACTTGCATACCAAGGAACCTTGTTATATGTTAAATAATCATTATAAATATCATATGAAATTACCTTCAAGGTCTGTGGCTATGGTTGTGGCTAAGTTGGCAGAGCACTTGCCTAGCATGCCAAAGCCCTGGGTTCAATCTCTAGCACTGCATAAACCAGGTGTGGTGGTGTAGCCCCGTAATCCCAGCACTGGGAGATAGAGGCAGAAGAATCAGGAATTCAAGATCATCCTTGTCTATACAGAGAGTTTGAGGCTGACCTGGGCTACATGAGAGTTTATGTTAAAAAACAAAACAAAAATTACCTGTATGTGCCCGAAGTATATATTAATTTCATATTTAGACTTGGGTACCACCTCCAATATATCTTATTATGTATATGCAAATTATCCCAGATAAAGAATGTCCTAAATGTGAAACACTGTTGGTTCCAGCCATTAGTAAGGTACACTCAACCTGTATTTGATTTTCTTGCCAAGTCTCCAATGTTCACCCCCCATCTAGGGCACTTAGCTGAAAGGCCCCTCCCTCAGTGATGCCTTTGAGAAGAGTTAAAGAACATGGGTGCTTTTTAATTTAGAGCAAAGGACACAAGCCTTTGTTTTGTTTTGGGCTGCTTGGATATAGAGAGAAGCTCTGTAAAGGAGAGATAATCCAGCAGCCTAGGTTGTCTGTGTTTCTGGAATTTTCTATGCTCCAGTGAACAGAGCATGGTGGTAGTCCTGTGGAAGTAGCAGGTGACATTTACTACTTTATGTTTTTTTATGCATGTGTGTTCATGTTTATATGTGTATTCATTGTGTGTTCATGTGTATGTGCGTATCCATGTGTTTGTGTGTGTGGAGGCTGGAGGTCAACATTCAGTGCTCTCCACCTTATTTTTTGAGACAGTGTTTCTCTCTGAACCAGGAGCTTACCAATTAGACTAGACTGGCTGGCCAGTGAGCTCCGTTGATCATCCTGTCTCTGCCTCCCCAGTGCTGGAATTACACACATGACACCATGTTCAGTACTTTATGTGGGTTCTGGGGATCAACTTGGGTCTTTGTTCTTGCCCAGCAGGCACTTTACCATCTGAGCTATCTCCCCAGCTCATACTGGCCGCTTTAGAGCACGAAATGGTGGTGCCGGTGAGGCTACATATCTCCAGACATTTTATTATTCTTTATTTCCTCTGAGGTCTGAAGGTTTGCTAGCAATGTCCCAGGAAGCTAGCCCTTTGACCTTTGCAACTGCCTGTGACAGTCAGAACTATGGTGTCCCTTGATCTATCGCTCTAGTACAGGCTCTGGTGAAGCTCTTTGGTCTGTTGTTTTTCCTTTCTATGACAAGGTGATTCACAAGCCTAGGAGAGGGTCTGGGCAGCCTGAATTTATTGATTATCAGTTTTCATTGTACTAGGGTGCCTATTTTTCTTTATAAGTCAATTTTCTTTCTGAGTGTTTGGTGCTTAGCTGAGCGGCTGTCAAAATGTTTTCTTTCCATTGTCAGCCTAATGTGTCTTAGCTAGGGATGCTTGTGCTTTGTGGTAGATTTTTATTTGATTTGCTGAGCCACCGATTAAGAGCTAGACAACTTCCTCCCTCACACTTCTTCAAGCCAAAGGAACACTGAGAACTAAATCAGTTTCAAAGAACCTTCTAGACATTTCTCAGCGCTGAAAAGGACAGGAGCTGGCTTCCCAAGCTGGTGGTGGTTTGCTTTCTGACAGAGCGTTGCCATGGCGACAGGGAAGGATAACTCAGTCTAGTAGAGGACCTGGCTGTCAGGCCCCAGTGCAGTCCCTGGAAACGTCTTATTTCTTACCACACTTGTCGGGTCAGCTCTGAGAGCACAGTGCGCCCACGTAGAGATAGCTTTGTTAGCTTGCCAGGTCTAGGCTCCGGCTCATCTTTCTCTTCCTTTGTTAGTTCCCACAGTTCTCCCTGTCTTCCTGCTTCTCTGTTGTTGGCACAGTACTGTGTTGGAGATGAGGGCTTGCTAGGGTAAATCAGATACCTAAAGACGATGATGCTTCAAAGAGGATTCAAAGATGCTGGAAATAGCAGGATCATTGTTTAGAGTTGCCTTTCCTTTTCATTTTGTAAATGAGCTACAACTTTGAAATGGTCTAGTTAGATCCTTTCCATCCCGACAGAATCCTAGAAATGTAACACAGCTGTATCATTTATGGCCATTCTCCAAAGGTGGGTAATTATTTCCATTTACAAATGGGAAAAATGAGGATCAGGGAGGATATGTAGTTTAACTAACTAAGATCACACAGTGTTGTGGTTTGAATACAAAATGTTCCCTGTAGGCGCATGTATTTGGACACTTGTCCCCAGCTGTTTGGGAAGGAGCCTTTAGGTGGTAGAGCCTTTGTTGGAGGAAGTGGGTCACTGGAGTCTTGATGTTTGATAGCTTGGCCTTACTTCTTCCTTTCTGTATTCTGCTTTATGACCGCAGACACAATGTGACCAGGTAGCCACCTCACACCTCTGCTGTCATGCCATGGTGATGAACTGCAGCCCTTAGAACTGTGAGCTAAAATCAACCCTTCCTCCCTTAAATTGCTTCTTTTCAGGGAATTTGATCAGGGCAATGCAATCAATATAGGTTACTTCTAAGGCACAGGTGTTACTCAGCCAAGTACCATCAACAGTAACAGTCCTGACATAATTGAAGACACACCACACATATGTTGCATGAATGAATTCAGTTGCTACTGTGAGATCCTCAGTAAATCCTGATATTGATGTGTAATTCATCGTGATCTCTAGTTAGGAAAGCAGATGTTTATTTGCGGCTATTGGCATACATCTATTTGTAATGCCATCTGTCATTCACTAACAGCAGAGATCAACTTTGATTTGGAGTCACAGATTCTGAACTGAGATTCTCCCTATTAAAGAGGCTGTGCTTCTGGATGAAGTCTAGGCATATAACTCCAATGAATTATATTAAGGGGATTTTTATTGGATAATTTGATAGAATGATGTAGAAATCTATTTACAAAAGTAAATCTATGAAACCAACCTGGAGTTTGGACAGAGACTGGTGAGGAAGGACTAGAATATTCAGAATCACAGCGATGTTAAAGTTGAATCACAATGATGCTAAAATACAACAGAATAGTCCAAGGGCTTTTGGGAAAGAAAATGAACCCCCCAAAGCCCTCAGTATATCTATAAAAACTGACCATGAGGCTGGAGAGGTGACTCAGTGATTAAGAGTGAATACGGCTCCTCCAGAGAACCAGAGTTCAGTTTCCAGCACCTACACTGAGCAGCTCTCAACCACTTGTAATTCCAGCTCTAGGAGCTCTGATGCCCTCTTCTGGCCTCTGTGGCCATCAGCACACACATATGCATGCCAACACACAGACACATAAATAAAAATAAAATAAATACTAAAAAACAAAAACACAACACTGACCACATGAAATGGATTTTCTAATCTGTGAACATTATTATATCACTGACATGTGCTTGTTCTGTTAGAAGCACAGGTACATCAAAGTAGAAATCACGTCTTTCCGTTCCACAAATTCACTCTTCCAAAGAAAATGTTAATACATTGTATGGTGTATTGGTGGTACATTGGTTAAGAATGTCTGCCTGGGGGCAGTTAAGAATACTTGGACCAGAGGACCTGGGTTCGATTCCTATCACCCACATGGTAGCTAACAACCATCCATAAGTCTAGTTCCAGGGGATCTGACACTCTTTTCTGACCTCTGCAGGCATTGCACAACATTGATGCACTTACAAACGTTACATGATTTAACCTCTCTGTGTCTCAGGTTTCTTTTTTTTACAGGAGTATGACTAATAGAACTTATAAGGATCAAATCAGATAATATATGTAAATACACCATAAATGTTTAATAAGACTGTGTGTGTGTGTTTGTGTGTGTTTGTGTGTGATATGTATTAGTTACTTTTCTGTTGGTGTGATAAAACACTATGACCAAGATAACTTATAGAAGGAAGAGTTTATTTGAGCTTATAGTTCCAAAAGGATAAGAGTCTGTCATGGTGGGGAGGCCTGGCAGCAAGCATCGGGCATGGCAGTAGGAGTGGAAATCTGAGCACTCACATCTTCAGTGGCAAACACAAAACAGAGAGTGAACTGGAAGTGTATGAGCTCTAAAGCCTGCCCCCTTTAGAGTGACACACTTCTTTCAGCAAGGCTGCATCTCCTAAAGATTCAGTAACCTCCCAAACAGCACCACCAACTGGGGATAGTGTTCAAACACATGAGCCTATGGGGGACATTTCCCATTCAAACCACCACAGTGTTTGTTTTATGTGTGTGTGTGTGTGTGTGTGTGTGTGTGTGTGTGTGCATATATACGTGTTCATGCATGTGGAGGCCAAGGTCAATGTTGGGTGTTGTGGTAGTCTGAAGGAGAATGTCTCCCATAGGCTTCAAGTACTGGGACTTTTGGTCCCCAGTTTGTGGCACTGTTTGGAGAGGGTCATGGAACCTTTAGGAGGTGTGGCTATGCTGGAAGAAGCACATCACATGGACTTTGAGACTTCTTAAGCCTTGTCACATTGCTAGTCACTTTCTGCTTCCTGTGCCTGCTTGGATGTGATCACTCAGCTTTCTGCTCCAGCCACCTCTGTGGCCATGGCTCCTCTGCCATTACGGACTCTAATCCCTCTGGAATCATAAGTCTAGGCTTCAAGTACTGGGACTTTTGGTCCCCAGTTTGTGGCACTGTTTGGAGAGGGTCATGGAACCTTTAGGAGGTGTGGCTATGCTGGAAGAAGCACATCACATGGACTTTGAGACTTCTTAAGCCTTGTCACATTGCTAGTCACTTTCTGCTTCCTGTGCCTGCTTGGATGTGATCACTCAGCTTTCTGCTCCAGCCACCTCTGTGGCCATGGCTCCTCTGCCATTACGGACTCTAATCCCTCTGGAATCATAAGTCAAATAAATTCTTCCTTTTATAAGTTGCCTTGGTCATGGTGTTTTATCACAGCAACAGAAAAGTAACTAATACAGATGCCTTCCTCAGTCCCCCTCCAACTTTTTTTGGTCTTTTTGAGATAGGGTCTCCCTATAGCCCGAGCTGACCTGGAACCCACTATATAGACTAGGCTGGCCTTGAAGTCACAGAGATCTGCCTGCCTCTGCCTCCCGAGTGCTGGGATTAAAGGTGTGTGCCACCACACCCAGCATCTCCAACTTATTTTTTGAGACAAGTTCTCTTCTAAACCTGGACCTTGTGGTTTTGGCTACACTGGCTGCCTAGCAATCCCTAAGGAGCATCCTGTCTTTGTCTCCCCAGCACTGAGATTATAAGTGGCCGGGACCATGCCTGACTATTTATGTCGGTTTGGGGGATTGAATTCAGGTCTTTGTGCTTTCCAGGCAAGCACTTTACCAACTGTGTCATCACCCCAGTTCCTACCCTTCTTTTTACTAGTGAGCCTCTGCACATTATTGATTTGTTGCTTCTTTATTACTTTATTAGATGGAAAACAAGCAAAGATTATGCTACTGAGCAATTAACTCTCATAAAAGCTACATTTACCTTCATGACCTGTGTGGATTAAGGAACTTTCGAATTACCTAAATTATTTTGGTGATATTTACCTCATTTCTCTGAACCAATATCAAAGCTGTACATAATTTTTGGTCATTTAGTTATGTATGCATCCACACAAAAAATACTGATTGATTCCATGAATATGGTGGACTTTGAGGATACAGAAGTAAATAAGGCTGACAAAACCTGATCTCGAGGAATTTGCTTTCCACTTGCTTCTCTGACAGTGAGAGAGAGAGAGAGAGAGAGAGAGAGAGAGAGAGAGAGAGAGATCATTGTAAAACACACCTGTAATTCTAGCACTCGGGAGGCAGGAGAATTAAGAGTTCAAGGTCATCACAGTGAATTTGAGGCCAGCCTGGGTTACACGATACCGAGCCTCAAAAAGAAAAGTTTGTATGTCTATACCCAAACTTGCTCCTTCTTGAGATGTGGATTCAGTGGTGGGAGTTCTGAACCAAGCTTCTCATTAGGGACTGTATCAAAGTATGCTGCCTCAGGTTTCATTTACTTGCGGGGGGGGGGTCAAAGCAAAGTGAACACATACATATTTACAAGGCTATCTGAGCCAAGAATTCTAATTTTTTCATGATCCACCCACACTCTTGTACAATTATCTTGCCCATACCTAGTGTGAAGTCATCTGGTTCTCCACAGAATGGTTTTAGTGAGTCTCTCCAAAGTGTTTATTCTCATTCATAGTAGCAGTCTCTCAGCTCTGTTTGACTTCAAGCATATTAGTTTGTCTGATATTTAGGCAGCAAAGCTGAGTCATTGAAAATGGGGCCATGGAGTGCGTCTGGGCTCTTGTCTGAGCTCTGCTTCATGCTAGCATGAAACTGGGTTGTGCCTCCTACTTTTTCTTTTTTTAAAATTTGGTAAAATAAGATTAATGAGGGGCTGAGAAGATGGTTCAGCCACAAGCATGAGACCTGAGTTTGAGCCCCAGAACCCACATGAGCAGTTATGCTTGTAATCTCTGCACTGGTGAAATGGAAAGCGAGTATGGATCCCTAGAGCTCAATGGCCAGCTACTTACCTGCATGGTAAAGTTCCAGGCCAGCAAGAGACCCTATCTCAAACAAAAGGTGAACAGTGCCTAAGGAATGACACCCAAGATTGACTTCTAACAGGCACACTCACACAGACAGTTACCCCTATACACAGGATCTCTCTCTCTCTCTCTCTCTCTCTCTCTCTCTCTCTCTCTCTTTCACACATACACACACAGAGGTGCGGGGGAGGGAAGGAGAGGAAGAAGAGTAAGGAGAGAAAAAGAAAAAAAAGATTAATAACATTGTGTCAGATCACTGTAAGAATCGTATTAATAAATACAAATATAATGCCCTTAGAGCAATGTTAGGCATGCAGCCAGATGTTGCTACTGTCAATATTTAGTACTGTGTACTTAGTACAGCAAATATGGCTAGCATAAGCAAGTCTAAAAGCAGACAATGCCATTTCTTGACTAAAACCTGTTAAAACCTGATTCTACCAGAGCGAGCTCTCTGAGGCAGCAGCCTGGATCAGCTGGGGCATTTGGAGAGGAAGCAGACTGCCTGCTCCCATGACAAGTGGGCAGGTGGAGGTCAGCTGAAGAGTTTATACCTTATGGATAATCGATTGCAGCTCTATGTACAGTAACGGGATGTGCAGCAAGCACCCAGAAATAGATCCCTCATCTTAGTTTTCTTTGTTCTGTGAAAGCAGCTTACTACTTTGCCCAAACCTTTCCCTGCCATTCTTCCTTCTCCCAAGAAAGAGAGTGAAAGATGGGGCCGGAGAGATGGCTCAGCAGTTAAGAGCACTGACTGCTTCTGCAGAGGACCCGGGTTCGATTCCTAGCACCCACATGGCAGCTACAAACCATCCTTAACTCCAGTTCTAGGGAAATCCGAAATCTTCTTCTGACATCTGCGGCATTGCATGACACTGGTGAACTCACATACATGCAGGCAATACACTCATACACATAAAATAAAAATAATAAATAAAATATTAAAGAAAGAAAGAGTGAAAGAAGAGAGGAAGAAGAAGAAAGAGAGAGAAAGAGGGAGAGAGAGGAATGGAGGAGACGAGATTGACTGAATAGATTTAATCTGTGTAGTGTTTTTTGGGTGTATATGTGTGGTGTGTGTGTGTGGGTATTTGTTTATGTGTGTGTATACACATAGCAGCCAGTGCTTGTAACTGCTGAGCCATCTCTCCAGCTCCTCCATCTTATTTTTTGAGACAGGGTCTCTCACTTAGTCTAGAGCTCATCAATTGGCTAGACTGGCTGGCAGTCAGTGAGTCAGTCACAGGGATCATCCTAGCTCTGCCTCCCAGTGCAGGGATAACAAGGCATGTACCACCACGCTTGCTTTTATGTGAGTACTAGGGGATCAAAACTCAGGTCTTCATGCTTATGTGGCAAGCGCATTACTGATGGAGCTGTCTCCCTGGTCCCTATGTAATATGTTTTACCTTAGCTTATATTCTGAAGAGTCTGTGAGAATCAAAGAATCAGCCATCACATTTTCTTCTGAATTGGGCATGCCACGTGCTTTACAAGAATGGCATTATGGGGGCTGGAGAGATGGCTCAGCAGGAGACCCGGGTTCTAATCCCAGCACCACATGGCAGCTAACAACTGTCTGTAACTCCAGTCCCAGGGGGGTTCGACAGTCTCCTCTGACCTCCATGGGCATTGCATGACACAGGTGCACTTACCTACATTCAGGCAATACACACATACACATAAAATTAAAATAATAAATAAAAATTCTAAAAAATGGTATTATGATACTTACTGAATATCTAAACCTGTAGATGGAAGGGGACCTAAATGACCAAAGTCAGCAGGTGGGACTGCTGCCACAGTGTGCGCTGCCCAGCAGCACTTTCCACATCCTGGGCCCTCGGGAACAGCAGAGCTGCTTTCGGTGCCACATATGTCTTTGTTTTTATCCCGCTATGTGTGAGAGAGGGCACGCTGACAGGCAGCATATAAATAGCTAGCTTCCACTTTTATTTTTAGTGGTAAAGACTTTTTCTTTTGAAATGGGATTTCTTATTTAATAAGTTATGGGATGTAAATACCACCTACCAGAAGACAGACTGCATCTCATTCATTGGAAACTCCCAGCAAATTAAGTTTTGCATATAATGGAATAAAATCAGCCTGCCTATGAAGCAATCTGTAGGTAGCCTTAATGCTCATTAACTTCCTGTGTCTCTGTTTCTCCTCTCTCCTCCCCTTATCCTCTTCTATCCTTTTCTATCTTACAAACTGGAATAATGTGATAGAAAATGAAAGGCAGATGCTCAGGTTTTCTGTTGCTAGGGGAAGGGGGCATCAGTTCAAACTAACTCTTATCTCAAAGGGAGTGAGATCGTTTATTCTAGAGCCAAATATGAGTGACCATAGCCCTGGAGCATGGATTCAAGTTGCCCCAAATACCATGTTCTGTGGGATAACAGTTTCATGAAGTTTTTATAGTAACAGAACAAAGAACGCCATAAATCAAGGCACTTTTCATATACATTGTTGGGACATCAGGTAAGTGGGTTACAGCAAAGTGAGAAATCTCTGCTATGGGTCTGTGATGCTGTCTGATGGCATTCTTAGCTTTTGGGTTGGTGGAAGCTGGGGGTCTTTTAAGATATTCCAAAAAGATTTATCTGATTGTCACAAAGATGTTAGGGCAGACACAGAGGTAAACAATGAATATCTGTTAAAGGGGCTAAACACAGCCCAAGATAATTTGGCTCTGAACCTGCAACATCTCAGCTCTCCGCAATTAACTGAAGTTTCACTCAATCACCTTGCAGAATATTTAACCTAAGTGTGCCTTTTTTTCTGGGAACTTCAAGTCACTCTTAGCTCACTGAAGTAACTGACTACAGTATTTAAATTCCCTACCTAGAGAGCCCTAAGACTTCATGAAATGACCCTCTTGTCCCACCTAGCATGTGGGGTTCTTTACTTGCCAGCCAGCAGAACTCTCTAGAAGACGGCTGGTGGGGGAACATCCTTCACAGGGGTTAATTGTCCTGCTGAGTTAAATCTATAGTAAAAGAATCCCAGAGTGAGAGTGAGCTTCAATTTTTTATGAATCAAGGTTTTAGACGCTGGGAAAAAACAATTAACCCTGCCCTTGCCTAAGTTCCCAACGTCTTAGACCCAGACAGATTGATGGGTGACTTTTGGTCCTCTCCTCAGTGTTGCCCCCTCCCTGCTGGTGCTGACTATTCTCGTGACCTCTCATCCTCCCTGCCATCAGAGCATCCGAGGTTTCTCTTCACAGCATCCTCAGGAGATCTGCTCCAGATAGGACTGTAGACAGTGCCAGGATATTGTCACTGCCTATCTTGTCTTGTCCTCGCAAGCTGTTAATTGCAAAAGGAGAGGGCACTGTCTTCTTGAGCTGCTCCTTTCTTGGTCAGCCTCAGGGGACAGTGTGGTACGTATCTGTTTCCTCGCAGGCTCTGCAGAGTCTATGAAGGGATCCTAATATAATCTTTTGTGCATATGCATGCGTGTGTGCCTGTGTGTGCATATGTCATTTTTCAGGCACTGTCCACTTTTTTTTTGAGACAGTGTCCTTCACTGGTCTGGAACTCATCAAGTAGGTTAGGCTGGCTGGCCGGGGAATTGCAGGGACCCTCCCGTCTTTGCCTCTCGAGCACTGGGATTACTGGTACACACAAATGGGTTTGGCTTTTTCTCTATGGGTTCTGCGAATCAAACTCAGTAAAGAGCACCCACTGAGCCATCTTCCCAGCTTCCCAACATAATCTTAGGGTAAATAAATTGGAATCACTCTTAGGGAGTTTGGAGCTTTGGGGGATTTTGCTTTCTGAGAAACTGAAAGGACTGTTTTCCATTTCTCTGCTTGTCTCGGTTCTCCCTGCTCTAGTTCTGATCTATCCCTGACGCCACTCAGTCCTGCTAGTTCTGATGGATCTCCTTCTGTGAGCTCATTGTGGCTCATTCTGAGCACATACCAGAATAGAGTAGTTTTAGGAGAACACGCAACATAAGTGACTTCCCTTCTGGGCTTAGGGCACAGACCTGAAAAGCCAGCTACTTTAGCGACCGAGGCAGGAGGATTGTGAATTCAAGGCCAGCCTGGACAATTTAGCAAGACTTCAAAATTAAAAAGTGAAAAAAGTCAAAAACTGGGTCAGGATGTCTCAGCAGGTAAAGATGCTTGTCTAGTAAGCCTGATGAACCGAGTTTCATCCCCAGAACTCACATAAAGGGTGAAAGAGAATCAGCATTACAAAGTAGTCCCTGACCACCACATGTGTGTTCTCTCT
>NW_008337291.1:853575-875927 GCF_000622305.1 Nannospalax galili
CTCTCTCTCTATATATATATATATATATATATATATATATTTTTTTTTTTAAAGAAAAAAACTAAAACTGAAACTAGAAAGTAGGCTGCGGAGATGCTCAGTTGGTAAAATGCTTGCCTTACAAGCATGAGGACCTGAGTTAAATCCCTAGAACCCACATTAAATAAAACAAACAAAACAAACCACAAACAAGCAAAAAAGCAGATGTGTTGGCAGGTTTGTAATCCCAGTGCTATGGAGGTGAAGATAAGCAGATCTCTAGGGTTCAATGGCCAGTCTAGCTCACTTGATGAGCTCCAGGCTGCTGAGAAACTTTGTCCCAAAAATCAAGGTAGATTGTGCCTGAGGACTGATAGCTGAGGTTGTCCTCTGGCCTCCACATACATGTATACACATACATAAATGTGTACACATATTTTAAAAATTAAAACAAAGGGATGGAGATATGGCTCAGTGACTAAGAGCACTTACTTCTAAAGGACCAAGTTTTAATTTCCAGTATCCACATGGCAGTTAACAACTTCCTGTACCTCCAGTTCCAGGGGATCTGACACCCTCTTCTGGCCTCTTGCAGCATTGCATGACATGGGTGCACTTATGACATGCAGGCAAAATACTTATACACATGAAATAAAATAAATAAATAAATAAATAAATAAATAAAAGAAAAATAAAATATGTAAAAGTGCAACAAAAATAAAACCCACGAATGACGTTTGTTTAATTTCTTTTAAAATATATATGACACATATATGACTCTCTTTATAACCACACTTCTGTCTATAAAGATCTCTCCATCTATCTAAATGACTATCTCTCATATGCTCATTCATGGGCTTCAAAGGCTGGAGAAAAAAGAGACTGGTTGTTACTTCTGAGCTAAATAGAAGATCACAATATGCGTTAGTGGTTACATTTGACCAGTGACTGGAGCCTGAATGTCAGCCTGAGAAATCTGATCTTTACTTGCTTTACTTGGTAGATACCAACCTTTGGAAATGGAAGGGCTGTGAGGCCAACACAGACTTATCTGGAAGCATTAGATGAACACTGGAAGAAACTGGCCCAGAAGCGTATGATTAGGAAAAGTGACAGCAGCCCAGTGAGAGGGTCAGCCAAGCTGGGGGTTCTGAGAGTGGGAGGAAGGACTTAGTGAAAGGCACCAAGAAGGGAAGGCAGGTAAAATCACAGTGTTAGATATAGACAAGCTGGTTTGGCCACTGACTACCTCTGACCTTGAAGGGAGCCAGTTAACCTTTCATATCTCTACTAGGTCTGAAACTGGGAAGCCCAACTTTCATAGGACTAGATGTGTGTAGCTTATCAACAGCTCTTAGCAGAAAAGATGAAAAAACTTGAGTATAGAAGATGAGAAAAGATGAGGGAAGTTTTGAATCTATTTATCCTGAAAGCTCAAATTCAATAGCTCCTGTCATTAGAACTGTGACTGTGGACTCTATCTCTGCAAGAATCTGCTGTCTTTGCCTCTTGGTTCTTGGATTACAAGCATGCATCACCATGTCCAGCTTTTTAAATGGGCTGGGGAGATTAAACCCTGGTCCCTTATGCTTATGGGACAAGCACTTTACTGACTGAGCCATCTCCTCAGCCTTCCGACACACTTTTTTTTGGAGTCATAGGAAAATGACTTCTTATTTTCATTACCAAGAAAACATAACAGCTTTCCAGGACAGTGGCCTGGACAATTCTCTAGATTCTTCTCAGAGCAATACATAGAGTAGGTTTTTTTGAAAGATACTAGATGTCTTCATATTCATGCAGTGAATCTTCTTGGTTCCAGAAATGAGAATTCCAGGGCCAGGGGATAAGCAAAGATTGCTTTGTGGAGCTGTTAAAAGGTAGGTAGGAATCTGGCCAATGTTACCAGAGCTCATATTCAAACTATTCCTAGATTTATGTCACATTTTACTTCCCTTCCAATGTGGTGTTTTACTGAGAGACTGTCACTGACAGGGCTGTTTTCCTGGCACAGGAAGGAGACCCTATGAAGTTGGTTTCTTCGCAAAAGTAAATTAAATACAATCATTGTAGTAACTGAGTTTGAAGTGCTTCCCTGCATGCTATTTATTTGAATGTCTTTTCATCAGTCCAGGAGGATGTCTCCAAAGCCTTCCTGGTTTTTGCCATCATTGGGCTAAACTGAAATGCTACTCAAGAAAGAAATCGCCTTAGCCAGGAGCCCTGGGGGTAGGATTTGGTCCTCCAGTTAAGGAATGACTTCCTTATTTAGTGTCACTACATGGTACAAGCCTTGATGGCTTGTGGGATTTGAACCAGGTTACTGGTCTCTCTGGTGTCTTTGTTGCTTTTGGTTTGGCTTATACACCTGTCCAGGTGCAGAGGTTGGCACTGGGGTCAGTGAGTTAACTGGTGGTTCAGGTTTTATGTAGTTGGTGTTTTCAACCCAGTCTCCCAGATGGGGTGATCCTTTGGTTCAAGGTCAAGGCTAGACCTTGTTAAAGTCCTCTTTCTCCCTTTAGGGCTTTAAAGGCAATGGCTTCCCAGGATCAAAAGACCTCGATATGAAGTGATGATGGAGCTGTATTAAATCCCCATCTTTTCATTCTGCTTGGGCTTCTTGGGAAGGGAATGCATTCTAGCGGCTGTGTATAGGAGTGGGAGGCATTTTAGTAGTGAGCCTTTGGGATATTTCTGGTGGACTGAACCCAAGCTTTTTAACAGTTGGGGTCATGCAACTGAATGTGGGGTTCCTGAAAAATTTGGCCACAGTGGAAGTTTTCTGAACATGACAATGATGAAAAGCCAGTTTGAATTCAAACGTGTAACAAATTCCAGGTGTTTCCGGCAATGTTCATATGTGTTGTATCGTGAGACTTCACTACAGCCTTGCTTCTCAACATGGGGCTCTGTGCTGTGGCCTGCCATCTTGCCAACCAATACCAAAGAAGGCTGCCTGAGAAACCAGAGTCCAGATTCCAGACTATTCCATGCCATAAATCAATGTGTTTTTGCTATACGTACAAAGTTTGCTGCTGTTATAGAAACATAATGTTTTAATTACAAAAAACAAAGACTTTCAATATTTTCCTTCCAACATACCTTAGCATGTAAGTTTCAACTAATCTATCTTTGGAGTATATCATGTTAGACTGTTTGATTTTAAAAATTGCTGTTTGAGTTGCTGACTTGAGTTTCATTTTTAAAAAATGTTCAATGAATTTTGGCTTGAGATTAGGACAGGATTCCCAACAATTTCTGAAATGGCCCTAAACATGCTTCTGCCATTTTGTATTACATCTTTATGTGAGAGGGAGTTCTCAGCATTGCCAATCATAAAATCAAATTGTCCACATTAACTCCAGAAAACATTGAAGATGCTCTAAGGCCTGCAGTATCAAATAGTCAATACTTAATTCTTAATGTAAAAATAGGCAAGCATATCCATCTCATTAATGTACAACTTTGCTTTCATGGTTAATAAATGGTAAGATTATATGTAGCCAAAGAATCATTTTAAAAAATTTATTTCTTTGTGGTTTATTATCAGTAAATGTTTTATTTGTGTACCTATTCTAAATACTATACTTGGTTCATGTAAAAATTTCTTAGGTATAAAGGGGTTGTGAGTGGGCAAGTTTAAGAAGCCCTGACCTAAATTCCCAAATATATAGAACAGTCGACTTACAAGGATTTGCAGTAATAACACTTGCCACTCACCGTGTTTTTGTGTCTCATTAAAGCCTGCTAGTAACAGCCACCAAGAATGCCTAGGGTCATCTTGGACTGCCCAGGACTCTGCCCACTGTGCTATTGCAGGTTGTCCTTATAAGAACGTGGACCCAGACATGCACAGACACCTGTATGTGAAACCAGAGGTCAGAGTAATATAGAAGAAGCTTGATAACTGCCCACTGGAAGTCAGGGAGAGGGGCTCAGCCACTTCCTGCCATGGCCTACGGTGGGAACCAACCCTTCAGGCACCTTGATACTGCCTTCAAAGCCTCTGAGACAATCGATTTCTGTTGGTTAAACTACCTAGTTGGTAGTTTATCACAGCTGCCCCAGGATGCTAATAATACAAGTTTGGTCTGGTATTATGGGATTCTCTAAGGAAAAGGGTCTTTGCCCTGAAAACAGTCCTGACTTCAGCAACCACGGTCTAAAGACTTCCAGGGGCACATATACTGACTCAGCTGTGAAACTTCTTGCTATGGAATATGAAGCTTGAAATCATATTTTGGAAGCTTTATTTTTAGATCCTTACTTGCTCTTCATTAGAACCTCATTGAGCGTATTTTAAAAGGATTAAAGTTGGGCTGGTGAGATAGCTCAATGAGTAAAGGCATTTGCCACCAAACTTGATTCCCAGAACCCATATGGTAGAAGAGAACCACCTTCTGCAAGTTGTCCTCTGACTTCTGCACTTGGTGCACACACACACACACACACACACACACTAAATAAAAATGAAAGGATTAAAGTCTATGAATCAGACCCCTTCCTGAGAGGAACATTTATGATAAGGCCTTTAAAAATGTTGGTTTGTATTTAATAAAATTTGAAAAGCAACTATTTCTTTCATAATTGTTATTAATGACCAACTTTTTCCTCCCTCCCTCCCCTCCCTCCCTCCTTCCCTCCCTATCCCCCTCCCTCCCTCTTTTCTTCCCTCCCTCCCTCTCTCTCTTCCTCCCTCCCTCCCTCCTGTCCTTCCTTTCTCCTCCTTCCTCCTTTCTTTCTCTTCTTCCCTTCCTCCTCTTCCTCCTCTTTTTTGGACAGAGTATTGCTATAAAGCCTTGGTTGGCTCACTATGTAGCCCAGGCTGTCCTTGAATTCAGGGCGATCCTTCTGCCTCAGCCTTCTTAGTGCTGGGATTCCAAGCATGAATACTATTCCCACCTTAATTATACTTTTCCTTTGGTAGTCTTTTGTTTGTTTGTTTGAGACAGGGTCTCCCTGTAGCCGCAGATGGCCTGGAACTTGATCTCACAGAGACTTGATCTCACCTGCCTGCCTCTGCCTCCTGAGTGCCGGGATTAAAGGCATGCACCACCACTCCCAGACTTAATTGCACATCTTAATTTTACATTATGTTTCTAAGAAATATTAATAGTAATAGTGAATATTTACTGAACATTTTCTCTGTGTGGGACATTCTTCTAAGTGTTGTTTATTAACTAGCTCATCTAGAAATTCTGTACGAGCAAATAGAGGAACAGAGAGATGAAGCCGCTTGCCTAAGGGTTTTGCAGGATGATTCTATTTGCTGCTGCCATGTGATGCTACATTAGATGGAAAGCATGAGACTGCCTTCTCTTTCCACTCCTGTTTGTAGGGGAATAGCAATTCAATGGGAAAATATAATCAACACCCCTGCATGGGATGTGGTTAATACAATGACAATGTCTGAAGGCAAGCTTGCAGTTTAGGGGCCTGCCTCTCAAGTTCTAGTGAGAGAGTGTCCAAATGTCCAGGGTCCAGGCTCTGTATTGACTCTACTATTGACCAGCTCTGTAGCTCTTTGTGTGTGTGTGTGCGTGTGTGTGTGTGTGTGTGTGTGTGTGTAGGGGTGGGCACGTGCTAGGACATTTGTGTGGAGGTCAGAGGACAACCTTGGGTGTCCATCATTGCCATCCACTTTGTTTGAGACAGCGCCTCTTTGTAACTCACTGCTGAATACACTGGGCTTGCTGGCTTCCTGCTTCCTCCCATTATCGGAGAGGGGATATTTGATTTTGAAATGTCATATTCTGATATCTTTAAACTTTATAAGGTCATGGGAGTGTGGCAGTCAACACCCATGATCAAGGAGGATCACACCGGCACAAGTATTTGTCTTTACCCGAGTCTAACTTGAGATCCTCTCTGGCTAGACTTGACCGTGACCAACTGCTTGAAAGCCTGTACCCACAATCAGCACCTGTATACCCTGGAGGTTTCGTAGACGGGCACTGCTTCCTGTCCACTCTGTTTCCTGACTGAAGACACAGTGTGGTCAGCTGCCTCCCACTTCTGCTGCCTTCCCCACCATGATCCATGTCCTCTCAATCTGAATATGAGAGGCAAATTAAACTCTTCCTTAAGTTGCTTTGTGCATGTGTGTGTGCATGCATGTGTATGTGTGGATACATGTATGTGCAAGCTAGGAGTTGATGTCTTGTGTCTTCCTCTATCATCGCTACCTTATTTTTTGAGACGGATTCTCTCACTGAGCTTGGAGCTCACTGATACGGATAGGTTGGCTGGTCAGGGATTGTCTGTCCCCACCACTTCAGAGCTGGGATTACAGGTGCACAGCACAGAACCTGGTCTTTTATGTGTGTGCTGGGATCCAGACTTAGTCCTCTTACTTGCACAGCAATCACTTTACCAGTAGAGTCATCAACCCAGCACTTAAGTTTCTTTTGTCAGGAATTTTGTCAGCATGGTGAGAAAATTGACCAATACAATGGTTCTGGGTACTTGATCTTTCAAATAAGCTTTGAGGGTGGTGTCTTCCTGAAACTTAGGTTGTGGAGGGTGTTTTTCATTCTTGATAATTATGTGGCAGTAGGGGGGACTTGCAAACCTCCAGCAATCCTCCTGAATGGCATGGTGGGAATTGTGGACATACTCCTATAGACATAGTAATGAGTTTGTGGTTTGTGTTCGAGGGTGGTGATGGCCTTTCTGAACCCAGCCTTCTCTTGGCAGTGTGATGTAGTTATAGCTTCCGTTTCAAGGGTTTGCATTGCTCTTTAGTTCTGTTCCTGATAACTATGAAGAACTTTTACTCTGAGGGATGGAGAGATGGCTTAGTAAAGGGCTAACTGCACAAGCTTGAGGACCTGAGTTTGGAATTCACGTAAAAAGTCAACTGCAGTGACCGTGTCTATAATTTCAAAGCTGGGACTTGCTAGCCAGCCAGTTCAGCCAAATCCATGAGCTCCACGTTCAGTGAGGACTCTGTCTCAGAAAATAAGGTGGGAAGCCAGTGAGATGGCTTAATGGGTAAAGGCACTTGCTGCCAAGCCTGATAACTGGAATTCAGTTCTGGGACCTACATGGTGGAAGGAGAGAACTGAAAGTTGTCCTCTCCTCCACAAGAGTACCATGGCACATACAAACCCCAATAAATAAATGTAATTAAAATAAAATAAGGTAGAGAGTGATTGAGGAAGATACATGATGTCAGCTTCTGAACATGCACACACCTGCACATATGCATGTTGCAAACACCACACACTCTTGAGTTTTACTTGGTATCAGTTAGAATTTGCTAACTGGTTTCATCCCAGGGCAAGAGCAAGAAACATGCTCGTTTTATCAATAAGCCTCATTTCTGCCAAGTAGTAGCATGGATGTCCTGTGCAGAAATCATGCACTTTATCTATTCAGCCCTTTCTCTGCACTTGGTGCTCAGGGTCCTGGCGATAGAGCAGTGAGGGAGACAGAAATGTGGTTAAAGAAAATCTCAGGGAGAAAGTTACTGTGATCAGGACTGAGGGAATGTGTACGGGGAGTGGGAGGAGAACATTCCTACCAAGGGAAGAGACAGACCACTGGGAAGGTTTCTCTCAGCAGCGGTGGGCAGGACCAATGTCTGGAACAGGAAGAGTGGGAGGTGGCTGAGTGTCTGAGGCAAGGCTATTAAATCCTGTAAAATATTTTAAAATCTTTCTAAAAATGCTTTATTTTTAATGATGTATATGTGTGTGTGTCTATGTGGGTATGTGCACATGAGTGTATGTGTTCATAGAGGCCAGAAGAGAGGTATCGGGATGCCCTAGAGCTGGAGTTACAGGTGGTTGTGAGCTGCCCAACATAGGTGTTGGGAAATGAACTTGGGTCCTCTGTGAGAGTAGTATGTGCTCTTAACTGCCACATTTTAAAAATATTTTATTTATTATTTTTATTTTATGTGTATGTATGTATTGCCTGCATGTAGGTAGGTGCACCCATGTTGTGCAATGCCTGTGGAGGATAGAAGAGGCTGTCGGATCCCCTGGAACTGGAGTTATGAACAGCTGTTAGCTGCCATATGGGTGCTGGGATACGAACCTGGGTCTTCTACAAGAAGTGTTCTTAATCGCTGAGCCATCTCTCCAGCCCCAACTGCCACATTTTAAAATCTTGCATGGACAGAAGCAACACAGATGTAGTGAAACCTCTTCCCAGAATTCTCTTGAGCATGTGTGTTTGTGGTGTGTGTGTGTGTGTGTGTGTGTGTGTGTGTGTGTGTGTGTGCTCAATGTATAACATGCATGTGGAGAAGAGGACAACTTTGGCTGTTGTTCCTCAGGTTCTATCCACATTTATTTGTTTGTGTGTTGTTTGTGTATTTGTATGCATGTGCACACGTGTGTGACGATATACCTGCCTGTTTGAATGACATCAGGATATCCTCCTCAATTGCTTCGTCATCTTATTTTTCTGAGACATTGTTTTTCATTAAATTTAAAACCTCCATTTCAGCAAGACTGACTGGCCAGGAGTCGATTTCTGTCCTAGTGCTGGGGTTACAAGACACTCATCATCATGCCCGGCTTTTACATGAGTACTACAGATCCAAACTCAGGTCCTCATGCTTGTACAATGAACACTTTACCTAGTGAGCCATTTTCCTGGCCCCCTACTTTTATTTTCTTACTTGGAACTCTCTAAGTAGGGTAACCTGGACAGCCAGTGAACTCCAGGGATCTACCTCTTCTCCTTCCAAGTGCTGGGATCACAAGCTTCTGCCACCACAGCCTGCCTTTTTATGTGGGTTCTGGGGAGCAAACTCAGGTCCTCCCTCCCTCACTCCTGCAAGGTAAGCACTTTACTGGCTGAGCCATCACCCCAGATCTCAAGTCTTGTACTGATGTAGCTCCAGAGCCTCCCCTATTTCTGGGGGTCATGGTCTTCCCCCATTGGATTCTGAATAAGAAGTTTTAGTCTCCCATTTATTTCACCTGTGTTTCCAGCAAATTCCAAGTCCTTCTTGTTCCTCTAAGTTTCATCTCCTAAGTGACAGATGGGAGGGTCTGGAGCTTGAAGGTAAGATCTACTTAGTGAAAACTTGCCTGCCAGCAAGCAGCTATAGGTGCCAAGTGCTTTACCCCACAGCAACCCATGAGACTCCAGTGACTGCCCAAGGTAGAGACTACTGGCACTCCTGTTTTATAGCTGAGGAACTCACAATGGGGCTGAGGCGTAGCTCAGAGAGTACTTGTCTAGTATGCACAGGCTCTGGGCTCTAACACCACCAATAAATACATAAATAAATAAATAAATAATAAATAAATAAATAAATGTAAAATAAATTAATAAATAATAAAGAGAGAAAAGAAGAAAGAAACCAAGGCATAAATATGTTAAATAAATCCTCTGGTTTCATATGACCCATGAAAATGGCATGAGAATTCACAGCCGAGCAGCTGGGATCCAAACTCGGTGCTATAAGTAACTGGTATGACCATAGAAAGTTCTCTGATTTTTGTTGTTTTCTTTTTTGAGATAGGATCTCGGGTATCCCAGAGTAGCCTCAGACTCCCTGTGTAGCCTGAGGAGGACTTTGAATGTCTGATCTCCCTGCATCTACCTCTCAAATGCTGGGATTACAGGCCTGCACCATCATACCTAGTTTATATTGTGTTGAGGATGGAACCCAGAACGTCATGCATGTTTTTCCCGTGGAGCTATAGTCCCAGCCTTCCTGAAGACGTTTCCAGTGAAACTCCACAGCTGTCAGTTCATAGGACTAAGCAGAGATAAAATTCTAATATATTTTTATCCAATACTAATAACACAGAGATGCTTCTTCAAACAGGGAAACATATTTTAGTACCATTTTTATAATTACATTTATTTACTTATTTATTTATTATTTATTGTGGGCCTCTCTCTCTCTCTTACACACACACACACACACACACACACATACACACACACACACACACACACACACACACACACACCCATGGTGTGTATGTGGGAACTTATACCCTGGGGGCTCAGGGGATCAAATTCAGGTTTGGTGGCCAGTGGCTCCTGCCTACTTAGCCATCTTGCTGGCCTCGTTGATGTCATTTTAACAGAAAGAACAGTCCTAGAAGTCAAGATAGCTTAGGAGACATGAGGAGTGTGTTCTAGAAGGTAGATTTCTTTTCTAGTCCTTACAGACATAGAGAGGATTCATTTCCTTGAATCCCAGAGGTTTCCTCTGCCTCTGCTCCCCCCTTTCAGGATGGAGGCTGTTCTCCTTATCCCTCTCAAACATGTCACCACCAACTCCTTTCCTTCAAGGGCCAGCATCTCACAAGTTACATATCTGCTTGAGGAAGACTAGCCTTTCTTTTTTCTCTCAAAGACTGAGAGTTCAGCATGACTAATTGGTTGTATTAAAATTAGGATCCAAGGGGAGCAATTAACAGCTTAGGCTGGGGATTCTGATCAGGTTGGGTGGATCTTTGAGATCCATTTGTAAACTGTCCTCTTTCCCCATAGCCTTTGCCCTCCTGGAGGCCCATTATCACCTCCAAAGCCCACACTGGAGAACCTCTCTGTGGAGTTACAAACCACTGAAATCACAAATGCACCTCATAATGTTTTAAGTTTACATTTTGTGTTGGGCTGCATCATAGCCATTCTCAGAGGCATGTGGCCTGCGCAAGCTGCAGGTGGGACCACTTGCTTCCTTACCATCTTCCCATAGCACATCATCTCCCTTTCTGAAACAATCATATGTCCTAGAAAAATGAGTTTCCTCAAGCTTCCATGAGGCCTTTTCTATGCTATCTCATTTTCTCCTCTTCTGCTTCCCTCCCTCCCCCCTCTCCCTTCTCCCCTCCTTCTCAGAGTGATTCTGCTTGCAATATCCCTTGGAACTTCTAGCCAGGCTTTAGGAAGGACAGTCTTCTATTGGGGGGGGGGCTATGACAGATGGACATTTTAATGGATAATTAGTGGCCCAAGGGCAGAGTAGCTGCCTTTTTGTATACAAGCAGATGTGTGTACACATGCAGATTGGAGGGGAAAACTAAAGGTAGAGAATATCTTCTTCCTCAAATGAGCTCACTGGCTCACTAAACTGTTTCTTCATCAACTTCATCAAAACCCTCCTCCACAGGATGGTGAGATAGTTCGGTGGGTAAAGTCCTTGCCATGCAAGCTTGAGAACCCGAGTTTGGATCCCCCAGTCCCACATAAAGCCAGGCACAGTGGCATATATCTGTAATCCCATCACTCTCACACCGAGATGGGAGACAGGAGAATTCCCAGAGGCTTACAGGCCTGATATAAGCAGCCTCAAACAACAAGACACACCGTCTCAACAAGGTGGAAGGTGGGGATTGACACCGGAGATTGTCCTCTGACTGCCACATGCCTATGTTGCATTCGCACACAGGAATATGTACACATGGAGATTTTAAAAAAGAGTATAAGGTGCTGGAGAGATGGCTCAGCGGTTAAGAGCACTGACTGCTCTTGCAGAGGACCTGGGTTCGATTCCCAGCACCCACATGGTGGCTACTAACTGTCCTTGACTCCAGTTCCAGGGGAATCCGACACCCTCTTCTGACCTCTGCGGCATTGCACGACACGGGTGCACTCACATACATGCAGGCAATACACTCATACACAAAATAAAACAAAAAAATAAATTTTTAAAAAAGTATAAAGGATATCCCCAACTCCAGCAAAAGAGAGTTGACTGGAGGGAGGGCAGAAAACACAGTGATGCAGACAGAGTGGGTAGCAGCTGGTTTTCTGGAGTTGGAGGTATTTGGAAGTCAGTAGACCCAGCTCTGGGGTGACTGCGAATGCTGACATTCAGTTTTTCTCACCACTGTGAAGTGGGGAATTTCAGATATGTTCTGGAAGAGTCAGGCATGGGGTGCTAGGGAGGTTTTGCAAGGAGACACTTAGGAAGAAGGTGTGAAAACTGTTTCTATAGTGTGTGTCTTCTAGTTAATTTAAAAAAAAATGGATTTCAAGAGGAGGGCTATTTGAATTTTGTTTCTGTTCTTGCTCCAAATACCTACTTTTGCGATCGAAGATTGGCTTTTAAAAAATGAAAACAGGGACTGGAGAGATGGCTCAGTGGTTAAGAGCACTAACTGCTCTTGCAGAGGACCCGGGTTCGATTCCCAGCACCCACATGGTGGCTGCGAACCATCCTTAACTCCAGTTCCAGGGGAATCCGATGCCCAGAAGACCAGGGTTTGAATCCCAGCACCCATATGGCAGCTAACAACTGTCCATAGCTCCAGTTCAGGGGATCTGATGCCCTCTTCTGCCCTCTGTGGCATTGCACAACACGGGTGCACGTACATGCAGGCAATACACTCATACACATAAAATAAAAATAATAAATAAAATATTTTTAAAAAATGAAAACAAAAGGAAGAAAGAAGGTCAGGATCAGCCTGAGATGGTGGATCAGGTTGCTGATAGTACTTCATGGACTTCAAGTTCATTTTCTCCTGACTTGCCCCATGTCTCTCTGATCTAGAAATACTTTCTTCCTACCTGGCTCTGGTCTTTCTGCACCAGCACCTGTGGTCATCAGTGTTTCTGTCTTCATTTCAGGATCTTAGAACTGGACAGAGTGTCAGGGTGACAGAGTGATGCCTTCTAGAGAAGCTTGTTAGTCAAGACTGGCCTGAGCTGGAGCTGCCTACCATCTTTATCTTGCCTCATTTTGACTTACTAATTAATATCTTGGTCTTGGATCTAGTTCTGCATTGATAACTTTTTTCTTCCTTCTCTTCCTCTTCTTCTTGCTCCTCCTTCTCTTCCTCTTCTTCCTCCTCCTCCTCTTCTTCCTTTCCCCCTTCTACCTCCTTCTTCTTTCTTAGAGATGGGGGTTCTCAGATATGCACATCTCTTGATATGCAAGGTGAAAGGATGACCTTGAACTTCTGATTCTCCTACTCCCACCGTTCAGGTGCTGGGATTATAGATGTGCACCACCACACCCAGTTCATGAAGTGCTGGGGATGGAACTCAGGGTTTCCTACATACTACAGAAGCATTCTCCCAATCGAGTTATATCCCTAGCCCATACCACATTAATTTTATGTTGTCAAATTGCACAGTAAAGAAATGAATTTTATTACATATACACAACTATATATTTTGGTGGTGGGGGTGAGTGCCTGACAAGGTTTTATTTCATGATTCTATTGCAAAGAGGCATTTTGTAGCACCCACAGTATATTCTATCAACCTGCTTAATTGGGCTTGACAGTTGGGTTTTTGTTCTTAAACAGTTTTGTAACCCTCCTCATTAAAACTCTGTGTATGGTGTTATGTCTCTTAAATTGATGGCTGTGACTCATGGGGTTGAGATGACCTAATTAATTTTCAACCCCTAAAGAATTCAAACTCGCTTCATCTTTGTTTCCTTCACTACCAACGTCGTTGAGGTGAGACAGCTTGCATTCAGTGTGTCACAAAAATGCACCTTCAAAATGTAAGAAAACTCCTTATTATCCTGTAACCGGACAGCTACAAAATGCTTTGGCTTTGTCCATTAAAAAGTCTGAAACAGATTTTGGTGTGTGTGTGTGCGCACGCGCACATGTTCATATGTGTCTGCATATGCATGTTTGTGAGGGTGTGTGCCTGTGTGTAAGCATGTGTGTAGGAGTCAGAGATTAACCTCTGGTGTTGTTCCTCAGTTGCTGCCCACCTTGTGTGTGTTTGTTTTTTCTTTTAGACAGTCTTTCACTTACTGGAACTCACCAGGTAGGCTGGACTGGCTGGCCAGCCTGTCTCTGCCTCCCCAGCTGTGGGATTAAGGTGCTCTCTACCATTCACAACATTTTTAAGTGAGTTCTGAGGATCAAGCTTGGGTCCTCCTGCTTGCAAAACACTTTACTGACTGAATCATCTCCGCAGTCCAAGATTTCTTAAGTACTAGATCTTAACGTGTCCTAATTGGATAATCAATTTCTGGTTTGTGAAGTAATTTGTGTTTGTTTCTTGCCATCTTGTTTTCATCAGATAAGATCTTTTGGGTTGATATCAAATGAAATCTTTTTATGGGACAGGGTGTCACTGTGTAGCCTGGCTAGCTTGCAACTCGCTAATGTAGATGAGGCTGGTCTAGAACTCACAGATACATACCTACCTCTGTCTTGTAAGTGCTGGGATTAAAGGTATTTCCTACCACACACAGCTCAAATGGGGTCTTTCAGACACTGTGTAAGAGAAGAAATCATTCCATCCGTCTAAGGGCCACATTGTTAGCAAGAAATACCTAGGCAGTAAGCAAATTAGTTCATATATGACTGATATTTTATACCTTTCAGTTTTATGAGTTAGTACCTTACTCTCTGACTGGCTTTAAAGACACCAAATAGGAGCTATAGAGATGGCTTATGGGTTAAGAGCACTGGCTGCTCTTGCAGAGGATTCAGGTTCAATTCCCAGCACCCACATAGTGGAGTCCATGACTCCAGTTCCACATGATTCCAGTTCCAGGAGATCTGTCACTCTCTTCTGACCTCTGACGGCAGGGCTAGACATGGGTGCATAAAAATAAAAAAATTTAAAAAATAAAAACATCAAATAATTTCTCCTGTCCTTGTGGCTGGTACAAGGTACAACTGGATTCAAATCCATGTGATTCTATCCCAAAGCCCTGTATACCTACGGACTCAATGGAGAACCCCAAGGAGGCATGTCCAGTCTCTAATAATGCCTTTGTTAAGGGGGTAATAGGGGAAAAAATGGATGTGGTTCATGTGATGTTGTCTTTGAATTTAAATACTGGATATAGGGGCTGGAGAGATGGCTCAGTGGTTAAGAGCACTAGTTGCTCTTGCAGAGGACCTGAGTTTAATTCCCAGCACCTACTTGGCAGCTAACAACTGTCCATAACTCAAGTTCCAGGGGATCTGATGCCTTCTGATCTCCGTGGGCACTGCATGACATGGGGACACCTACCTACATGCAGGCAATATACTCAGCACATGAAATAAAAATAATAAATAAAATATTTTAAATACTGGATATGGGGCTGGGGATGTAGCTCAGTTAGTAGAGACCTTGGCTAGCATGCACGGAGCACTGTGTGCCATCCCCAGCACTGCATGAACTAGGCATAGCAGTGCACACCTGTAATCCTAGCACCCGGTAAATGGAGGTAGGAAGATCAGAAGTGCAATGTTGTCCTCAGCTACGTAGTGAATTCAAGGCCAGTCTGGGCTACAGTGACCCTGCTTCAAAAACTAACTAACACTGGATGCACCCCAGATGGAGGTTTTTGTCTCTGCGGTAGAGTGTAGGGTAGGTGGGGTTTTGGTGGAATCTAGCAGTCTTCTTTACCTTCCTCTTTACACTGTGAAGCGCCACCTGGCTGAGCTGTAAAGAAATTGTTGTTCTATGTGCGCACACATATGCATGGCTGCACACCTACCCGCCCACCAGCCATTTATCCAATTAGGCCATGATGTTTTACAAGATCAGAATGACTGAGTCCTGGCCCAGTGACAGATCACTGGGACAGGCTGAGCATCAATGCAGCTGCATGAAAGCATTGTTTGGGTTGAGCATGGTGTTTTCCATATTAATGGTGTCATGGGGAGGTGTTGTCTAATGACTTTTGCAATTTGTTATCAAATTAATCTCTTCCAAATGGCTATAAGCTACATTACACATGCAAAATAAAACCTTGGTGACAGCACTTTACCATTTGGGTGGATGGCAAGCTGGACTATAATGGGCTGAAGGGAATGCCACATGTTCCAGTCCTGGTTCTAGAGAGGCTCTAGTGGTGCAGTGAGGGCGTTAACATAAGCAAAATGTTCTTCTCTTCCCTTGGTCTGGATGCTTCTGGTCAGCTTTGCTGAGAGAGTATTTTTGCTTTTGTTTTGTTTGAAATGGTTTTGTATAGCACAGGATGACCTCCAACTTGCTCTGTAGCCAAGGATGACTTTGAACTTTTCTGATTGTAAATTTAGACTATAGACCAGACTGGCCACCAGACCTGCCACAGCCTTTCCCTTCTCACTGGTACCCATGGGCACTTACTAAGACATCTAGCTAACAGACTTCCAGGTGCCAGAATCTCTCACTGTGGAAGTGAGTTTATATGAAAGGAGGTATTGGTAGCCACATATCCTGCTCCTCACCCACTTCCCTACCTCCTACCTGTGAATCAGAGAGCCCAGCTGTAGGCTTATGCAGAAACTCTCTTCAGAGACCTATAAGAAGGAACTGACTCTGCCACATGGGCCCTGATTCCTCTCTTCCCAGCCCCCATTATGCTGCTTGCCCTGGGTGCTGGGACCTCAGAGCCCCAGCCAATGCTGTTGTCTATCTGTCTGTCTGTCCATAGCATTAACAACTCTTCTAATCTATCTCAGTGTCCCTCCTGTAGCAGCATACTAGACCTTTCACTGATACCCCCAATCCCCCACTGCTAGGATTACAGGCGGGCACTACCACTCCCCGTTAATACAGTGCTGGGGATGGAACCCAGGACTTCCTTCCAACTCTGCCCTTTCTGTTTGGACTTGAAAATACTTGCAAATGCATTAGCTATTGAGAAAGGTGTGACCCCTGCTGGCCTCAAAACCCTCAGCTTTGTCAGCCTGCAGCCTCTGGAGGGACCAGGCTATTATCTGTCTCTCCTGCTGGCTCCTTTTTGTGTGGGAGACCTTTGTCTCCTAAAATGAAAACCTTGGCCTTGGGAGAGGCATTCTGAGGTGGGTGAGGAGTCCTGCTGGGCCATTTGCGCAAGGTTCAGATTCTTCCTGCCACTTCTCAGAGACTCTTTTATGCCGGAGCTTATTTTGCAAGCTAAAATTAGGCCTGTGTGAGATAAAGCCCTCATAACTTGAGGCACAGCTTTTTCCCAGAGGTGGCTACAACAGGCCCTGTCGACAAGTCTGTTTTTCTTAATTTAGGGTTTAGTGAGAAATACCACAGTAAAGGCTTTTCTGATGACTAAAACCACTTTGCAGAATTTTCCGGGCAGGTCACAATCTATGGCCTCATTTTTAGCATCTTTCTTTCTCCCTAAGATCTCAATGAGTTTTCAAAATCCTCATATCCCTCTAGTCTACCTCTGTGCTCCCTGTGCTGCGCCCACTCTGACTGGTAATGTACCCTTTTTTTTTTCTTCCCATTTTAAAAAATCTTTGTGTATTGTGAGCATAGGTGCACACATGCGATGGTGTGAGGAAGTCAGAGGACAACGTTGCATGTCTGACCGCTCCTTCTACCTTGTTTGAGACAGGGTCTCTCTGTTGTTTGCTGCTGTGAAAGCCAGGCCAGCTGGCCCATGACCTTGTGGGAATTTTCCAGTCTCTGCTTCTCATCCTGTTTCACTGTACAGTGCTGGAATTATAGACAGGCACTACAGAGTCTGGCTTTTTCATGGGTTCTAGAGAACTGAACCTCGGTCGGCAACTGCTTTACCCATGGAGCTGTCTCCCAAGTCTGTAATGTCCCTTTCCTTCACGAGTTAGCTCTTAGTCACTGTCTGTGGCCCACCATCCTGAAACCTGTCCTTGAATGTATGGCATTATCGTTCAACCTTCCTAGACACAGGCAGTTCCCAAGTCCTTGACAGGAGAGTAGGGTGGAGAGAGAGGACTCAAGATTAACATACAAAATAAACAATGGCAAGAAGACTGGAAACCCTATACCAAGGGGTGTGTAAGGGGTAGTGCAAATGTGAGGAAAGGCCATGCTCTACAAATACTAGAGAATGGAGATGCTATGTAAATGACTCATTCAGGCTCAGGTCTCCTGTGGCTGAGTGTCTTTAGGGCTTCTAACCTCTCAGAGCTCCCTAGGTCACTCCCATTTGCTAGAGTTCTTTCTCTTTCTTAATAAACTGCTTCTAACTCTACCACTATCCATGTGTCCCTGGTCCAATTCTTTGTTCTGGGATACAAGGACCTGGAAATTCAGGGGATGTTCTCTGGTCTCAGATCTATACCTGTAACCCTTCTCATCTTTTCCCTGTGAAAAGCTCCCACTTCTTAGGCTCACCTCTGTGTGGATGGGCCCTAGAGTTCCCATGGCCTAGTGATGCTCCTGGAACCCATCCTGATGGAAGACCTTTCTTCCCCAAGTGTGCCTCATTATTTTTTGGTGTGTGTCTTGCGGGGCAGGGTCTCCTGTGGCCCAGGTTGGTCTCATAGTCACTGATGATCATGAACTTCTGATCCTTCTGCCTCTACCTCCCAAGTTCTATGATGACAGATTGTACATCACCACACCTGGTTTATGAGATGCTGGGGATTGAACCCAGGGCTTTGTGCATGCTAGGCAAGCACTCTGTCAACTAAAACATATCCCTAGGACTGAACTACATTTTAAATTCTATTTTCTCATCTCTCTCTCTCTCCCTTTCATTCTTACCAATTATCTATGTATATGTATTTATTTGTCATCCATCTATCATTTATCACCTATGCATGTATCTATCAATCATTATCTCTCTCTCTCTCTCTCTAACTAACTAATTATGCATCAATCCATCTGTATCACTGGACCCAACAGTAAGACAGTACAGAATACTGGGCACCATATCTATCTACGTGTCCCCAAGAGTTATGAGTTGGTCTCATCTGCTCAGAGTAACACTACTGATATTTTGGAATGGGTAATTCTTTATTAATAGGAGGTATCCTATGCTTTGTAGGATATTAATAGGAGAGTCAGTCTCTATCAGATGACAATTGTAACCTTCCCTCTACACTGTGACAACCACCAATGTAAGGGACTTTGCTAGATATTTCCCTATACCAGAGGACCGACTTCTATTTGAGGAGCACTGGTTCTTGTCTTTTCACCTGACATGTCACTGTCTAGACTGAGACCCTTCTCCTTTACTGATTTGACATATATTTCAGATTAAACTATGGCATCATTCTCTTTGTGTGGGTTTCTCTGGTTTTGGGATCACACACACACAATGGGAATCTGCTCTGGAGAGGAATGGTAGTATTCTGCAGTCATGTACTTCTACGACTCTCTTTGTGTGGTGTAATAGTGACAGCGTCCTGGAAAGACTGAGTCTCTGTTTCCTCAGGCCAACTAAGTAGCTCCTCAATTTTCTTTCAGGCTGATTGAGTGTAAAGGAACCACAAATTGCTCCTGAGCTAGACAGGGTGTAGAAGACCCTCTGCCCACCACAGTGGTATCACTTGTGGAGTCTGGATGTCTTGGCATGTCACAACCATGGATGTAGCATGGTTGCATTTCTGGTTAATCATGTAAATTTCAAAATTGATGTATATAAACAGCTCTAAATGTCATATCAGACCTCCTCCAGTTTCACAATCCTCTTTATTAGTTCTTTAATCCAAGGAATTAACTTGTTCAGTCTTCCTTTCAGAGGCCATGGTGGGAAATTCATTTCAGATCATTATACACTTAGGGTATATAATAAACGGTCTTCTGAGCTCTGATTACGTGGCCTGGTGGGACAGTGAGATGTGTTACGGTAAGTCCGTGACCAAGAATCAAGATGGAGGTTGTAGACTTGGCTTTTGGACATATTGATAAGGGAGCCTCACTTAATTGTCTTCTTTTACTAGGACCTACTGTTTTTCTGTTGTTGCCTTTTCACTGTTTTTTTTTTTTTTTTTTAAATTCCTGTTATGTAAGGGATTGGACTAGAAGCTGAGGAGATAACTTAATTGGCAAAGTGCTTGCTGTGCAACTATGAGGATTTGAGTTTTACCCCCAGCACCCATGTAAAAGTGTTGCTCATGGTGGCATAAGCTTGTAATTCCAAGGACCTCCTATGCTCATGGATTGGAAGAATTAATATTGTGAAAATGACAATCCTACTAAAAGCAATATATAGATTCAGTGCAATCCCAATCAAAATCCCCACGACATACTTAGCAGAATTAGGAAAAACCATCTTCAAATTTGTATGGAGACACAAAAGACCTTGGATAGCCAAAGAAACCCTGAGCACAAAGAGCAACGCTGGGGTGATTACTATACCAGATCTCAAATTATACTACATAGCTATAGTCATAAAAACAGCATAGTACTGGCACAAAAATAGACACATAGAACAGTGGAACATCATTGAAGATCCAAACCCAAGTACATGCAATTTCAGCCACCTGGTATTTGACAAAGGTGCCAAGAACACATAATGGAGGAAAGACAACATCTTCAACAAATGGTGCTGGCAAAACTGGATCTCCACGTGTAGAAGAATGAAACCAGAGCCTTATCTTTCACCTTGCACAAAAGTCAACTCCAAATGGATCAAACACCTCAATGTGAAACTGAAAACCCTGAAACTATTAGAACATTGGGAGTAACTTACAGGATATAAGTGTAGGAAAGGATTTTCTAAATCAGACAGCAGTTGCTCAGGAATTAAGGTCAGCAATCAACAAGAGAGAAAATCCACAAAGTAGGAGAAAATCTTCATCAGTAACATTTCTGACAGAGTTTTATCATCCAGAATATATAAAGAACTCAAAAAACAAAGAATCAAGAAGCCCAATGACCCAATGAAAAGATGGACTAAAGATCTAAACAGAGAGTTCTCAAAGAAATAAATAAAGATGGCTAAGAAACATCTCAAAAAGTGTTCAACATCATTAGTAATAAGGGAAATGCAAATTAAAACCACCCTAAGGTATTACCCCAATTGAACTGGCTAGGATCAAGAAAACAAATGATACCAAATGCTGGAGAGGATGTGGAGAAAGGGGAGTGCTCATTCACTGCTGGTGGGATTGCAAACTTGCAACCTCTGTGGAAAACTGTGGAGACCTGATGGTGCACACCTTTAGTCTCAGCACTTGGGAGGCAGAGGCAGGCAGATCTCTGTGAGTTCAAGGCCAGCCTGGTCTACATAGTGAGTTCCAGGACAGCTGAGACTACAGGGAGACCCTGTTTCAAAAATACCAAAAAAAAGAAAAAAAAGAAAACCTAAAAATGAACCTACCATATGACCCAGTTATACCACTCCTTGGCATATACCCAAAGGACTCATCCTATTGTAGAGTCACTTGCACAACCATGTTTGTTGCTGTTATATTCACAATAGCTAAGAGATGGAAGCAACCTAAGTCCCCCTCAAATGATGAGTCATTAACAAAAATGTGGTATATTTACACAATGGAGTTCTATTCATCAGTAAAGAAAGATGAAATAATGAAATTTGCAGGTAAATGGATGGATCTAGAAACTGTTATACTGAGTGAAGTAACATAGACTCAGAAAAACAAATGACATATATTCTCCCTCATATGTGGATCCTAGCACCAAATCCTTTTAAATTCCAGATCCTTTTAATAAGATGATAGTATACAGCAATCCCTTCTCCATGAAATAACTACCATCATCACAACTTCAGCTGAGCCTGATCGCTAAACATTATCACAGTTGGGCTTGTTGACGGTTGTGCTCATTCATTAAAAGAGGGCCAAGCAGGGTCATTGGACCCTCACCAGAGTATCAAGCCATTCTTTCCAGCCAACTGTATGTAATTTGGCCGTAATCACACATGGCCTCCTGGATTTGGGGAGGGCTAAAGTATATAATCTGGGGAAGGCTAGGAAGAGAAGGCATGACCCATGCTGGGTAAAGGCTTTCTAGTGTGCATACTCTCAGGTCATACGTACACCTCAGCAACCCCTCAGTTATCACGGTAAGTAAGCTCAAGAAAATCATTGGTAAAACTTTAATCAAACTTTGGCTTGACAATAGAATCTTAAAAGGGAACAAACATTACTTAGCATCCCCAGGAAAAGAAGTCTCACAACAGAAGGAAAATTTGTTAATGGTATGTCTCACAATTATTAAAAAAAATGAGAATATAAAAAGTGTTAAAAGAATATAGGAATGGAGATATTTTCTAGAATAGACAGAAGAAAATGAGAGAGCCTAAGCAAGTGATGAAGGTCTGTGTAGGTTTTTGTTATGATACATAAAGGATGAGACAAAAATAATATACACACAATCTTAAAATTTCTATGGTCATAGTATAGTCAACTAGTTTAAGGAGCAAAGTATATAGCTAGTCAAGGTTTATTTGAGAATATTTGGTTTTTATATGCAAGCCTTATCTACAAAGCACATGATAATTAAAAGTACCAGACTGGTGGAACTAACCTTATTGGATGTTTAACAGCCATAGTTCGAGGCCTATACTAATGTGGTCAGAGGGACTAAAAGGGCAGTTTTTGCCCCTCGCCCTCCAAGGTCGATGAAGTTCCAGGGGACTATGGAACATCTCTCAAAATGTCCTGTAACTGTGGTGAATCACCTGTATTCTTGTTCAGGAAGGCCATGGAGACCCCACGAGATGGGCTTGAACCAGTGTCCAGTCTACAAAGAGGAGGGTCAACTCAGAAGAAACATCTCATTCATGCTTCCAAGTGAAGCCAGCCATGGTTGAGCAGGAC
>NW_008337291.1:876047-944521 GCF_000622305.1 Nannospalax galili
TTTGGGGCAACTGTATGGTTTTAAACACCCAAAAGGAAAGTATAACCAAAGAGTAAAGTCATCAGTATATTTCTTTTAAGAGTTCAAGGGATTACACTTCCCAGACATTAGGCTTAAGTCTATATAAAAAATTATTTAGATGCACGCCTTTAATCCCAGCACTTGGAGGGCAGAGGCAAGTGGATCTCTGTGAGTTCAAGGCCAGCCTGGTCTACGTAGTGAGTTCCAGGACAGCTGGGGCTACAGGGAGACCCTGTCTCAAAAAGACCAAAAAATTATTTAGAAAATTATTTCTCATTGATGATTTTGTTCCTAACCAGAAAGTGCTACTCAGATGTAAGACTTCAAATCTTGGCCCCCAATATTGTAGTGCCCACTTGTAGCTAAGGGAGACAACCAGCTATTGTTCTAAAGTGATGGATAAATTTGTTTTCTCCCCCTATCTAGAAGACTTTGAGAGAGAACCGACACTGATTCTAACCACTCCAACAGCTATCAAAATACCTGAAAGCAAATCCTGAATCCATCTTCTAGAGCCCAGCCTTGGAAGACAAAAGAAAAATGAAGAAGAACCCAATAGAGGGGTACTTTTGGAAGCCCTTGTCAAGAAATTCCAATGGACTCTCATATGAACATTTGAAAACTGCCATGTTCTGACTTTTTTCTAGTTCCATGACTAGAACTTATAATGCTAATTACTCTTGCCCTTACTTCTTCAGATCTCCTAGTCACGATTCGAGGACTTTCTTTTTGCGCTAGAGATAAGAGTTATGCAATTTAGGAGTCTTTTAGATAGACCCACTGAAGGGGTACTCCAATTGCCTCACCCTGCGTCCCTGTTCAACATGAAGAAGCTAGAGCAGTCTGTGTCCTGATTCTCTATTGGAGGTAGGAATTGGCTAGGCAGTTAGGGTAAAAAGACCCCAAAGAAAAGTAGCCAGTTTCTTGGCTAAAAGTCAAAATGTCCTTGGGCCTCTGAGCAACATACTCTGTTCCAAAGGCCCAAAATGTCAAAAGTATTTGGGAGCTTGTATGTAATCCTTAAAAGATTTTAGGGATATCTCTTCAGAAGGGGGAATGTTAGAGTAGCTAAAAGCCCCATAAAAATAAATAAATCAAAGAAGAAAAAAATATTACTTTCTTCTATACAAAGTATATCTAAATACATCCTTATGGTTCATCCAGCAATTCATTCATTCATTCATATAGCTACCCATTCTTCCATTCATTAATCCATCAATATATATTTATTTGGTTATTCTTTCAACAATGTTCATTGAACCTCTATTATGTTGCAGGCACCTTTCCAGGCATTTGAATCCTGTGCTATATAAAATAGGTATTGTCCTGTTCCTAGTGAAGATGACTGATTGATTGGTGGAAGGCAATGCCAAAAGTTTAAAAGTGTATAACAACAGAGGGAGGAAATTCCCAAGAATTTTATGAAGAGGGTGTTATCCTAGATCTTGACCTGCTTGTGTCTGCCATGCATGCCATACTGGTTTGGTCGTCTTTCAATGACCCTTATTTTCTTCAGTACCTCTATTACTTTCAACATGAAGTTTACCTTCTGTGCTGGATAGCTTTAGTGTCAACTGGACACACCTGGGTTGAGGGCCCCTCAGTTGGAGAACTGCCTCCATTGAACTGGCCTGTGGCCATGTCTGTGGGGTATTTTCTTGATTGTTGTGTGATGTGGGAGGGCCCAGCCCACTGTGGGTAATGTTACCCCTGGGGAGTTGGGCCTGTGTTGAATAAGAAAGCAGGCTGAGCAGGGGTTGGGGAGCAAGCCAGTGAGGAGCATTCCTCCAGGGCCTGTGTTTCAGTTCCTACCCTTAGTTCCTACCTTGGTCTCCCTGATGAACTGTGACCAGGGAGATGTAAGACAAATAAACCCTTTCCTCAGTGCCCTGCCCTGCAAAAGCTTGTAATTCCAGTGTTTGGGAGGCAGAGACAGGGAAATCCCTGGGGCTCACTGGCCAGTCAGCCTAGCATAATCAAGAGCTTCAGGGTCAATGGAAGAGAGGGTAGGGAGGAACAAACCCAACATGTGCCTGCACACAACCCCTCCCCCAAAAAAGAGGTTAGATTAGAACTAGATAGACCATCTCTAAGGACTCTTCCAGCTTTAAATGAAAATGTGTGATTTTAATTAAAGTGATAATGAATTGGGTATTTTCAAATATAATTAGAGTTGGAGAGGGAGCTTCTTCTTAGAGGAGGGATAGAGGAAGGTTATTAAATATATTTATTCCATCAGTGAAACTTCCAAGCATTGGATGTAATTGATGTTGCCATGGAGAACGTTTGCACTAAGGACAGAACTGTGTTTCAGCCCTTTCCCTTGCAGGCTCTTTTTAAGGGGAGGAACTTCTCTGGAAGCTGTCAGCGTCTGGAGGTGGAGGTTAGGGCAACTATGTGCTTCTTTCTGAGAATCTGGAGACCTGGGTGTGAGTTCCCTCTGCCCTGTGATGCAGGGCATGTTTCTTCCTGTCTCAGAGCTCTCACTTAATGTAAAGAGATGGATAACAGAGTAGGCTTGAGGCTGCCTGTCCTCAGAAAAGCTTGCTTCCATCAAGTGGAATTTAGGAACTTGGCTAGTAAACATTTCCTTAAACGGACAGTGAACTTACTCTTTTTGTGTTTGCTTTGTTTTTGGACAGGGTCTCATGTAGCTCAGGCTGGCTTCTAACTCTCTATGTTGCTGAGGATGACCTTGAACTTCTCATCCTTCTGTTGCCATATCCAGAGTACTGGGATGATCTGGTTTATGAGTTGCTGGAGCTTCATGAAGTCAAGTCCTTATCTTATGCTTGTGCAGCAAGCACTTCACCTGTTGAGTCATCTCCCTAGCCCCTGTGCAAGGTTTTTAATCCACTGAGCCATCTTCTCAACAAAGTATTTTCTTCCTTCCTTCCTTCCTTCCTTCCTTCCTTCCTTCCTTCCTTTCTTTCTTTCTTTCTTTCTTTCTTTCTTTCTTTCTTTCTTTCTTTCTTTCTTCCTTCCTTGGGCTTTTTGCTACTCTAACATTACCCCCTGAAGAGGTAACCCTAAAATCTTTCAGGGATTACATAAGAGTTCTTTCTTTTCTTTCTTTCCTTCTTTCCTTTCTCTTTCTTTCTTTCTTTCTTTCCTTCCTTCCTTCCTTCCTTTCTTTCTTTCCCTCCCTTCTTTCTTTCTTTCTTTCTTTCTTTCTTTCTTTCTTTCTTTCTTTCTTTCTTTCTTTCTCTCCTTCCTTCCTTCCTTCCTTCCTCCCTCCCTTCCTCCCTTCCTTCTTTTTATTTGTGTCTTTTTGAGACAGGGTCTCCCAGTAGCCATAACTGGCCTGGATGACCTGGAGCTCTCTATGTAGACCAGGCTGGCCTCTTTCTCACAGAGTTTGGCCTGCCTCTAGAGCCTCCCAGACCTGGGATTAAAGGCGTGCACACCATGTCCAACCCCAACATGTTTTCTTTATTGTTGCTTTCTCCTTGCTTTAGAATGCATATCAGGTATATCAGGTAGGGCATGGTGACACACGGCAGTAGCTAGCACTTGGGAGGCAGGTGGATCTCTGTGAGTTTAGGACCAGCCTTGTCTACATAGTGAGTTCCAGGTCAGCTGGGGCTACAGGGAGACCCTGTCTCAAAAAGACCAAAAAAAAAAAAGGCAAAAAAATTTTTTTAAAGAATATATACCAGGTATATGCATCATCACTTTAGAATGTATACCAGCTATATGTATTTGTTGACTTGGAAACAAGACTTGAGATTTCTTTCCTTCGTTCTACTTTCTACCTTTACATCATCTATAAAGACTTGTGCTCAAGGTTACTGAAATCTGGCAATACTCTGTTGAAACATAATAGACCTGGGACACTCTTAATACATCAGTTAACATGTGCTTCCAAATAAAATGAGTCATATTCATTGAGAGAATTACCTTATTCTGGTATAAATTGTGTTTGAGTCCAGTTTTATTTTCTTAAGCTAGAAGAATGTTAAGGTTATGCAGTTAACTGATTCAGATAGGATGGCAATCTTTGAAAAAGAGACCGTTTAGTTCTCCAAAAGAGGGGACAATGTAACCAAATACAGAACAGAGACTTTCATCTATTGCAGTGTATTCCCTGACAGTTGTGCCCACGCAGTGACTGTCTAGGACCATGACACTGAAATGATCACTTCTTATAGCCTCTCCCTCCTCCTCCTGTTCCTTCTTTCTCTTCCCCCCTTCTTCGCATCATCTCTTCCCATACCTCCTTCTCCTCCTCTCTTTCTTCCTCCTCCCTTCTTCCTCTTCACAGTGGCCCGGTTCAGTGACAAGGCTAGTGTCTTCATTGTGGTATGTGCATTTCTGTGCCACTGTGGAAGCACATGCAGATGTAGGCACAATGTACACGGTAAGAGAACCAAAGCACACAGGGGGTGTACTTCAACCTTGCACTCTCTGTCCTTGGAGGTAATCATCACCCCTACTTTCTTTTGTAACTTTTCTGAAAATTTATCTGCAGATATGAATCCATTTTGTGCACACACAGGCTTTGATAACCACCCTGTTGATTATTGCTTCAGTCACACACTATATGTTCAGCATTATATGTCTGTGTTTTCCAAGAACTTAGTGATACAGTATGAATGTATGGTAATTTGCTAAGTCACTCCCTTTTTCATGAATGCCCCCGTTTTTAATATTTTGCATTAGTGATGCACGTGTGGAGGTCAGAGGACAACTTCAGGAGTCAGTTCTTTGCTTCCACTGTGTGTTCTGGGGATCCAACTCAGGTCATCAGGCTTGCCTGTTAAACTACGTATCCAGCCCTCTGTTTATTTTTTGAGATAGGATCCTACCATATGGCCCAAACTGGCCTAGAACTTTCTACGTAGCAGCCTGGGCTGGTCTCAAATTCATAATTTTATCACCATGCTTGGTTTGATTTTTTTTTTTTTGCATGGCAGGGAAGTCCCACACCACTTCCACGCCCTCAGTCCATTCTAAGATTTGATTGAGGTATGCTTTCAGCTTCCAGCATCCTCTTGGTGTAGTCTAGATTGTAATGTATTTGGTAGATAGCCTTTGTGAACTGGGGTTTGTGGATTGACTATGTGCTAATTTCTTTGGTTATCACGTTCTTTCTCCAGTTTCCTATGTTTCTTGCTATTTTAGTAGGTTGATACGGAAGAATGAAATAGAGGGACAATGGCTCTGTTCCACCATGTTTAACTTTTATTCCCTGAGCGACAGTGGTAATGACTTCTTAGGGACTATGATTCAACTCCAGTGAGTAAATATTTATTCACCACTGTTTCTTTAGGCCAAGGCGTCAATGCTCGTTTGGTCCATTCCTCTTCCTCACATACAGTCTGTTTTGTAGCATGTACCTTCAGGACCAGTGAGATGGCTCATTGGGTAAAAGTATCTGCTGCCAAGACTGATGACCTGATTTTGGGTCCCAGGATCCATATGGTAGAAGGAAGAACTGGCTCCCAAAAGTGGTCCTCTGCACATATGCACACAAAATAAATTTGAAAAATGTAATAGAGTTTTAAAAGCGTTAATTTAGTGGCTTTATATCTGAGAGGTTCAGTGTGTAGTGTGGCACCAGCAGTACCAGGTCAAGGAGGATGACCTTGGAGAGTGAACTTGGAGGGTGACTTTGAAGGATGACCTTGGAGGACTTTATTGGAGGGTAAGCTTGGAAGGTGACCTTGGAGGATGACCTTAACTGACAACATCCATGCCCTCTGGTTCTTGTGCTTATGGCTTTAGCTTTTTGTTCTGGCCTGAGTTAATCATTCTCCATTACCCAATTCAAGGGGGAGATGTCCAGGCAAGGATAGGCCATGCCTGCATATGACCCTGCTGATGCTAGTTTGGCCTTCTTCACTAAGGTGGCATCTTCCCTTTGGCCTTTCAATATCCCACTGAGATATTAACATCTACTGTGTTTGAGGTAAAATGCTACCCCAGGAGTTGGTACACTTTAATAAGAATAAGACTGTAAAATCTACTACCTGATTCTAATATTGCATCATGGAAACAGTCAGCCTTACACAATGTGTGAATGACTAGGTGTGTTAGTTACTCTTCTGTTGCTGTGACCAAATACCTGACAAAAGCAACCTAAGGAAGGAAGAGTTTGATTGGGCTCCCAGTTGGAGGGCACAGCCCACCATGGTGGGGAAGTCATGGTGGCAGGAGTGTGTGTGGCAGCTCGTCAGATTGCATCTATAATCAGAAACACAGAAAGATGAGTGCTGATGCTCAGCTTGTTTTCTCCTTTTTATTCAGACCATGGGATGGTGCTGCCTACATTTAAGGTGGGTCTTGCCACCTCAATTAACACAGTCTAGAAACTCTCTCACAGACATGCCCAGAGGCTTGTCTCCTAGGTGACTGTAGGTCTCGTCAAGTTGACACCATTAACTATCACAGTGGGATGTAGAGTGAGGTGGATGATGCACCTTATTCATACATCAGTGAATAGAAATGTGTGGTAGAAAATCTCTGGATAAAGAAAATGTACTAGAGGGCAGAGGGAATGGAGATGGAGTTAGGCAGGTTGCAATATTAAGTAGATAAGCCAGGACAGGCCTACAAGGGGACATTGAAGCTGAGACCCAAAAGGGATGGGTCGGTTGGGTCCCTGGGGTAGGTGCTGTGGGCAGAAAGGCAAGGCTGGGTCTGACTGTGGGGATGGTAGCAGGAAGGTCCCTGTGCCTGGAGAAGAGTAGGCAGGTCCAGCTTGTACTGGAGAAGGTCAGAATGTAGGGGCCTCTTCAAGTGTGAGGACTTTGTTCTTGTGTGGAGTGAACTATATACAGCAATCCAGCTGTGTGCTGAAAATGACAGTAGAGAGGAGAGGCAGCAGCCACTTAGGAGGCATCATGGTGGCTATTTCTCATTAGGAACGTGAGTGTGAAGGGATCTTTTGTTGTCGAGAGATGTAGGACACTATCATACAAAACCACTTTGCCCTGTACAGAAGCTGAAGTACAGTATTTTGTAACTCTTCTAGCCTACTCTTTTGTGTGTGTGCTTGTGTGTTCATGAATGTGAGGGCATGTGCTTGTGTGTGTGTTTTGTGCATGTGTGTGATCAATCTCAGGTGTTGTTTCTCAGGCACCATCCTCCTCTTAAGACAAGGTCTCTCACTGGCCTAGGCTGGCTGGCCACTGAGCCCCAGGAATTGGCCTGTCTCCCCTTCTCTAGTGCTGGGATTACAAGTGCATGTGACCATACCTGGCTTTTTTACATGGGTTCTGGGGATCAAACTCAGGTCCTCATGCTTGCATGGCAAGCCCTTACCAACTGAGCCATCTCCCCAGCCCTATGTAGTCATTTTGTTAACTTGTTTGTTAAGCAGCTTTCCTCCTCTCCACTGAATTAAAAAAACCCATCACTAATTTTTGTAGTAGTTGAGAATCTTGCTCAAGAGGGCAGAGAGTATGGAAGTGATTACAGGTTCTGTTGGAGTGAGTCAGAACAGAGAAAACTACATTTTCATGGACCTCTCTTTTTCCCACCTATTTTACTGCCCAGGTCCCAAAGAGCAAGAAAGGGAGACCTGCCCCTGATGGTGGATGATAGAAAAGTGGCTGTCCAGGGTGGGCTCCTTCCCCATCTACAGGGAGGAGGCCTTTGTCAGGCATCTGAGTGACAGAGACAGTCTAATTAAACTGGGATTGATTTATTAACAGAGCTCTACTGCTCACATAATTTAACAACTCTGAGGTGTTATGGGGCCTGGGGTATTGCTAAAGAGTGCTAAGGCTCAAGGTAATTATTGCCTGACTCTAGAGAGGATGACAGATGGGTCCTCTTTGTCTCTAAATCTTGCCGGCTTTGTGGGATGTTGTGGAGGGGGCTCCTTGTGCTGATCCTCCGTTGTCTTGCTGGCTCGTTCCTTTCTGAGTTTCCGAGGTCCTTTGTCTGAGCCTTGAAGACCCTCCCTCCAAGCCACAGCTTACTCAGCTGCGGATCTGCCTTTGGCTCTGCCTTAACAATGGGTCTCTTGGGTCCCCAGCTGCCTTTCTGTTTGGGGTTGAGTTTCCAGCCATCATGCTTTTTGGCTTGGTGTGACTTTGTTAAAAAGAATCTGGTCTCTTAACCAAGCCTGTATAAATATTTATTTAAGACTTCTGTTGTGTGCCTGCTTCTGGGGCTATTATGTTATTGCATCCTTTGACATGTAAATGACAGTTCGCGTTAGGACAGGCAAACTCTGAGAGGAAGGAGGTCTATTAGACTGGGAGTAACATTCTGCTGGTGTTCTATGGCCTGGCTTCCTGGGTCTTCTACCACAGGATCTCGCTGAATCACTGGCAACCTGCTCATGTAGGTCATTGGGCCCAGAAAGACAGATTTCAGAAACCTAGATGTAATAATGACATACATAGTCATGTACTTTCTTGTCAGCCAAGAACACCCGCGAGCTTGCAGTGCAACCTACTCCCAGATGTGCACCCGAAATCTCCTGCTATTTCATTTTGGATCTTTGGTTATATTTTTATGAGTTGGATAGTTCTTTCCTCAAATAAAATAGATTTCTTTTTCTGATTTGAATGGTTACATGTAATGACTGTAGAAAATGTGGAAAACACGAAACAGTAGGGAAGAAAACCAACAACTGTCAAATAGTCCCTTCTTTCAAAAGTGAACAACTGTTAACATTTGTGGATACCAACAAGAGACCAAAGAAATGATTCTACCTAACTCCACTCCTGTGAACCAGTGTGTTAGTTGACTGGGGTTACTTACAGGAGCAGGGTTGACTCAGAGGCTAAAGAACTCACCTCAGCAGGGGTAACAACTGCATCCTTGGAGTTCCATCCCTTTCTGGTATGTCACCTGCCTTGGCAATGATAGGGTTCAGGTCCAGGCAACCCCAGACCCAGAAACCATAAAGCCCCTAGGAGGAACTAAGTCAGCCAATTACCAGCTACCTGCAAGTTGACAAAACAGCTCCAGGAATTGGTGATCCAATGCATTGTGATCACCAGAGCATGCTCCACAGACTGACAAACAGATTTCCCAAGCCTTCTAGCTGCAATGGGTTCCTGGAACCCTGTAATTGTTAAAAAGCATGTTTTACAGTAGGTGTTTTCCTTAATAAGTTTCACCAGGTACAGACCCCACACCCTCCCTGAACAGCCCCCAAACAGCCCCAAACAGCAGAAAAATATTCTCTTTTTATGAATTCTTTTCCCTTTATAAGCCCCCCACCCCCTGCCCCATGCAGCCTGCTGGTTTTACTCACTCCTGAGTTGGGTCCCAGCCCCGCCAACCCAATAAACTCTTGCTTTGCCAGAGTCCTCTCTGTTTCTGTTTCACAGCGATCTTGACCCCTGCCAACATTTTTTTATCTAACAGGCAAGAGCAGCCTTCATCAGAAAAGTCTTGCCTCATGGTTGCCTGCTCACCCATCTCATGGACCATCAGTATGCAGCCTAGCAGGCTGATGTGGTCCAAGTCTGTTCTTCATGGTTGAGTCTCGCTCCTGCCTTATAGGAAACATTGGCCCTTGGCACCATAGTGGTGTTTGGCTATGCTCAGCCATGTATGTGTGGAGCTCCAGGGACCCAAACAGCATCTTCTCTCCATTGAATGGTTATCTTGGAACAATCCTGCTCCTCTCTAAGCACAACTCATTCTTAGCATGAGGGAGGTTGGAAATGTGTCAATGAAAATCCTTTGATTTGGTGGTTGGGGAGGTGGCTCCAGGCACAAGCAGGAGGACCTGAATTTGATCCCCATAACCTACATTGAAAGCCAGGCACAGTGGTACACACTTGCGATCCTAGTGCTGGAGAGGCAGAGGCAGATCCCTGAGGCTCATTGCCAGCCATCATAGCCTACTTGGAAAGCTCCAGACCAGTAAGAGAGCCTGTCTCAAAAAATAAGGTAGATAGTGTCTGAGGAATTTGAGGTTGACTTCTGGCCTTTACATACATACACACATGTACATGTGCACCCACAGACATGTGTACCCACACCCACGGGTACCCACACATGTACCTATACCTATATGTTCATGCACATACACATGCATACACACATATGCCCTCCCTCCAAAAATCCCTTAGCTTACTTTTTTTCTACATGGGTACAGGGTCTAACTGAACCCATCTGACCCCTTCTGTTGAATTAATTCTTATCCTAGAATTAGGATGCATTGTGATGAGTTTTGGGTCAAAGAAAATGAACTTATTACTTGACACTCTTAATAAATTCCTCAGAGGCCATTGAGCTCGTCCATATGGTTCTTGGGCTAATGACTGTTTACAGTTATTTAGTGGCATGAGTCAGAGAGCTGATCATAGTGAGAAGCTTCCAGAGCTCCTGGACCTGTGGAGAGCCCTTCAGAGTGCTCACAACTCCCCATGCAATTTTGGTGTTTCTCTCTTTGCATATTATCCAGGAAATTAGAGGAAGGCAATTTGTAAATAAATGATACACCTCTGTGAAGGACCCTGAGTTCGACAGCACCCCTCTGGCTGGTGTATAGCATTCCACATGTGCTCTCGGTTATCCATCCACCAGGCAGGCTTAACTCTCTGGCTTAACTCCCTTACAGTAGCAGGAGTTTCCAGCATAGTGCTGAGAATCATGACATTGGATTCCCATGGAGTCAGAGAAGCCCACCACTCTTTCCTCTCTGTATGTGTGCACATGTCTGCATAGATGCACATGTCTACAAGTATATGTGTGCATACATACACATGCATGTGGCTATGCATGCACATGTGTACACAAGTATACATGTACATATGTGTACATGTGTATAGGCAGAGAACAACCTTTGGCATTGTTCGAAGGACACCATTTGTCTTTTTTTCTTTTAAAAAATATATTTATTTTATTTTTATTTTTGTGCATGTGAGTGTGTATGTGTATGTGTATGTGATTGTGTCTGTATGCTTCTGTGTATGCAGGTGCCTAAGGAGGTCAGAAGAGGGCATCAGAGCCCCTGGAACTAGAGTTACAGGCAGTTGTGAGCTGCCATACATGGTGTTAGGAACTAACTCAGTTCCTCTGGAAGGGCTGTAAGTGCTCTTAACCATTGAGCCATCTCTCCAGTCCCTCAAACTTGTTTTTTGAGACAAGGTCTCTTACTGACCTAGAAGTTGCCAAGTAGGCCAGACTGTATTGCCATTGAGCCCCAGGAATCCACCTGTCTCCACTTTGCCAGTGCTGGGATTACAAGTGCATCCCCGGTACCCAGATTTCTTTCACGGGTGCTTGGGATGGAAGTCAGGTCCTCATGGTTGCATGACAAGCACTTAACTCATTAAGCTATCTTCCCAGCCCATAGCCTATTTAATTATAGATTCCTGAGATGAGGATCCTTATGTTTCTCACTATAATCACGTAGGCTCATTTGAAATCTGTGGCTCTCCATGTAAAAGCGTGGTGTCACTCATATGTAGGCATTTTGAAGTTGGTCAAGCAGGTGGTCATCTATGAGAAGGAAAGGTCTTCCAACCATGCCTGTGCCTGTTACTGAGGTCAATGAGAACAGGTGGATTCAGAGTAAGGCCAGGCCTGTAATCCCAGCTACTTGTGAATCTAGGGTAGGAGATTTTAGTTCCAGCTTTGCTTTGAAAGTTGAGTTCCAAGTTCTCTGCTTTTAGTTTCTAAATTCTCAAAGACTTAGAAACAATGTGACTGATAACTGATTAAGCTTTTTTTTTTTTTCTGATATTGGCTCTTGGATGCTTTGGAACACACTGGGAAGGGAAGTTGTTGCAGGTGGAATTCAGAAATATTTTCTTTTTATAATTATTAGATTTTACAAGGACAGTGGTTTTAAAATTTATTCTCTGGGAACTTTTCCCAGATGTACTGATGAACTCACAAATGAGAGATGTGACCCATGCGGCTGTCAAATCTGAATGGTGTTTTCTTTCTTTTTAGCTGTCTCCGTCATGAGGTACAGCGCCTCTGCCTTTGGTTTTGCAGTAAGTAATCTGAAATGTACTAACTTCCTGAGATTCTGCAAGCCTTACCTTGAGTCATCAAATATAAGAGTGCTTAGGAGATGTGAGCTTAGTGGGAAAAAATGTCTTTTGGAGAACAACGTCTATAAAAACTACAATTCAGTAGAATTAAATGGTATCAAGATTGGACATTTCCTAAGCACACATTCTATGTTCTATGCCCGTGTTCTATGAAGTGGATGTTTGAAAGGGTGTATTGGGAGGTTTAGTTCTTTGTTTCCTTCTGGGTGTATGTAGGCCTGTTACACACTGCAGTGATGCATACACTGGTGTAGACAGAGAGATTAGTGCTGTTCACATTAGAAGTCAGTCTATAGCCTAAGAGGAGCTTGGTTCCCTGCCTGCCTCCTTGTGGGAGTGGGTCAGAGAAATCAGGTCAGGTGTGTTGGAGAATTGAGTGACATTTCTTCACGGCTTTTCAAGTGAGGGCCAGTGCTTGTATGTTTCAGATGAGAACCAAGGTGCAGTGTGATGACACAGGAGAACTCCTTCACATATCCTTGCTGCAGAGACATAGGGTGTCCCATACTCAAAGACCTGGGCTAGGTCCCAAACCCACTTCTGCCCTTTGTTGTAAGAACTTAATGTTTTGAGGGTGTTGCTGATTCTTTTAAGAGCCTTATAAAGGATATGGATTGTCCAGAAAATTATAAATGAGTTCACTGGTACCTAGGCACACAACCAGAAATGAATCACAACATATACAGATGCCCAGAAACACTCCTCTCTCCTTTTCCCTCTCCCCCTCTCTTTCTCTGCCTCAAAAGCACTGAGCTTTCTATACAATATCAAAATTTTGTGGACATCTTAGAGCCCCTGGGTGATCCCTCATATCATCCCTGGACCCAGATAGAACAATCCCATTGAGAGTGAGTAAATCCTTTACCCTAAGTCTTCTTGCTATGTACAAAAAATTGCTGATGTTAACTTGCCTGTCAGAGCCCATCACTCAGGGGCCCACAACTTTGCTACTAGGCCAGCATACAGTGGGCCAGGGTTTCACCATGAGGTTTATAGTGGCTGTGTGAAGCAGAAATGTGTGTGTTCTAAGATGCTCACTCAGATATTCTGGGCCGTAGTACAGTTGCCCTGTGTGTTCACGGTCATACCCCACTAACTCTGGAGAGCCACTAATGTCCTGTCTCTTTCTCCTAGTTTGATGCCATCCTGGATGTGCTGTCCTCTGCCATTGTCCTCTGGCGCTACAGCAATGCAGCTGCTGTGCATTCTGCCCACAGAGAGTACATGTAAGTGGATTCTTCTTTTTGTGAACTGGAGTCTTAAACATAGACTGTGCAATCTTCTTCAGTACAAATCCCATTTCAGCCTTTGTCCCAATGCTGAGAGCTCAGATTGCCTTTGATGTCAGCTGGTACGCTGTCAGCTATGGGATGGGTCCCTCCTGGGATGGTCATGGAGATAATGATGAGCCTTTATTGTTCTCTGGGTTCCCTGCTCTGGAGTCTGGAGTGACTATCTGCATAGGACTTGCCTGCATAGGACTGTTTGTCCTTTCTAGACAATTCCCACCTATCCATCTGTTCATTCTTCTAACCATCCATCAATCATCCATTCATTCACCCACCCCTCAGTTTTCCATCCATCAAAGCACCCCCTCATTCATCTACCCATTTATCTATCCATCTACCGACCCCCTCTGCCTGTCATCCATCCATCCATCCATCCGTCCATCCATCCATCCACCAATCTCCCTATCTACTCATCTACTTTCCCTCCCTCCCTCCCTCTGTCCCTCCCTCCCTCCGTCTGTGCCTCCATTTTTCTCCCAGGGCCTCATGTATGCTAAGCAAGTGCTCTCTACTAAGCTGTACTTCCCAGGCCCTAGAGTTGAATTTGTTAGTTTTGACAACCACTACTCAGGGAGGGACTGCCCTTGCCTCATTCTCTCATTTGCAAAAGTAGAAAAACAACAGTTCCTCCACAGGATTTTCATGATGAGCCCACACATACACATACACATTTGTGTATATATGTGATTGTGCATATGTATGTATGTGTATGTGTGTGTTTGTATGTATTAGCACATGCAGTTTTACTTGACCCCTGTAGCTTTTGGGTAGTTGAACACCAGTGATTAAATGTTCGTTTGTGTGGTTTTGTTGGAATCAAAGGGAAGGTGCTGCTGAATGGTGGGTCAATCCACACGAAAGGATACAAAGACTGAGATAGCTCTTTGATGTCGGGAGATTCAGGCAGTAAGCAATGTATTTGTGTTTGAATGTGTCAAAATGGAAAACTTCTGATAGATGACAGAATTCAGATTCACTAATGACACAATGAAAACAAAACAAGGAGCCAGAAAGATGGTTCAGTGTTTGAGAGTGTGTACTACTCTTGCAGATGATCTGAGTTTGGTTCTCAGCACCCATGTCAGACCCCTTATAACCACCTACAACTCTAGCTCCAAGGGATCTAACTTGCTCTTCTGATCTTCTTGGGAAACTACACACATATTCACGTGCCCACAAATAGACACACAGACACATACACATACTTTAAAAACAATAAAATAAATCTTAATAAAAAGATTAAAGAGAGAAAAGATGTCAAGTATGATGGCACATGCCTTTAATCCCAGTATTCAGGAGGCAGAGGCAGGCAGATCTCTGTGAGTTTGAGGCCAGCCTGGTCTATATAGCTCCCCAAAATGCCAAAATTCCTCAAACTCTTTACATGTGAAAGATATGCATTATCTCTCTCTTTTTATTTATTTATTTATTTATTTTTTTTGCCTTTTTGAGATATGATCTCCCTGTAGCCCCAGCTGACCTGGAACTTGCCATACATGGTCTCATAGAGATCTGCCTGCCTCTGCCTCCCAAGTGCTGGGATAAAAGGCATGAGCCACCACATCTGGCTCATAACAAATATGAAGTATCAGATTGTGATATCAAAGATGTTATCATTTTGGACAAAACTAATTTTAAAAATAAGCTAAACTTGTGGTAAAAATTTTAAGAAAAAAATGAATAGTAGAAAATAAATGTAAAATTTGTAAAGTTTCAAATGATGGTTGTGTAGCTATAAAGGAGGCAGTAGTATATCTACCCAATTTATTATGCAGGGATTTGAGGAACTCATAAAACAATGGAGTGGGCAGTCAAGAGAGATGTTCTATCTCATGTCAGAAGTTAACCACTATCTTCTCAGAATAAGATGCAACCCTTGATTCTATATCTACACTACCCAGTTTGCTATTAGTGCAATATTTTACCTTGATAAAGGCCTTGTCCAAGCTGAGATGTAAGTGTAAAATATACATAAGATTCCAAAGAGTTAGAAGAAGAGTGTCAGGGCTGGAGAGATGGCTCAGTGGTTAAGAACACTGGTTGTTTTTGCAGAAGACCCGGGTTTGAGTCCCAGCACCCACATGGCAGCTAACAACTGTCCATAACTCCAGTTCCAGGGGATCTGATGGCTTCTTCTGTCCTCACGGGCATTGCACAACATGATTGCACTTACCTACATGCAGGCAATACACTCATACACATAAAATAAAAATAATAAAATATTTTTTAAAAAAGAAGACTGTCTAAGTCTTAATAATTTTTAAAAAGTATTGGGGACTAGAGAGATAACTCAGTTAGTAAAGTGTTTGCTTTAAGCATGAGGACTTGAGTTCAATCCCTAGAACCAACCACATTAAAAAAAGTAATAATCAGGGTGTGGAAGTATACACTTGTAATCCCTGCTGATAAGAAAGATTCTTGGGGCTCACTGGCTAACCAGCTTAGCAGGACTTGGTGAATTCCAGGCCAGTGAGAGACCCTGTCTCAAAAAGCAAGGTGGATGGTACCTAGGAATGACACCCAAGGTTGTCCTCTGACCTCACACATATGCTCACATTTGTATGTCTGTCTGTACACACACACACACACACACACACACACACGCATTCACACATACAAATAGTGATTATATGCTGATATCAGAATATTTTGCATATAGTATACTAAACTATTAAAACTAATTTTTCTTGCTTTTATTTTAAATATGGTTTCTAGAAGCTTAAATTTGTATATGGGCTTTGCATTTAAATTTTCTATCCAGGAAGAACAGGCGAGTACTCTTTATCCTCCCTTTTCTTTCTTATTTTAGAGTTAATAATTCAAAAATTTGATCTACAACTCCAAAAGGAATTGAGTTCTCTCTTCTAATGTGCTTTTTCAAAAAATCTTATTTTCTTTCTGCTAAAATGATTTCAGTACATACTTAGTCACAAAGCCAGAAATCATTATGGCTTTTCTGTGGTAGTGGAGCTCTGTGAACATTTACCAGGTGCCTGGAGATTTTCCCAGACCAAGATTGGTTGATTTGATTTCACTGTTTTCTCCTCTTATTTTACTTGTGATTGCATGTATGTATGTTCTTATGTGGATCCAAGTAGGCTAGGCTGGCTGTCCAGTGAACCCCAAGGATCTGCCTGTCTCCATCTCCCTAGTGCCTGGATTAGAGGTGTGTTACTACCACACCTGGCTTTTTCACATGGGATCTGGGGGACAAATTCAGGTCCTCATGCTTGCATGGCAAATACATTACAGACTGAGTCATCCCATCATCCCTGGTTTAACTGTTTTAATGATCCTCAAAAAGGTTCATTAAACACCATGTCTGTTACTCACAATGCAAAGACAGAGGTTATGCTTTGGTGACTACTGGGTGGTTGTTCGCTGGATAATTCTCTAAGACATTCGAATCTAAGGATTAAACAATACTCATAATCCTCTAGATTGCTAGCTTTAGTTAACATTGTAATCTCTGGTTAAAAATTCATGAGATCACTGCCAGCTGAGAATATATTTGCATATTAATGAGCATAAAGAAGCCATGAGAGATACAGTTAGAAAAACCATTGACTTTCATTTGGTTTCTGGAGAGTAATAGAGGGAGTTGTGAAATATCCAAGTGGATTTTATAAAAGTTCAGTCCTCCTGCTTCTCTGATTTGGAATCACAGCCTCAGAGTGAATCTTGAGTTTGAAATTGCCAGTGTAAAGAAGGTAGACATGGGCTTGGCCATGTGGAGACTGTAACGGAAGGGAGTGTGTGATGCTCTGTGGGAGAAAGGTGAGGCTTCTGTCCCACCGTAGTGTGTGGCCTCCAGAGTTTGTTTTGTTGCATTTTTTTTTATTTTGACAAAACTTACATGGCTTAAAAATAGATCACTTTTTGTATGTGTGTATGCTCATGTGTGTGAAATTGTATATGCATGTTTTCTAGAGGAAAACCTAGAATATTGTTCCTCAGGAGTCATTCACCTTGTTATTTTTAGACAGGGAACCTCACTGGCCTGGAACTCCCTAAATAGTCTAGATTGTCTGGGCATTGAACCCCAGGGATCTGCCTGTCTCTGCTTCCCCAGCACTGGGATTACAAGCATATGCCACCACACCTAGCTTTTTTTTTTTTTTTTTTTAAATAGGCTCCTCAAATTGAACTCTAGTCATTATACTTGACAAGACTTTGATGAGCTATTTCCCCATCCCTCAAATTGATCATTTTTACATATGCTTAGTTCAGTGGGTGTTAAGTATAAATTATGTTGTTGTGAAACAGACAACCAAAATCTTTCATCATGCAAAACTGTATGTGATCTTAGCCAAAAAACTGGGAAGTAATTCATCTTGCACAACAGAAACTAAACCCATTGACTAATTCCCCATTTCCCTCTCCACCAGCCCATGGTAACAACCTGTCTACTTTCTGTTTCTATTACTTTGATTACATTAGATAACTCATAAATGGAATCATATAGTATGAGCTCTCCCTGGAAAGATAACAAATGTTTATTTACCTCAGATAGGGCATCAGCACTAGACCAAAGAAGTGATTCCAAGTCTAGCTTAGTGAACTGAAGAGTTTAATTGGGGCTACTTATAGGAGCATGGGCAACTTATGGGTGGCTAAACCACTATGATAGTTCATTTTGTCAACTTGACAAGATCTAGAATCACCAAAGAGATTAACTTCTGGGCATGTCTGTGAGGAAGTTTCCAGATCAAGTTAATCGAGGTGGGAAGACCCACCCTAAATGTGGGTGGCACCAATTCTATAGTCTAGGGTACCAGACTGAATTAAAAAGGAGAAAGCTTCCTGACTGCACATGCAGTGTGACCAACTGCCTCATGCTTCTGCTGCCATGACTTCCGCACCATGATGGACTGGGCCCTCAAACTGAGCCAAAATAAACCTTCCTTCCTTAAGTTGCTTTTGTCAGGTGTTTTGCCATAGCAATGAGGAAAATAACTAATTCACCATCAAAGAAAAGTCTCTCCCTCCTCCAACAATAGTTAACATTTATTCATCTCTGAGGAGAAGCAAGGCCCCATGAACCCTTCCGCTTCTCCGTGAATGAACATTAATGGGCCCAATAACATGCAGGTCTCCTGTACATAATCACAGCTTCTGAGAGTTTAAGAGGGCAGAAACCATGTTATGCCTGGAGGACAGAGTTCCAGAATATAGAGTTCTTGTCACTGGCCTCACTTATCTCCATACTGTCCCCAAAGCTTGTAGAGCATGAGTTTCCTTCATTTTAAAGACTGAATAATGTTCCATTGTAAGTATATCCCACATCTATCCATTGATTGGCATTTCCATTATCTCTACATTTTTACATTCAGGACTCACTCTGCTGTGAATGTTCCTGTGTCTCTCTCAGAACCTGTTTCCAGTTCTTTTGGATCTATACTCCAAAGTAGTTCTTAAAAAAAAATACTTGTTTTAAGGAACTTCATACTGTTTTTCCATAGCAGTTGCACCATTTTATAACCCTGTTAACTAGTTATTTTTTAAAGCTCAAATTTTGTTAGTTACTTAAAAATTTTTATTTATTTATTTTTTAATTATGTGTATATTGTATATCTGTGTGTAGGTATATGCACGTGAATACAGGAGCCCACAGGAGCCCACAGGGGCCAGAAAAGTGTGTCAGATCCCCTGGAGCATGGTGTAACAGGGTGTGTGCAGTCTTTTCTTGTTTGTTTTATAAATGACACTTACATTCATACATACTTGTTTAGACATATAGAAGACCTCTGTGAGGACACAAAGGGAACTATTGTCTCCCTTCCAAGAGAGGGGCTGGGGACAGGCAAAGGAGCAAGATTTTTTTTTTTTTTATATCCTTCCAGGTGTGTCTAGTCAACCCAAGAAAGCTATGAATCTGGCCCAACACAAAATCACAAACTTACTTAAAACATGAGGGTTTTTTCTTGTGTGATTTATTTTGTTACTTCATTGAGTAGTTCTTGATTGACAATTTTCAAATTTTTATTTTTATTTATTATCATGTGTATGATGTGTGTGGTGAGGGGGGCATGTGCCGTGTATGTGGATGTCAGAGGACAAATCTCTATGGAGTTGATACTCTCCTAGCTTTATGTGGGTTCCAGGGAGTGAACTCAGGCCATCGGGCTTACACACATGTGCTTTTACTCATGGAGCCATTTCTCTAGCCCCATGAGTAATAATTCTTTCATTTGATGTGGCCCAGAGAAACTCAAAGGTTGGACACCTATCCTGGTTAGTCTTGTAAACTTGACACAGCTAGAATCATCTGGGAGGAGAAGCATCAATTGAGAAATTGCCTAGGTTAGGTTAGTCTATGAGGACTGTCTTGATTGTTGATTGATTTAGGAGTACCCAATCCACTGTGGGTAGCACCATTCCTTAGGCAGATAGTCGTGGACTGTATAGAAAGGCTAGCTAAGGCATGAGCAAGTGAGTAAAGCCAGAGAGCAAGCCAGCAAGCAGCATTCCTCCATGCTTCTGGTCTCCAGGTTCATGCCTTGGGGTCCTGCCCTGACTTTCCTCAGTGATGGATTGTGATCTCGAAGTGTAAGTCAAATAAAAACTTTCTTCCCAGAGTCGCTTTTGCTCATAGTGTTTTATCACAGCAACAGAAAGGAAACTAGAACAGCACCCCTGCATGTTTAGGCCATTGCAACCCAGCTGACTCTTCTATGATAGATCAAGATGTAGGAGTGGTTGCTTAGCATGTGTTAGGCCCTGGGTACCATCCCCAACATCAAAAACAAACAAATAAACATCAAAGTGCAGATTTGCAAGTGAGAAGATAATATGGAGGGAGGCTGAAGTGATAGTGGGGTTGTGGGGAGAAAGGAATGTATCATGTGGAACGTGGCAAGACTGAATAACACAGGAATTTCACTCCTGTCTTCACCATTTTCAGCCCTGTGCACCTTGTAAGGCCACAGGGAAGGACAGCTTCCTGCTGCTGTCAGCTGCCACGGCCTTCGGGACATTTGCCATAGAAGGTCCAACCTGGCAGTCTTTGGGAAGCCTCTGACATTTCGCATAGATCGCTGCACAGGTGGGGCCTCACACAGGCTCCCCAGGCCCAGCTGTCTCTCTGGGCCACCCGGCAGCTCATTGAGAATGAAAGGTGGAGACAGATGGGAGCTGTTGCTCACTTTCACAGGCTTTTCCTTCTGCAACTTAGTCAGCAATGCAGGCTGAGATGTTCTCTTGTCCCAAACATTCCTGCAGATGGGAGGATGCTCGGGGGCACATCAGAATGTAAACCTGAGCATTCTAGAATGAGTTTTCTTAGCGGTACATAAATCCTTCATGTGGCTTCTAAGTGAAATGCATGGCGCATGCTGGTTTGTACCCAGGGAATCCATATTGCTCTCTTTTCCAATTTGCTGAGCAAATGACTTGGCTTAAGAATTGCCAGCCAACAGGATGTCTCCGATGGTGCCTGCCCTTTAGATGCCTGGCATCAGCATGCATGTGTTTGGAAACAACTCCAAAAACTAAAATAAGAAAAGAAAAGTAACTGGTTCGGGGCCAGTGAGATGGCTCAGCAGGTAAAGTTGTTTGCTGCCAAGTCTGACAACCTGAGTTCAGTCCCCAGGATGTACATGGTGGAAAGAGGCAAGTAGTTCCCTCAAGTTGTCCTCTGACCTCCAAGTGAGTACCAGGAAACATGCACATCCCTCCCAACAATAAAATAAATGTAATGAAAAACAATTTTAAATGAAAAGTAAGAGATTCTGTGAACAGAAGGTGGATTGGTGGTTTGATTTGGGTTCTAGTTTGGAGTGCCTGCAAAGGCATGTGTTACATACCAAGAACGTTTGAAAACAGCCTGTAGTTTCCCCAACTTCTCATTGGGGTGTTTGATCTGGCTCTATATCAGAGGCTCTGGGGAAGTGAATCCCATTTACTCCACATTTTTCTGGTGCTCTTCACTTTACAAAGCTCTTGAACATGTTTTATCTCAAGAGCAGAACCTGAGATGGAGAATAAATAACTTCCCAGGTGCCCTCAATGACTGCTGGGCTCTGAGGCAGAAGGAGGAGCCTTTGAGGATAATCTGAGCTCACCTGCCTCAAATAGTGAGCTCTGTCTGGCCTAAAGACTGTAGGGAATAGTCTCTGCTTTCAAAAGCCTTTCAGATGTTGAAGGATACAGAAAACCTGCCAGGACACAGGCATGGTGCTGAGTGCACTGTATATTAGAAGGGGTATTGTCTTGGTCTCTGTTCATCGCTGAATTGTGCTCTTTGAAAAAATACATGAAACAAGGCCTGGTGACATTTTCCTGTAATCTCAACACTCGGGAGGTGGAGGCAGGAGGATCAGAAATTCAAGTTATCCTTGGCTGTGTAGTGAGTTCAAGGCCAGCCTGGGCCACATGAGACCCTATCTCAAACAAACAAACAAAACCAAGGCTATGGAAAAGGTTATTCAGTCTTTAAATGAACATCAAAAACCTCTCCTTTTCCATGGCTTTCTTAGGGTGACAGAGTAATCAAAGTTATGTGTCTGTCTTCCTGTTGGTTTTGTTGCTGTAGCTTGGATGACCTCATCTACCAGCATTTGTTCTTTGACATCGTCAGCCAAGAAATGCTTTTGATCGTTTTATTTTTTTGAGACAGGGTCTTCTGTAGCCCAGGCTGGTCTCAAATTCACTATATAGCCAAGAATGGTCTTGAACTTTTGATCCTCCTGCTTCTAGCTCCAGAGGGCTGGGATTAGAGGCATGTGCTGCTATGTCCAGTTTGTGCAGTGCTGGGGATCAAACCCAGCGCTTCATGCATGCTAGGCACTCTACTAACAGCCACAGCCCCAGCCTCAAGAGGTGTATTTTTCTTTTTCTTTTTTTAAAAAAATATTTTATTTATTTATTTTTATGTGTATGAGTGTATTGCCTGCATGTATGTGAGTGCACCCATGTCATGCAATGCCATGGAGGTCAGAAGAAGGCTTCGGATTCCCCTGGAACTGGAGTTAAGGACGGTTCATAACTGGTATATGGGTGTTGGGAATCGAACCCAGGTCCTCTGCAAGAGCAGTCAGTGCTCTTAACTGCTGAACTATCTCTCCAGCCCCAAGACATGTATTTTTCTAACACTGGACTCTGTTGTGTACTCATCACTGAGTGGAGGGTTTATCTGTACCAGGCACTTTTATGAGGTACCTAGAGATCAAAACCAGCCTGCTTCCTGCTCCCATGGACTTAAAAGGAGAAGGAGAAGAAGGAGAGCAGTGTGGTGACCATAGAGGTAGTGAGAGCCCAGAAACAGCACTCTAGGGTGGGTGACAGTGTACGTGACGAGGGCTTCTGTGAAGCTGAGGGTCAAGGAAAGTCACTCTTGGGAGGTGATGCGTGATCTGAGACTGAAGTTGGCTCAAAGAAGCCTGGAGACAAAGTGGTACGGTGGGTTCATTACTCAAAGGGCAGGCCCGGCTCTGTGTGGGCTTTTTCAGCCTTGTTTATGATATTTAGCAAAGCAGCTGTATTCGGGTCTGCAGCATGTTTACCACAAGGTCCTTGAGGGGGGACCAGCTGGGTACATTTGAGAGTCAGAAAAATAAGTTCCTGGGGCTTGACCCAAGTAGTGAGGGGCCGAGGGGCCTTGCAGGTGGGGCCTTGGGAGCCTTGGGAGGAAATTTTGATTATAAGAGAAGTGGGAAGCCACGAGTAAGTTATTAAGCCTTGGGGCAAAGTGCTCTGGTTATATAATTAATGTGAGCCCAGCTGGTTTGTTATCAAAGAAATCTAACATGTGAATACAGGAGGCTCTGTGTTGTTTCTTATAAAAAACCCTAATATATTTTTATTTGTATCCTCAATTATGGTTGTGGTGTGGATGCGTAAAACAACTACCTTTAAATGCATTCAAAATTTAAAGTGAGAGTATTCTTTCATCCGTGATCACCCTTATCCTTTCCACCCTCTTCTGCAAATGACAGTCACTATGAGCATTCTGGTCTGCATGCTGATATTTTCTCTGTAATAAAATAGTGTAGACACATGCATGCTCTTCATACACACACACACACACACACACACACACACACACATGACTAGGTGTGGAAATGAAAAATGGGCCTTTCTATAATGTCATGGGCCTTTACATAATGTCATGTAACCTGCTTCTTTCTCTTAATTCAAAACCAAGACATTTTCTAAATCTCTTGCCTGTATAACCAACTTGTTCTTTTAGTGATTTCATAGAGTTCTGTTGTTGACTATACTGTAATCCATTTAACAGTCTATCAGAAGATGGAATTTCTTCAGCTTTGGCTGTTTTAAGTGGTGATAGTTTTTATTGCTTGGGTATGAATTCTATGTTTGAGATGGGGGATATATTTTTCTTTACTAAGAAACGATTAAGGATTGGAAAGATGGTTCAGTTTTGAAGTGTCTGATATGCAAGTATTAGGACCTGAATTTGACCCCAGAACCCACTTTTTAAACAGTCAGCTGTGGTAGTATGTGTGTATCATCCCAATGCTGGGAAGGTGAACACAAGAGGATCCCTGGGGTTTGCTGGTCAACCAGCTGACCTAGCCTACTTGGTGAGTTCCAGGCCAATAAAAGAGCCTGCCTAAAAAACAACAAGGTAGGGGCTGGAGAGGTTGCTCAGTGGGTAGAGCACATGCTACTCTTTCTGGAAACCTGAGTTTGCTTCCTAGCACCCACATCAGACAGATCTCCAGCTCTAGGACATCCATTGCCCTCTTCTGGCCTCTGAGGATACTGCACTTGCACACACCTCAGGCACACATATACATGTAATTGAAAATAAAATAAAATCCTTTTTTATAAAAAAAAGAAAAAACAAGGTCCCTGAGGAATGACACCTGAGTTGTCCTCTGACCTCCACATACACCCAGACATACACATATACACATAGCCAGAAGAGACAATTAAACCATGAGTTTTAAAATCCATTAGTGTGCCCTAGCCCAGTCTGCACACTGGGTAAGAGGGAAAGCTCTTTTCTTGGCAAGGGTGTGAAATAGTCCATCAGTCCCCAGGTATGGCAGGGCCGTTGTTTGCCACCAATTCTGTAATCTTGATTGTTCATGGACTGGCTGCTGGGACTAGAAATGCTGCCAGCCCCAAACACTCACACGAATGAGGAACATATGGAGGAAATGCTAAACTCACCTATTCTGTATGCACGTGCAGCCTGGCCCACTCCCCAGGCACTCCTTGCTGTGCGGGCACAGCTGCAGGCCTGGATCCAGTTGCTTTGCCTAATATCATGAGTAACTAAAGTCAGGGACAAGGCTCACAAACAAAAGACGACAGAGCCAGGCCTGCCCTTCGCATAATGAACCCATCCTTCTGCTTTTCCAGAGATGTGATTGTCGGAAGCAGTGGTGAGCATGTTCAGAATCAAGTACACACTTCTCTATTATCGAATTGACATTTGCAAATATCACATCCTATTAAAAACAAAGGAGTGTAGGGAGAAGACTGGGCTGATGAAAGGTCTTAGGAAAAAGAAAGGACTTAGAGTCATCTTTCTGCCTGTATTATTTTCCCCTTGAAACAGTTGAACACTGGCCTGGCTGAGGTATTCCAGGAAGACCTCAAAGCACTTGAGGTTTGAGTGTCATTTGGGGGGATTTGAGGGAGCAATGTCTCTGTTCAGGGTGTATCTAGTGGTTCAGTTGAGGCAGCAGTTAGCTGAAATGGGCATCTCCCCCTCCAGTGGACTCTCAGACATAGAAGGGCAGGACTTTAGTCTTTGGGTGTGTCAAGAACACAAGATCATGTTTTATTTTAAGATTTATTTTTATTTATGTGAATGTGTGTGCCTGTGAGGGGATATGTGTTTACCATGTGAGCACAGTGCCCTGAGGCCAGAAGACAACATCTAATCCTGTGGAACTGGAATTGCAAGTGGTTGTGAACCACTGAGGTGGGTGCTAGGAGCTGAACTAGTGCCCTTAACTGCTGAATCATCTCTCCAGCCCCAAGATCACAGTTTTGTGTTGAACATATACATAGCTGAATTTTGCTATGAAACCAGCAAGTTTTTTTTGAGACAGGGTCTCCTTGTAGCCCCAGCTGGCCTGGAACTCACTACATAATGGACCAGACTGGCCTTGAACTCACAGAGGTCCACCTGCCTCTGCCTCTGCCTCCCGCATGCTGAGATTAAAGGCGTGTACCACTACATCTGGCTTGAAACCAGCAAGGTTTATCCCACCTCCTAACTCAGCCTCTGTGTACTTACCTCCTGTTCACCCTCAGTGATGGAGAGGGTTCCTGCATTCGGAACTGTGGTGATTTCAGAGGTTCCAAGTAATTGGACACTTGGTCCCCAGTTTGTGGCATTGTTTGTGGAGGGTCATGGAACATTTATGAGATGTGGCCATGTTGGAGGAAGCACATCACTGGGGGGTGGGCTTTGAGAAGTCTTAAGCCTCGTTCCCACTGCCAGTTTTCTCTCTGCTTCCTGGGCCTGCTTAAAGATGTGAGTGCTCTGGTCACCTCTGCTGCCATGCCTCCCTGCCATGATGGACTCTTTAGTCCCTTTGGAACTATAAGCCAAATAAACTCTCCCTTCTATAAGTTACCTTGGTCATGATATTTTACCAGCAACAGAAAAGTAGCTAATACAGAAATCCTTCCAGATTGGTTAGTATATTAGAACAGCATACTTATTTCAAATAGTATTAAATTAAATTAATAGTTGACAGGGTCTCATGTAGACCAGGTTAGCCAGCATGGTCTTGAACTTCTGATCTTCCTGTCTTCACTCCTTAAGTGTTGGAATTAGAGGCCTGTGCCACCATGCCCAGTGTTGTGGTGCTGAGGATTGAACCCAAGGCTTCATGCATGCCAGGCAAGCACTCTACCCAGTCGCATAAGAAGGGGAATGTTTTATGACAAATTACAGTCTCCCTTACTCCCTTCTGTATATCAGAGCTACATTGTGATAGAAACTGCTGATAAAACATATTAGATGGAGGCTCAAAAGAATCAAAGCCTCACTGAGGAAATGTCAAAAAGTGGGTAGAGCACCTTTTTTCTTGGATTTTATGTTTTATAACATTGAGTTGGTCTATTTCAAAAGAAGATGGTCAAAAGACATAGCTCAGTGGTTAAGAACGTTTGCTGCTCTTGCAGAGGACCTGAGTGAGTTCAGTTCTTAGCACTCATGTTGGGCAGCTCATAACTGCCTGTAACTCCAGCTCTGGGGGGGGTCTGATGCCCTCTTCTGGACTCATTGGACACTACATATACAAATCTACACAGTGATGCACATAAATGCATACAATTTAAAAAAAATCTTCAAATGAAGAGTATGTATTTGGTATGTGGATGCTTGTGTGCCAGGGAATTTTATTGTGGGAGAAAATAAATTTGCACATTAGTGACTTTCCAGACATAATGACTTTGATTTATTTTCCTCCCTACCCCTGAGGGAAGGCTGGGTTATTAGATTTAGTTCCAAGAAAGACATCTGTTAGTAAGTTAATGAAAAAGCCTTAAAGTTGTTATTCAGCTGCTTTCTTTTTCTATAGAATACAAATGGTTTTAGTATGTTGATTGAAGAAGGCCTTTGAATTTCTTTGAGATCCCTTTTCTATTGGGAGGGCAGTCATAAGATGTTTTATTTTTCTTTGCCAGCTGCCTAAATCTGAGATTGAGAGTATCCACAGTTGAAGGACTGTTGCTGAGGCAGCTGAGCCATTTGTCTAGTGAACTTTAAGGGGGATGGCTTGAGAGGTGGCAGGTGGTACTCTATCTGTTATGTTTGATTTGAGACTCATATGGTGTATTAGTTACTTTTCTTGTTCCTGTGACAAAACACCTGACAAAATCAACTTAAGGAAGAAAGGGTTTATTCTGGCTCACAGTTTGAAGATATAGCCCATCATGGTGGGGAAGTCATGGCAGCAGGAGCATGAAGCAGCTGGTAACACTGCATCTACAGTCAGGAAGCAGAGAGAGATGAGTGCTGGTGCTCAGCTCACTTCCTTTTTATTCAGTCTAAGACCCGAGCACATTGAATACTGTTGCCCACAGTTAGGGTGGCCCTTTCTACCTCTATTAACCTAATCTAGAAACTTCCCACAGACATGCCTAGAGGGTTATCTTCTAGGTGATTCTAAATCCTGTCATGTTGACAATCAGTATGAACCATCACACATATGGACATGGATTCCCAAGGGGTCTGATGAAGGACTGGACATCTGCTAGGTTGGAAGTGACTTGGGAGGCCACCCAATGTCGCTTTCCTGACTACTTTTCTATGATAATCTTAGACAGCAACCCTGCAGCTCCCACTTGGGTACAAATAACTTTCCTTTATATGGCTTTCTGAAAACTAATTGTAAAAAGTGTGCATACTCTAAATATAACAGAAGTCCCTGATTTTTCAATTAATGCATATCCATTTACAGACCAAAGAATATCAAAGTTGTGAAAATGAAAACTGCCATTCATCTTGCCCTCCTGAGAAAGTGATGAACATTCAGGGGGCTTTTTCCTCTCCCTCTCTTCTGTACATGACCAGGTTTATACACGACAGAACTAAGTACATTCTGTATGTTCTATCCTACCTCCACTGAATTTTCTAGAGTGGTAATTTCTACATCATTAAAATAATACTTTTGTGGTCTAAGAGTTCATTAATGTTGTATCTTTTGGATGCACCTGTATCAGTCTTCCCTTTAACTGAACACTTGTGCAGGGGGCGTGGTGATATGGCTCAGTTGGTAGAGTGTTTGCCGAGCAAGCAGGAAGCCCTGTGTTCAATCCCTAGCCCTGCAAAGACAGGGCTCTAATCCCAGCACCCAGGAGGTGGGGGCAGGAGGATCAGAATCCAGGTTCATCTTCTACTACACAGTGAGTTCCAGACCCTCCTGGGCTACATGAAACTCTGTCTCAAAAAACAAAAACAAGGGGGCTGGAAAGATGGCTTAGTGGTTAAGAGCACTGTCTACTCTTGCAGAGAATCTGGGTTTGATTCCCTGCACCCACATGGCTGCTAACAACCATCTATAACTCCAGTTCTAGGGGATCTGATGCCTTTTTCTGACCTCCCAGGGCATTGCATGACGTGGGTGCACTTATGCACATGCAGGCAATACACTCATACACATAAAATAAAAATAAATAAAAATATTTTTAAAAATAAAGAGAATATTTTTAAAATATTAAATTTTAATTTTGGCTCAGCGGTTAAGAACACTGACTGTTCTTGCAGAAGACCCGGGTTTGAATCCCAGCACCCATATGGCCGCTAACAACTGTCCGTAATTCTAGTTCCAGGGGATCTGACAGCCTCTTCTGTCCTCCGTGGGCATTGCACAACACGGGTGCACTTACCTACATGCAGGCAATACATGCAAATACATAATATAAAAATAAACATAAAATAAAAATAATAAATAAAAAATATTTTAAAAAATGAAGAGAAAAGGTTTGAAACAAAAACACTTTGGGTTCCTCCCTCCCCCATTGCAGCACAGCAGAGAGAGCCTTGCACATTTTTACATCCATTTGATTATATTTTTAAGGAAGAAAAGACCTTGAAATGGAATCTCTGATTAGAGGTATGAGATGTATTACTAAACTTTCACCAGCATTGAGTATTTCACTTACAGAGTTGACAATTTAAGAGGCAAAATGGTGTCAATTAAAACTAAAATGGCTTTTAAAGGGCATGCCAAACTGATTGTTTGGCTAAGCAAGATTTTCTGGAATGCTTACTCAACCAGAGTTTAGTTCACCTAGCTGTACTGTCCTCTTCTTTATAGAACTGTTGTGATGGGACTGGGAAGATGGCTTGGTGCATAAGAGCACTTGCTGGGCAAGCATGAAGACCTGAGTTAGAAATTTTTCACCAGGTCTGGTGGTTAACTGTGTACTGACAGTACAAAACTCTAAAGTGGCTGCTAATGTGCTCTATTTGTGACTAAAAATCCTTGATATGCTTTAAAAAATTGATTGGTTAATAGCAGTTGCCTTGCCAAAGGCAGAAAATGATGCTGTTTATTGAAGGAAAGGAAGCCTGAGAAACCGGGGGAGCAAGGGCCTTTCCGGGTTTTCTCAGAGATGGAGCTAGAGACATCATTAATAGCTTCATAGCTACACATATCTGCACCCAAACATATATACACAGACCAGCATATTTTCACACACATATATGTATAGATGCATATGTGCAGATGGATCTATACATGCATGACCACACATACGTGCACACACACATACATATATACACATATATGCCTATATAATACATATATGAGTGAATATCTACACATATATGCATATACAGACATAGACCAGCGTATACATACATACAGACATATGCACAGATATATACATGTATGCATACATCTATACATGCACACATATACATATATACACATGTACACACATATACATACATGCCTATATCTATGCCTATATCCAAGCATATATACATGCATATATACACACATGCATGTTCATACACATATACATATGTACATATACAAATATATAAATGTCTGTATATCAATAAATATATACAGATATATATGTATGTCTATACATGTGCATATTTATACAAACATTCCTAAACGAAAATGAAATTTGGAGGGCTGTAGTTCAGCAGTACAATGCTTGCCTTGCACATGTGAAGCCCTGGGTTTGATCCCCAGAACTGTAGAGAAAACCCCAGAAGCAAAACAAACAAAACTCCAGAAATTTGGAAATGGCCTGCCCCCTTGTCTGTCATCCTGGTCTTTTCTGTAAAGGGCGATTTTTGGCATGTGACCTTTTAATAATCCTGTGGATAATTCCCTAATTGATTGGCTGGTGATGCTTTTATTACATAGGGTAGCTGCTGTCCAGTGATGGCTCACGGGCTCTGGCCTTGCCTCCTCACCCACCAACATGCTATTCAATCAGCAAAGGTTGTAAATTGCATATCTCTTTCACAGCTTTAAATCTGGAGCTCCCCCCGCCCACCACAGAGCATGTTAATGGTTAATAAAGCCACTGTGTACACATGCATCAGTCTTAAACACAAGACCCTAATTCTGTCATTCAGTTAACTACCTCTGGCTTTAATAGGGCAGATTGAATATGGAGCTGTGATTACCCAGTGCCTCATTAAACAAGCTCCGTGAAGGGTGGAATCGTTCCTCCCCATCTGTCAGAAAGCCAGCAGGCTGGTAATTAGGAAGGGAATGGTTTGCAGGACTGATCTGAGACATGGGGCTTTTTTCTTTGAACATGCATGGGATTCGATCTTTTCCCTCTTGGTTTTAAAAAACAAACAGCAGATTAATTCAGAATCAGTGAGCAGACAAATTAGAGCAAAATGGGGCACTTGGAATGGTGGGTCAAGTTGGAATGAGCCTTAGATGAGCCGTTAGAATAATTATGGGGTAGTAATAAACATCTTTTCCTTTTATTGCACCCCAAATCATTTCCCCATGAGGCTGGCAGTTGGTCCTTACAAGGCTGTTTTTCTTGTTGACAAAACAAAGGCTGCAGGCTGCTGAGTGTCAGATCTGTGACCCCAACACAGGCACTGTGGGCTCTCTATGAGCAGATCCTGGTTCTACGAGCAGATCCTGGTAGCTTCTGGTTGTGAGACTGTGTGTAGGAGTAAATTATCCAATTTATGTACACATGAGGTCTCTGAGTATTAGAATCTTAGTTGCTGTTAGTGCCCAAAGTATTTATTATTATAGCCACTTACCTACTTAGTTTGTTCTCCTTTTAGGAGATTCTCAGGAGCAAATAAAGGGAAGGGGATTCTTTTTGATTGATCAGCTGAGCCTTTGTATGTGTGTCTGTGTGTGTATGTATGTGTGCGTGTGCATGTGTGTATGCAGGTGTGTGTGTATATATATATAAAGAAGTCAGAGGACAACCTTAGATGTCATTCCCCAGGATCTGTCCACCTTGCTTTTTTGAGACAGGGTCTCTCATTGGTTGGATGCTCACCTATTAGGCAGGTTTGGCTGGCCAGTGAGCCCCAGGATCTATCTACGTGTCTCCATCTCCCCAGTGCTGGGATTATGAGCACATGCCACCACATCTGGCTTTTTTTACATGGGTTCTGGGGATTAAACTCAGGTCCTCATGCTTGAAAAGCAAGCATTCTATGGTCTGAGCCATCTCCCCAGCCCATCGCTTTCTTTTAAACACCGTGTCAGGCCTGAACTGAGAACCTCCTCATGAGAATTCTCTCCTCACAGTCAAACAACTGGCTCCATTACATAGATGATAGAACTGTGGTCGAGAGGAGTTCCATAGCTTTCCTGAGGTCATGGTCACTGGAAAATACTGGTCCTGAGATATTGGTCTCTGCTTCTAAGGCCTATGCTCTGGGTGCCTCCCTTATACCTCTTTTGTAGCAAGAAAGAAGCTCACTGGAGTCGGGCTGCTGCCGTTAGAAAATAAAGCAGTTATGGACTTCAGGAAGTGATCGTGTGTGGAGTCCTTAGATCCACATCTTTTTTTAAAATTTTTTTTTAACTTTTAAAAAAACTTTATTGAGATCAAGTGTAGATCCACACCTTTAGTTAACGCTTCTACAAATGAATCCTCTTTGGAACATTGATTCTGTGTTTGGAGAATGTGTAACCGTATGAAATACATAGTAGCACAGAAAAACACAAGAGCTAGTTTATTTAGTTTATCAGATATGAGTGACCACAGTCTAGGAACACAGATTCAGTCACCCCAAATACCATATTCCAATGTGGTAACAGTTTCCTGAAGTTTTTATAGTAATGGAACAAAGAAAATCATAATTCAAGACACTTTAAACACATTGGTGGAAATACCAGGTAGGCGGGTTACAACAAAACTGGCAAATCTCTGCTGTGGGTCTCCGGCTGTCTGATGCCATTCTTAGCCTTTTGGGTCGGTGGAAGCTAGAGGTCTCTTAACACTCCTCAGAGGTTTCCCTGATAGCCACAGCATTTTTGGTTAGACACAGCAGTAGCCAATGAGTAGTTATTGAAGGGGTTAAAGATAGCCTGAGGTAATTTAGCTGTAGATATGCTACCTTCTGACTCTATACTCACAGGAGTTCTAATCAGTCAATCAGCCTTGTAGAATCTTAATACAGGTGAGGCGTTTTCCTGAAAACCAGTTCACAGGAGTGACAAGCTGTTGTTATCATGGTCTCTTTTTCCCTTGTTTGCTTAAAGTGGTAGCATGTAGATTTGGGTAAATAATAAAATTGTCTTCCTCCATCCCTGCCCTTTGGCCTTTATGTTAGCTATGGAAGCTCAGTTTGCAGATACACACCTTGAGGGTGGACAGCCACTTTTGTGCTTTAAAGCTTGGCCCTCTCTTTTCCTGCCTTTCTGATTGAGTGGATTCAGATGGTAGAGCATGTAAGTCCTGGGGAGGCTCAGTGGGTAAGAGTGCTTGCTGTGAAAGCAAGAAGACTTGACTTCAAATCTCCAGCATTCATATAAAAGCCAAGTGTGGCTGTGAGCACCTGTGTGGAGCCCAGGGATCTATGTTGGGTGACTTCTTTTTATTTGCTCTTTATCTTATTTAAGACTTGTTTTATTTTTAATTATGTGTATGTGTGTCTATGTAGGGGTATGTGCACATGAGTGCAGGTGCTCACAGATGCCAGAGGATGGTGTAGGAGTCCCTGGAGCTGAAATCATAGACAATTATGATCTGGTACCCAAACTTGGGGCCTTTGCAAGAGCAGTATGTACCCTTAACTGCTGAGCCATCTTTCTAGCCTCCATCTTATTTTTTGAGACAGGCTCTCTCACTAAACCTGGAGCTCACCAATTAGGCTAGGCTGGCTGACCAGTGAGCCCTAGGGATCCTCCAGTCTCTGCCTCCCCAGTGCTGGGGTCACCGGTATATGCTGCTGCACCTGGCTTTTATGTGGGCACTAGGGATTCACACTAGGGATTGAACTCAAGTCCTCATGCGTTTGCAGTAGGCACTTTACTGATTGAGCCATCTCCCTGGCCCCCAGAACTGTATTTTAAAGGTAAGCCCTAGCATTTTTGTGACTCTAATAGTGGATTTCAGTGTAACTTAAAATACTAGCATTTTCAGGAAGTAGTCCCCTTGAGGTGGCGGCTTTAGTATTATTAATGTGCTTTTTCCCCAAGTTACAATGTAGTGAGACTCCAGTGTATTGATATTCTTCAAATAACTTAAAATAATTCTGTTTAAATAACAGCTTCCCATGGAGGCTGGGGGACAGCTCAGTTGGTAAAGTACTTGCCAATACCTCAGTCCAATACCAAGAACCCAGATAAAATGCCTGGGATGGTATTGAGTGCTTATAATCCCAGTGCTGGGGAGACAGAGACATTTGAATCCCTGGAGATTGCTAGCCAGCCAGCCTAGCCTACTTGTTGATCTACAGGCCAGTGAGACACCCTGCCTCAAAAAACATGATCAATGGCACCTGAGAAACATCCAAGGCTGTTGTCTGGCAGCCCCATGCATACATGCACATGTACAGCTACATATATGTGAACACACATAAAGAAAACCATCTTCCCAAGTCAAGGAATGAGTACCCTTTCTTCTTCAATGTTCTTTGTATCATTTTTTTTCCTCTCATACTGGAAAATGTCAGCCCTTCTTCAAAAGAGTAGAGAGTGTGTAGGTCACAGAGAAGTTGCAGAAATAAACAAGAGCTGGCCAAAAGTCTGGTGTGAAAGCTCCCTGGTAAGCAGTAGGTGGAACCTACAGTCTGTGGACAGTTCACTGGGAAACTCTTATTTTTCCCTACCTTGCCAGTGAGTAAATAATACCTACCATTCAGTTCTTGCATTCAGTTATACAAACAAATCTGTACCTCAAACCTGTTGACTTAAAATAAAAATCGTTAATGAGCCAGAAATCCTATTGCCACATCCAGATTAGAATTCCAGTTTCAGGATCTTTGTGACTGAGTCAAAGTTGCTCATTTTTAGCAGGAGGAAGCCAAAGGGTAGATATATTTTTCTATGCATCTGCATGTTAATGACATGGATAGAACACAGGACTCCTGATCCTTGCTCCTAACTCACTGTTTTCAGCAACAGCTCAGCTCATGTTAGAAAAATTTGTACAAAGTCTGCATGCAAGAATTGTGCGTTCGTTTAGGGTCTGGAGTGATGGCTGAGTCTGTAAAGCATTTACCTTGCAAGCACAACAAGCTGAGTTCCATCCCCAGAACACATGTAAAAAAGCCAGGCATGGGATTACATGCATGTAATCCCAGTGCTGGGGAGGCAGAGGCAGGTAGTTCCTTGGGGCTTGCTGGCCAGCCAGCCTAGCCTACTTGGTGAGTTCTAGGCCAGTGAGAGAACCTATATCAGGTAGGCAGGGCCTGAGGAATGACACTCAAGATTGTCCCCTGGCCTTCACATGCATACACATGCATATGCACATGCACCCACCCACACCTACACCCCCCCCACATGGATGTGTAGCGCATTGTGTTGGTTTAGATTGACAGACATCCACATAAAGAATATCCCATTTGTGATCCTCACATTTGCACTTGAGGCCCACTCAGCCACTAACTGGCTTTCTCAACCTTGGCAGGTCACAGACTTCTCCCAGCCCTTTCTTATTTCTTGGATTCACACTAAAGCTCTTCTCTCAACTTGTTGGATAGGGAGAAAACTTATGTTCCTCATGGCAATATGGATGGAAATCACCCATTTTCTGTATCTGAGTGCCACAGAGTGTTTGCCCCAGGGCATTTGTTCCCATAGGACTTGACTCTAAGACAGCTTACAGGCTTGGATAGATTTTACCAGAAGTCCTGAGATGACAGAAATAAATAAGTAATGTTATCTTGAGTGCCATTTTTATTAGACTTGAGCATCTATAGATTTTGTCATCTTTGGGAGTAGTTTCTAAAATATCCCCTGCGGATACTGAGGGGCAACTATGTATTACCCCAGACATAGTGCTATAGACCATCAATACCACACAGTACACCCCTGAGCCTCTTCCCTGTCCAGGGCACATAATGGATGCTCCTGAAACTGGATTCATTCACACTGTCAAGGAGGAAACTTGAGAGCTGGGGAGATGACTCAGGAGGTAAAGTGCTTCCTAGGAAAGCATTAGAAGTTCAATCCCCTAGAACCCATATAAAATAACAACAACAAAAATTGGTGTGTCAGCACATATGTGTAATCCCAGTGCTGGGGAGGAAGAGACAAGTAGATCTTGGGGGTCTGATGGCCAGCCAGCCTGGCAGAATCAGCAAGCTCCAGGATCCTTAGTAAGAGACCCTATCTCAAAAAATAAGGTGGCGGGTAATTGGGAAACACACCCAACATTTATCTCTGGTCTCTACATTACATATAAGCTCATATATGTGCACATGTATACAAACATGTATACAAACGTTTTTTGGAAAATTTGAAACATGCAATTTTTCATGTGTTGGTTGGCATGTATGATGAGCCAAGGTTGGTGATGGGAATCTTTCACTTCATTCATTGAGGCAGGGTCTTTCAATTAAACCCAGAGCTCAGCCACCTGAGCTTGTTAACAGCTTGCTCAGGAGATCCCTCGTCTCTGCCTTCCAAGGCTGGAATTTCAGGTGGACTGCCACACCCACCCAGCATGTACCTGGGTTCTGAGGATCCAAACTCTGGTCTTCACACTTGTGTAGCAAGTGCTGAACCACTGAGTCTCCTCTGCTCTCCATCTTATTGTTTGAGACAGGGTTTCTCACTGAACCTTGAGCTCATTGATTCAGCTGGGGTGGCTGGCCAGTGAAGCCCCAGGGGTTTGCCTGTCTTTCTCTGCCTTCCCAGTGCAGGAATAACAAGTATGCACCACCATGGCTGGCTTTTTTTTTTTTTTTTCCTTTACTTGGGTTCTGGGGCTCACACTCTGGTCCTCATGCTTGCAAGGCAAGCACTTCCTGACAGAGCCATCTCCCCAGCCCCTGCACTTGAGTTCTTAGTCTAGGTCCTGGGCAGAAGCAATAGCTCCCCTCTGAAGAGCAGCAGGCAGTGACAAGGCCAACCCAGTCACACACACTCTGGCTTCAGCTCAAGTGCAGTGGGGTAACATTGCTACTCACATCCAGTGGGGAGCACAAGCGAGGCACATGGCCCTGTGGGAAAGTGGGTCTCTGATGGACTTCCTCCACTCACAGGTTCTGCAAATGACCTTGCAAATGACGTGAGTAGCTGAGAGCAAGTGAGTGTGCTTGACAGTGCAATCCCACAGGCCCACTAGGAGCTGGCCTCTTGGTTGCTTCTGGTGTCAGTCTGCCCACTTTTCTCTACCATAGACCTTTTCTAAGCATGGCCTGAGTAGACCATCTCTAGGCACAAAGGCTTGGCTGAGCTAGTTCATGGTAAGCACAGTCATGGGCCTCTGCATTATGGTGGTGGGTGTTACAGTCTGATCTCTCCTTTCTCTCACAGGTTGTGCTACAACGCTGCCCTCTCCTTCCCCCACAGGGAAGCCACATCTAATATCCCCCCTCCTCCCTCCTGCCCTTTCCTCTCAGGAGCCTGTGACTCACCTTTAGGCAGCAGAATACTCTGGAAGGATGTTGCATCACTCCCAAGGCCTTGAAGCTTCTGCCTGGTTCTAATGGAGCACTCAGTCTGGGGGAATCAGCCAGTGTGTGGGAAGCCGGATTTCCCTTGGGATATTGGTTAAGCACTCTGATTGACAGTGTCTCCCTAGCCCCCATCCTCAGCTTGGCCCTCCAGCCATATCTATTGTGGGATGAATCATCTCAGTTTTCAGTCTTTGCTGTCATTCATTTGGGGCTTAAAGTCTATAGAAAGAGAGCCAGAATGTATCTCAGTTGGTAGAATACTTGTCTAGCATGCATGAGCCCTGGGTTCTATGCCTAGCTTCATATAAACTGGGCATGGTGGTACATACCTGTTATCCCAGCACTTGGGAGGTAGAGCCAGGAAGATCAGAAGTTCAAGGTCATCCTCTGCTACATAGTTCAAGAGCCCAGGTCCAGCTGGGGCTACATGAGACCCTGTCTCAAAATAAAATTTAAACATGAATAAATAAAAATAAATCTCTACTTGGATGTCTGAGAGAAATCTCTAACATTTCCAAAACTGAGCTCTTGATCCTTCCCCTTAACACTCTTCCTGTGGTCTCTGTCTCAGAGAAAAAGAACTCTATCCTTCCCTTGTCTTGGGTCTGAAGCCATGTGTGTATAGGTACACATGTATGTGCGCACACTTGTGCATGTGTGGTGTGTGTGTGTGTGTGTGTGTGTGTGTGTGTAGGTCAGGGGTCGACATCCAGTGTCATCTTTCATTATCTCCTCCTTAGTTTTTGTGACAGGGTCTCTCACTGAACCTGGAGCTCACTTATTTAGCGAGGCCATCTGGCCAGTGATTCCCCAACCTTCTCAGTAATGGAATTGCAGACTCACACCACCACTATGATTGGATATGAGTGCTGAGGATGGAATTCAGGTCCTTGTGGTTTCAGGGCAAGCACTTTACCCACTGAACCCTCTCCCCAGTCTTCAGACTGAACTCCCTTTGCTTTGTTTCTGAGTCAGCTCAGCTCTCCTCTCTGAAGGACCCTGTGTGATTCAAATGCTTCCATCCCCTACTTGAAGAAAGGGACTATGACTTATTTGTCATCACACCCCTAGCACTTAGCAGGGTTCTTGGCACAGACCCTCAGTAAATAAATACTTCTCAACCTTGGCCTGGTGCTAGGGTGGATCAGCACGCACAACCAGGTGAGGGTGTTGGGAGAGGCAGGCCACTGTTGATTCAGCTAAGCTGGCTGACCAATGAGCTCTAGGGATCTGTCTCCCAGCAGTGGGCTTCAAACATATCACCACATCAGCTTTTTTTGTGACTGCTGGGGATCCAAACTCAGGTCCTTATGCTTTCGCACCAGATACTTTACCGACTGAGCCATCTCTTTCCAGCCCTTCAGATTCTATTTCTAGGTGGACTTCAAACTGTTTGTATGACCTTGAGTCAAGCCTCCTAACCCTGGGCTTGCTGACTTTGTCTATTTGTGTTAATAAACCATTCTGCTTTCCCCTCCCCATTCATAAACTAGCAGAAAACAAACACCTGAGTCTAAGGACTCCCTCCAGGGGATTTCGAGCTGATGTGCAGAACTCTGTGTGCCTGAGGAGAAAGCTTCTATGTAAATGCAATATATTATTAATAAAATGTTTAAAAATAGCACCACAGCCTGAGATATTCAGAATGTCTTTGGACTGTGGGAGCAGGGCTCTGACACACAAGCCTTAACACTCTTTGTGTGTGTGGGGGAGGGGTAGTTATGGTTTTCAAGTGTGTAACACATTGAAAAGAAGAAAATGAGTTTTTTGGACAATTGTGAGCCATAGATACACTGGTAGAGAAAGCATGACTACAGTTCTGAAAAACTCAAGTATAACAAACCAGATGATGAAATTCTTTTGATTATTTTTCATTACACTTTAGAGTTTCTTTATAATGTGGGCCCTTGGCTGAAGGGTTAAGAGTCTTATTCTCGCCCCAGACTCGTTTGTACACAGGTGGTGCTGCCTTAGACTTCATGGAGGGAAACTTCCCGATGAGTTAAGTAGGTGGTTAGTGACTTGTTAACTAGTTGATTATGTGCACTTGACATATACATACAGGGAACCTGCTACATGTTACCATAGACTCTGAAAAGACATGGGTTATGACTTAAGGGATTTTTGTCAGTGTGTGCATGTGTGCATATGTACTTGCGGGTATACTTGTCTGTATGAGAGGCCAGAAGTCAATGTTAAGAATCTTCTGTCACTATTTTTTGAGACAGAATTTCTCACTGAACCCAGAACTCAACCAATTGAGCTACACTAGCTTGCCAGAAAGCCCTGGGGATCTACACCTGATGACATACCAAAGAAATGATTCCACCCAAGTCCAGCTTAGTGAACAATGAGTTTATCAGGTTACTTACAGGAGCACAGGAGCAGAGAAACAAAGGCAGCTGCGTTACTGGAAAGCCCATGGGTGACAACTCACAAAAGATGTATCCTTGGAGCTCCCTGTACAACTTGCAGGCAACTCCACTGAAGAGTGTTACCTCTTCCCAGCACTTCTTTCTGTTTATATGACCTTGGGAAGTAGGGGAGGGGTCTTCTAGTTTTATAAGTTTCACAGGCTTCCTGATACTTGTGAGTTTTGTTACTTCCTGAACCTTATGTTTCTGTTACTTCTTATAGCCTTTTTATTTTAAAAAATATTTTACTGATTATTTTTATTTTCTATGTATGAGTGTTTTGCCTGCATGTAAGTGCACCAAGTACATGCAATACCCACAGAAGAAGGCATCAGATCCTGTGAAACTGGAGTTATGGATGGTTGTTAGCTGGGAACCAAATCCTGGTCCTCTATAAGAGCAGCCAGTGCTCTTAACCGCTGAGCAATCTCTCCAGCTCCTACTTCCTGAATCTTAATGAGCCTCCCTCCAGGAAGGAATGCTTCAGTTTGGAGGAAATGGCTACATAACTCTTGATCTTCTGTTTCTTACAGAGCCTGTGTAATCTTGGGGGTGATATTCCTTCTGTCATCTGTATGCATAGTGGTCAAAGCCATCCATGACCTTTCAACGAAGCTGCTTCCGGAAGTGGTAAGGCCCTTCTACTTTCTTGACAGTCTTCTCTTCAATTCCCACCCTGATTCACAGTATGTGTCTGCTGGTGCCTGGGTGTAGGGAGGGGTGGATATTGAGCATGAGGAGAGAGACCATATAACATTTTCACAAATGACTTGTCAGAGTGATCCAGATGAGGAGACCCCACACATGTGAAGTGGTACCCGGCTGTGTGTCCTGCTCTTGAGGCTCTTTGACTAGTTTTAAAGCAAGATGGCATTGTCTGTATAAAGAAATAGGATTGTTTAGTGCAGCTGTGATCCAGTCTGTTCTGGATCCATCCAATGATTGCTGTAATAAGAATTATTTATTTTTCCTTTGCACGTCAATTCAGTAAGTAAATCTATTTACATTAGATTTTCTAGCACAACTGACATTTGGATATAGAAACCTGAGAACATGATCTATTATTGAAATGTCTCACTGTTTTGTCCTCTGGGCAAGAGTCATTACTTAAACTCCTGTCCATATGTTTTTGTAGCCTCCTGTTGGCAATCTTTATAGAAGGCAACTGGTTTGGTTATGAGGTGATAAAGATGCTGCCATGAAAATAATCGTCTACATACACGTTCATGGCAATGTGAATGCAAAACAGACTTATAGGATATGATTCTATTTTTGCTTGGCTGCAACACACCATCTAAATAAGGCAAGATGATTGGACTGTTTTCACTTTTGGAAGGATGTACATATTAATCCTTTGGGGATGATCTATTGTATATGTGTTTCTCTGTGTTTGTGTGTGCATATGTGTTTATAGTGATGATAAAAATGTAAAGGAACAATCTACTGCATTTAGTAGAGACATTAAAATGGCTGCCTAAGTTGTTTCTTTGCTCCCTTCTAAGCCTTTTCTTGCATAATGCATCAGCACCTTAACAGTTATTTATTACCATAGTTGGCCTGAAACTGAGCCTCTGATATCTCAGTGACAGGAAGGAAAGATGGGTAGCAGAACAGGAAGGTATCTACTTAGGGTAGTCATTTTCAATAGCACTTAGCTTATGACAATATTACTGTTTCCTGTACCCTTGGACTCTTCCTCTCCTAATTACCAAGTTCTTTCCACATGATCTGCCCAACTGCTGTAGGTCTTAGACTCTACCTTTTCCCCCATCAAACTTGCTGTCACATATCCCATTCTGCTAGAATCTGAATCTGCTTAATATAGAAGGCACCGAGTGTGATTATGCATGTTACACGTCAGCCAGGTTAACACCCTGCATTTTTCAGAGGATACAAATACACCCGAATGTCAAGAAATATTACCAGATCGGAATTTTTAGCACTACACCAGTAGACACATTCATTTATTTAGGTGTTAAAGATTAATTTCCAGTAGGCATAACTTGACAAAGGATGAATGACTTTGTTGACAGGCTCCTGTAGAAACCCCTTGTTTTTCTCTTGGGAGCTGAACTGCTTTGGGTGGGAATGGTCGCTAGTTCTCCCATGCCGTAGATCCTCTAGGTGAAGAAGCTCGGCAACTTCAACTCCTCCTCATGATATAAATGTCTAATGTTCTGCCCCATGTGGGGTTCAGAGTGTGAAAGGCTACATGATTGCATCCAAGGTGGGCTCTATCATTGGGGAATCCATGGCCACTGCAGTCTTTGGCCAGTTCTGGAGTGTGATTAAAAAAGTTACACACTCACACCCGTTTGTGGACATCTTATATATGGTTGATTTTCTTTTTAAGCTTTCAGCATCATGAAAGGTTAACAAGAGCAAAGGGGCAGGGAGGTTCCTGTTGCCTGAGCAGTACACAGGGCCAGGTAATGCTACCAGGACATGACTCTACAATTTTTTTGATGCATCTGTGTGCATGTATGTATGGATGTGCATGCATATAAGGTATGCATGTGTGTAGAGCCAGGGGACAATCGTTAGGAACACCATCCCTCTCCTTTGATTCAGGGTCTGTCATTGGCCTGGAGCTCTCTTATTTATCTAGATTGACTGCTCACTGAGCCCCAGGGAGCCATCTGTCTCTGCCATCCCAGAATTGAGATGAAAAGTATGCCACCATGCCTAACTTTTTATGCAAGTTCCAGAGATTCAACTCAGGTCCTTAAGCTGGCAAGGGAAGCACTCTACCAACTGAGCTATCTTCTGAGCCCACTTTCTTTTATTTCTAATTAGCGTACAGAGTAACAAGTTTTCACATGGTATTTTCATACATACGCCCCCGACTCCCTGTACCTGCAACCCTATTTGTACCCTTCCACCCCCAGTGTTCCCCCTTCCACTTTCATATCACATGTATTCATGTATTCTCTCCCACCATCTCCCTTAAAACCTCTTTTTCTCTTTCTCATGGGCCCTTTCCGGTTTCCTGACTGCTCCCCACACTCAATTCTACATAAACACACATATGTAAAAAGTAGAAGCTAGGATCGGCTTATGAGAGGGAATGCAGTATTTATCTTGCTGAACCTGGGTTACATCACTGAATGTATGTTCCAGTTCCATCCATTTTCTTGCAGATTTCATTTCTTTAATGATCGAATAAAATTCCATGTGTATATGGACCACATTGTCATCATCCATTTATCTCTTGATGGACTTGTAGGTCAGTTCCATTTCCTTGCTATTGGGAGTAGAACAGCAATTAACATGGATGTACAAGTATCTCTGTAGTAGGATATGAAGTCCTTTGGCCATATACCACAGATTTTTTTCAATCAAGCGTTCTGGTTACTTTGCTCTGCACAAAGGAAGTATCTAAAATCCAGCTGACTATAGGCAGGCTCTCAATCTCTGGTCTGCTGTGACTCAGAATGAGTGTTCAAACATAATGCTTCATATAAATTAGATTTGTAAACTCAAATGCCCACAGAAGTCAGGCCTGGGGAAGAAGAATTTGGCAGGTTTGTGGCACCAAAGAACATGTACCCAGTTACAAGATCCAGCCTCCTTGAGAGTTTTTGTGCCAGAGGAAAGAGTGGAAACCTTCATTTAACACCAGATTGACTGGGTTGGGGAGACACGCAGTGGTTAAAGGACCTGACTTCCACCCCCAGCCAGGACCCAGGTGAAAAGATGGATGTAGTAGTGCATACCTGTAATCCCAGCATTGCAGGGAGGAGACAGGAAGATCCCTGGGCTTGCTGGTCAACCATTTTGGCTGAGTCAGGGAGCTCCAGGTTCAGTGAGAGACCCTGTCTCAAAAAGTAAGGTGGAGAGTGATTGAGGAAGACATCCTTCCAGAATCTCTCACTGAACCTGGAGCTCACTGTTTTTCATCTAGGTTGGCAGCTAACAAGTCCCAGGGATCCACATACCTCAGGCCCCCGAGGTACTGAGATCACAGGTTACGGCTAATTTTTTATGTGGATGCTAGGATCTGAACTTAGGTCCCCATACTTGTACAGCAAGTACTCTTACCCATCAAGCCATCTCCCCAGCTCATAATGGGTAAGTTTTCAACAAGAAATCTGAATTACTGGGAGAGAGCCAATTGTAAAATTGGCTCTGAACCTCCAGGGTGTCACCAGTCTTTGGGGGTTTAGTTAGAAGTGGAACTGGACCAGCCTGGTTCTTGGGGGAGCACTGAAACAGGACTCTGGGGTTTTTGCTACAAGAGTGAGGGGCATAAAGTTGCTCCCCCATACCGTATAGCCAGTTGCTTTGGTTAATGAGATAAATTTCAGAAGATTCTTCTCTGAAACCCAGCATGCACCTAGGTTCTGAAAGCCAAGTAGGAGTGTGCTGTGCTGTGATATGAAGTCAGTGCTTGCTTTGTTTATTTATTGTTAGGTTGCTATTTATTTATTTACAACATGAGAGAAAGTAATTTCTGGGGCTGTAAATATGGTTCAGCTGGTAGAGTGCTGACCTAGCATCAAGCCCTGGGTTCCACCCCCAGCATCGTATAAACTAGGCATGATGGTATGTGTCTGTAATCTCAGTAATCAGGAGGTGGAGGCAGGAGGATTAAAAATTCAAGGTGGTCCTCAGTTACATTGTGAGTTTGAGGCCATCCTGGGATACTGAGACCCTGTCTGAAAAACAAACAAACGAATGAATGAATGAATACATAAATAGGCAAAAATAAATAAATAAAAAGAAAGAAAACAACTTCTAAACAAAAAAGAGCAAGTTCCAGAAATCTGTGATTCTTCCCACCCTCTGACCACCTTACCCACTGCATCTTATTTTAGCTTTTCGTTGGCAAGTAAAAGGTATGTGTGCTCATGGTATGTGTCTGCTGTTGAATGGCTGATGTGGATTGACTTACTCTCTTATTTCCCTTTTCTTCTTTTTTTTTTTTTTTGGTCATGGGTTGCTTTCAAAGGGGGCATCTGCACTTCCTGTTTTTGGCCCCCACCGCACCTGCTGTGGTAAGGATGGGCAGGTGATGTGCTTGTTTTGCTGGGACATGTGGGGCTCTAGAGGCTAAAGCTGTCTTCCTGATGTGGTCAGCTGGCCTGTGGAAAGCCCAAGTTTGAACTCATGTCTCTTCTACGGGGCTGCCTGAACTCCTGGCTCTATAGACCTGGGTGTCTTTGCTGAACATTGGCTTTTAGGTGTTGGCTTTGGGGAATGTCTCCTTTTCCTCCCCTTCCACTTCTTCTCCTCCTCCTCCTCCCCCTCCTCCCCCTCCCCCTTCTCCTCCTCTTCCCTTTCCCCTGGCCTTCTTCCTCCTCATTTCTCCTCTCCCTCCTGACTACAACACATGTATCATGTTACATATGTATGACATGCTCCCACACAATAAATAAATAAAATTTAATTTAAAACATTTTATTTTTATTTTGTGTATATGAGGGTATTGCCTGCATATATGTAAGTGCACCTGTGTCATGAAATGCCCATGGAGGCCAGAAGAAGGTGTCAGATCCCTTGGAACTTGTGTTATGGACAGTTGTTAGCCACCATGTGTATGCTTGGATTTGAACCCAGGACTTCTGCAAAAGCAGTAAATACTCTTAACCGCTGAGCCATCTCTCCAGCCCCATAAAATGTGATTTAAAACTGTCAGTTCATCCCTCTTCTTCTTGGCAGCCTGTCACTTCCTGCTCCTGTTCTGACTTCAGTTCCCGCCTCCCTGATTTAATCATGCTGCCATAGTCTAACTGGAGATGCCCCTGCCTTTGAGTTCCTTTGTTACCCCATGTTCAAACCCTAGCTCCTCCCCTGTCTGCCCCCGCCAGTGTATTCACTGTAACATCCCTTTAGGGATAAGTATTTGACAGAGGAAATGGGAGAACGGTTGTCTGTGGAGGAAATACTACTGATTCAGGGCTAAGCAAGGATTTTCTGGGCATTGCTACCCACCCAGGCAGTGAGTCTGCTGTGGCCTTCTGAAACAAGCATGTTTCTAAAAGTTTTGTCTGTACCCAGTGAGCTCAATGAAGCTTAAAGCATTGGGGTTAAGGGTGCAAGCCAAGAACCCAACTGTGAACTGAAGTTCTCAGAAAGAAAAATACTTTTAAAAGCCTTGTTTATGATAAGATTCTACAAAACTGGTCGACTGATTATGTGATTGTGGGGAGTTGGAATGTTACAAGTCTGAGGCCAAATTATCTTAGACTTCCTTAATAGCCATCCATTGCCCACCTCTGTGTCTGTCATGTGAAACTTTGGGGATGTAGTGACTTACAGGCTGCTAGCTCCCATCAGCTCAAAACCTAAGAATATCATCACATAGCATATGAGGCCTATAACAGATCCCTCCGCTTTGCTGTGCCCCACCTACCTGAGATTTCCATTGATGTACTTGAAAAATACTTGAATTATGAATTCCTTTGTTTCGTTACTATAAAAACTTCATGAGGACAAGCAAGATGGCTCAGCAGGTAAAGGCACTTGCTGTGCAAGTCTGGGGACCTCAGTTCAATCCCAAGAGTTCACTAAAGGTTGAAGGAGTGGATTTACTCCACAAAGTTGTCCTCTGAACTCCACATGTGCACTATGACAGATGTCCCCTCCCCCCATCACACACAATAACAATAATAAATTTAAAAATTTTTATGAAACTGTTACCACATTGGAGCATGGTATTTGGAGTAACTTGAATCTGTGTTCCTGGGCCATGGTCACTCATATTTGGCTCCAGAATAAACTATCTCTTATTTCCTTTGAGATGAGGGCTCAGGTTTTTTGCATTAACACAACCCTGCCTCTTTCTCACTGGGCGAACTTAGGGCAGGTTGTTTAATATTTTTCTGCCTCAGTTTTTTGTTTTATAAAATGCAAATACTAATGGTATCTTGATAAAATTAAATATAAGGTGTAAGGGCTTTGCTTAGCACAGAACATGGAAGAGTGGATATTGCTGGGCTAGAGAAGAGGCTTCTGAGGACGACTGTCACCCTTTTGATGTCTTCAGTATGGGAAATCAGACTGTATTGAACTGTCCAGGAAATGCCTTCAAAGACGCTTTCAGCTCAGGCTGGATAATGCTATAGGCTGTTTCCTGTGGAGCAGCTTGTGATTCCCGAATCCTCCATCAGCTACAGATTCATCTTCCAGTGTTATGTGCTGTCCAGCATAACTCTAAATTTAACTTGGGCGTTGAACTGACTAACACTTAAAAAGCAGGGCTCATTTGTAAAGTGTTTGCCTTATAGGCATGAAGGCCTGAGTTTGAGCCCCAGGACCCACATAAAAAGAAGGCAGATGTGGTGGCAGTAGATGGTAATTCCTTCCAGTGATAGGAGGTGGAGACAGGATAGGTACAACCTTAGGGCTTGTTGGCCAGCCAGCCTAGCCTACGAAAAAAAAGGTGAATTGTGGAACTGGAGAGATAGAGATAGTGATAAGAGGGTTTGTTCTACAATCACGAGAACTTGAATTAGGAGCCCAGAACCCACATAACAAGCCATGCAACTCCATAAATGCTTATATCCCCAGTTCCATGGTGGGTGGAGACAGGAGACAGGAGGATCACTGAGGCTTACTGGCCTTCAGCCTAGCCAAGCAAATGTGAGCCCTAGGTTCAGTGAGAGACTCTGCCTCAGAAGAATAGGTGGAGAGTGATAGAGGCGGACACTTGATACTCTCTTCTGGTCTCTGCATGGGAGCACAGGACTGTACACTTGCACACATGCATACACATATGCTCACACACATAAGTATACTATATACATGTATACACACATGTATCCTTTCAAAAAATGGTAGCTGGTTTCTGAGGAATGACACTTGAGGTTGACTTCTGATGTCCACATGCTTGCATGAGCACATGTATGCACATTCACACACACATACACACACTATATTGATCAAAGTGTATTCTTGAAATATGGAGGCTATGCTTAGCCACAAATGACCTCCCTTTGCTAGGTCAGCTGGGAATCCTGCTGAGGTCCCCAGGAGATAAAGAGTTGCTATGAAGGCAGGTTTAGGTTCCTGAGTGTGACCCAGACACTTCGCTCTAAGGATGTTGACAGCACTGTTTATTTAGCTCTACCATAAATAGGAAATATAAGAAGAGAACATGTGTGATTAGGCAGGGAAGCTAAACAGTAGGCTAAATATACCAGCTGTCTCTGAAGGTAGGCAGAGGAGCTGTGGCTGAAACGCAGATGACTTTACGAGATTGCCACACACCCATGAGGAGCCCTCGGTGGCTCAGGCTCCAGAATTTTAAAACTTTCAAGCCTCTGAAAGTGTGGGCAGATTGTCATCTTGTCTCTTATATACACTGGGAGTTGACTGTCAGTTCCGGTTTCCTAGGAAATGATTGTACAAGAATCTCTGATTGGTTCCCTTCCTGGCTCTGGAAATCTTGGATTTTAATGGATTTATGATATACCTGTGAGTGGTCTGCCACGTTGCTTATTGTGTCTCTTATAATAGATGTCTTTGCGCTTTCTTCCTTAAAAAATAGTGCTTTTTAGCTTGACATCTCATTAGACCTTGGCAATGTTTCTGAAGTAGATGGAGGTGCTAGACCTGCTGCTATCTTATAACAAAGATACAACCTCAGATAATGGGAGAAAGCTTCTCTAGACCACATTATGCAGTATCAGACACACAGAGGGTGGAGCCAGTTTTGCTGACTGATCAAGGGCTCTTTCTGCTCCATGACTTGCCTCCTGAAATACCACAGGATCCAAGGATTGGAAAGCCAGTCTCCATGAAAATCTTCTATAACTGGTTCTGTTTCCTAATGGAGGAAACATGGTCTGGAGACCCAGTCACAGAAGGTTCTGAATCAATTCCAAGTCTAGGAGTTTCGCCCACTTTACTGAATGGTGTAACCCCTATTCATAGTAGTTTTGTAGATGTTGAATTGATTGGTATCATGAAGACTCATCTCATGGGGCTGCTGGTTAAGGTGAGAGAAATGGAGGAGTGAGGAAGAGAAGGAGGGAGATGTGCTCATTCCTCACCAGCACCCCCCCCCAATCCCAATCCTACTCAAAGGACAGCTGGCCGGGCGTGGTGGTGCATGCCTGTAGTCCCAGCACTTGGGAGGCAGAGGCAGGTGGATCTCTGTGAGTTCAAGGCCAGCCTGGTCTAGATAGTGATATCCAGGGCAGCTGGGGCTACAGGGAGACCCTGCTTCAAAAAGACAAAAAAAAAAAAAATACTAGGGTTTTGACTCAGTGGGTAAAACACTTGCCTAGCATGTATGAGGCCCTGGGTTCCATGCCCAGCACCACACACACACACACACACACACACACACACACACACACACACACACAAGCTGGGCATGGTGGCACCTACCTGTAATCCTAGTACCTGGGAAGCAGAGGCAAGAGGACTGCTACAAGTTCAAAGCTAGCCTGGTTTATAAACTGAGCTCCAGACTTATCTAAAAAACCAAAATGGGCTAGAGAGATGGCTCAGAGCTTAAGAGCACTTGCTGTTCTTGCAGAGGACCTGAGTTCCATTCCCAGCACCCAAGCCAGGTGCTTACAACTGCCTGTAACTCTAGCTCCAGGGGATTCAATGCCCTCGTCTGTCCTCTGAGGGTACCTGCACTCATGTGCACATACCCACACACAGACACACATATACATAAATTAAAATAAAAGAAGTCTTTAGAAAACAAAATGCAGCACAAAACAAAACAAAAGGCACCAAAAAAAAAGTAGTAGTTAACAAGGATTGGGGTAGCTGTAGCAACAGTGAACATTTCCCTATTCAAATACCCCTGTACTTGAGTAACTGTAATCTTTTGGAACTTATTTTTTTCTTCTGCATTGTGAGAACAAACTAACTTAGTACTTATTTCTCTGTAGGTTTTTAAAAGTGCTTTGTTATGTGAAGAAAGAAAAAATTATTTCAAAAGCTGTTTAATACTTTGGTATAATTTTTTTCATTTCCTTCTCTAGACATAGTAGAACTCTTCACTTACAGTAGAACTCAATAGCACTCCCACTAGTCTGTTTATTGTTTAGCTGGTGTAGAGACTCATACTGAATGCTTGTTTTCTTTCCCAAGCTAAGACTAAAATATCCCTGTTTATATGGGGCACATAATACATCCTAGCACTGCAAAGCAGTGGAGAGGGAGTTCTTGTGGTTAATGAGTGCCCTTGCTATAAATCACCCAAGCTCCATCTTCCTGTCAGATGGGCAGTGCTGTTTCTTTGGAATATTCTGCCTATGACCAGAATACAAGTATTTGGTCATGAAGTCACACAGATAACTAGGTAGTTAGGGGAACATTGGATATTTTTTTGGAATGTAGTTTTGGGAACACTTGGTAAAAGTTCTTGAATTTGGCTGGGGTGTATCTCAGTTGACAGAGTGCTTGCCTAGCATGCACAAAGCCCTGAGTGAGATCTCCAGCACTGTATAAACCAGGCATGATGGCCCATGCCTGTAATCCTAATAATCCCAGCACTCGGGAGGTAGAGACTAGAGGATCAGGAGTTAAAGTTCATCCTTGGCTACATAGGGAGTTTAAGGACAACCTGGGCTACATGAGATTCTGACACAAAAGTTCTTAACCCTTGACTAATCCTATTAAAATGAACTCATTGATCATCCCAGCCCTGGAGTGAAAACTTCTAAACCAGATGGCTGAAGACAGGCTCTTTTCCTTAAAGAATTTTCTAAGGAAAGGCTAACAGGAAACCAGAGCAGCTCTGCACACTTCACACTTGACTTCCTCTGTTCTCTGCATTCTCCTAGGCTGTTCCCATGTGTGGAGGGTGATAAGAGAAACAGCCATTGAGAGATATGGTCCTTCACATTCTGTGTGAGTGAAGTTTGCTTTGCCCTGGGTTCCGTCTGCCACCCGCCTGCTATTTTTATGTATCCTGCTTCCCCATTTGTAATTCCCAAACACCTCTGAGCACTAATTTAGTGCGTCCTCTTGACACTTCATGTTGATGGTCGCAGTAGGCCTTAGTGTACCACGGATTTTGCTGTTTTGTTGTTGTTGTTTGTTTGTTTCCGTGTATCTTGGAGTTTACACAGAGAGAGGGAGAGTGTAAACAGTATCACCTTGAGAACTTAGGCTTGCTGCATTCCCAGGGCCTAAGTGCACAGGAAGAATGCAATAAGCATTTGTTGGACTGAACAGATTTATGTGGATTTGAGGCCAACAGCTAGGCTGGGTTAGGCCAGTACTTCTATTAGGAAAGCTAATAACCAATGGGAGCTTGTCTTTCAGGGAATCAAACAGGCTGCCTGGGACCTCTCTGTGGACTTTTGGTTGTCTAGGCAAGTACAATAGACTAGCGAAAAAGGATTTCTCTTAGATTGCTCCTCGCATTCAAGGCCTTGACTGCACACTGTGAATGTGAGCAGGTTTTAGGGGTGGCCGAATAAATTTTATGTCTATATTTCCTTTTGAGTCTTAGCTATTACCATATGTGCATATACATAAATAAATAAATATATATATACACATTTAAAGTGTGTGTGTGTGTTTGTGTGTGTGTGTGTGTGTGTGTGTGTGCATGCAGGTGCCCACAGAGGTCAGAAGAGGGCATCAGATGTCCTGGAGCTGAAGCTCTGTCTGAGCATTCCAGGTGTGAGCTGCCTAATGTGGGTGCTGGGAACTGAATTTGGGTCCTCTGGAAGAGCCACAAAGCCTTCTTAAGTGCTGAACCATCTTCCCAGCCCCAGCTACTAGCATTTTTTGTTATTTTATTTTCAAATGACAAGAATAATGAAATGTTCACCTGTGCAAGGAGCTGACTGAGGTAATTTACATAGAGGTGTGCTTTTCCATATTGGGCCTTTAGGTGTGTGGTGTTTTTTGGTTCCTGGCCTAACTACACTCTGTCTGAGCAAGTGCTGATGTTTAAAGATCTGAGAGACAATTCAGATTCATTGGTGACTGACAACCAGCTAGAGCTCTTGCAGGGCAAGCAGCTTGTGGAGCAGGTCATGAGGGGAAACATGGTGGTATGATGCTCTGGTGGCCTCAGCCCTTCAGTGAAGCCTTTAGCTGTGGCTTGGAAGGAATTGTGTTGATGTGAATCACACCTATAAGTGCTTGACTTTAAATAAAGGAGCTTATTGTTGTTCATTTGAGAGTCCCATACAGTTGGCTGAAGGCCTTTAAGAACAGAGCTGAGGTCTCTCTGAGGGAGAAGATGGTCAGCTATGAGTAGCAGTATCTGGCTCTGTTTGAGGGCTCTGTTTGTGGGCCTCTGACTAGCCTCCCCAGCCCCCCAAAACGTGCCAGCCAATTCCTCGCAGTAAATGTCTGCCTCCTGTAAACCTTTTCAGGTTGAATTCTGACCGAGACAGTCAGAAATTATTGTCCTGAAGTATTTCCTTTCATTTATTGAGATGAGAGAGGGAAGTGCCTCACTATGTGGCTCAGGCTAATTTGGAATGTACAATCCCCCTGTTTCAGCCTTCCAAGTACTGAGAGTATAGGCATGGACCATCACATCTGGCTCATTTCTCTTTTTTTGTATATTTTAATTGATTTTTTGTGTATTTCATACAAAACATTTAAATAATTTTATACCTCTCCCTCACCTTCACCTTCCCATAGCACCCCCACCAGATTTCATGCACTCTGTTATTTATATTAAGACCTATCAAGTCAAGTCAGTGTACCCATGTGTCCCTCAGTGAACATTCATCCACTGGTGTCTAAGCAGCCTACCTAGAGTCACCCCCTTAAAGAAAATCAGCATTCCCTCACCCAGCAGTAATCAGCTGCCAATAGTTCTTTTGCTAAGATTAGGTCCTGCTGCCCATTTCCCAGTTCTATGCTGGATTTTTGTCTGTTGGAGTTTGCATGTGCCCTGTGCATGCTGACACCATTGCTGTAGATTCGTATGAGCAAGGTCCCAGAAGCCTGTAAGGCTCTGTTTCCATATGGTCATGCACCTTCTCCTCCTCTTGCTCTTACAATCTGTCTGCCTCTTTTTCTGCAATGGTCCCTGAGCCCAGGGTGGGTGGAGTCTAATATAGAAGTCCTGTCCAGGACCCATACTCTGAAGACTCTTATTGTCTATGCTTTGGCCATTGCAGCCTTTTGTGTTTGTTGCCCTCTGTTGCATGAGGGAGCTTCGTGGATGAGAGTTGAGAGATGCATTAGTGTTCTCTCTACTGCTTGTTCCACTATGTTCCGTGAGCCTTAGAGGTTTCATGGTAGATGTGCCACTTAGGGTTGGGCATTACACAGACACTTATTGCTGTGTGTGACCAGTTGTGGAACTCTGTAATAGTCACCATCTGTTTCAAAAGAAATTTCTTTGGTGAGTGGTGACTGGCATAGTTATCTGCAAATATAAGGATCCATATTTAGCATATAGTAAGAAATGGATACATTTGTCTAGGGATATGACAAATAGCTTTAGGGTTTTCTCTAAGATCTATGATCTCTCCAGCCATGTGTATGTGGCTTTGTTTACAGTACCACACATGAGTTCCATCCCATTGGGTGGGCTTTAAGTCCAATTAGGTACCTATTGATTACCTCCAAGATAAAAGTGCCACTACTGCCCCTATTTAGTTTGCTGTGCTGGTCACTGATGTGGTTATTAGGCTTAAAGCTGGGCCTTAAAGCTGGGGTTGGGCCATTGATTGATGGTCTCCTGTAGCAGCTTGCACAGTGTCCTCCAAAACTATGAGAGCTAGCCTTCAGGGAGGTGGCTTCCAGGTCAGGTCCAGCTTCATTGCTCCAAGTCCTGTATATCCAAAGTATGTCCTATCTTCAGCAATATGGTCTTACTTTTAAGTTCTGGAAGGCAATCAAGGGCTGTGGCAAAAGCCTGTGTAATTTTGGGAGTCTCTAGGCCTACCCTGGTCAACAGTTCAAAGGGCAGTTTCTCCTGTCTGGCACTATTTCTTGTTATATAGCCTCAGCTATACACATGAACACATGTAGAGATATTAGATGTGTAATTTTCAGTAGACTTTTGAATTAATACACTTCCCTCTGGTTTTTCACACTACCTAAGCATTATTTATCTCACCTCTCTCTCTCCCTGTCTAACCCTCCCTCCTTCCTTCCCAGTTAAAGCATCCCCATTTTCCCCATTTCACCCTTAATAATACCTGTCTTCTATGACCCTCCTCTCTTGAGCTCCTTCCACTTTACCCCCATGGCTCCCTGTATAACCCTCCCTCTTCCCTTCCCATTTAAATAAAAATATGAAACACATCATGAATTTGTGTGTCATCCTTGCCCAGGGGCCAGGCTAATCTTCTCTGTATTGTTCCAATTTTAGTATATGTGCTGCTGAAGTGAGCATTCACATCTCATTTTTATCCAGGTTGCACGCACACACACACACACACACACACACACACACACACACACACACAATTACATTAATCTAGTGATGTGACAGAGTCTTGGGGTTTTCTCTAAGATCTATGATCTCTCCAGCCATGTGTATGTGGCTTTGTTTACAGTACCACACATGAGTTCCATCCCATTGGGTGGGCTTTAAGTCCAATTAGGTACCTATTGATTACCTCCAAGATAAAAGTGCCACTACTGCCCCTATTTAGTTTGCTGTGCTGGTCACTGATGTGGTTATTAGGCTTAAAGCTGGGCCTTAAAGCTGGGGTTGGGCCATTGATTGATGGTCTCCTGTAGCAGCTTGCACAGTGTCCTCCAAAACTATGAGAGCTAGCCTTCAGGGAGGTGGCTTCCAGGTCAGGTCCAGCTTCATTGCTCCAAGTCCTGTATATCCAAAGTATGTCCTATCTTCAGCAATATGGTCTTACTTTTAAGTTCTGGAAGGCAATCAAGGGCTGTGGCAAAAGCCTGTGTAATTTTGGGAGTCTCTAGGCCTACCCTGGTCAACAGTTCAAAGGGCAGTTTCTCCTGTCTGGCACTATTTCTTGTTATATAGCCTCAGCTATACACATGAACACATGTAGAGATATTAGATGTGTAATTTTCAGTAGACTTTTGAATTAATACACTTCCCTCTGGTTTTTCACACTACCTAAGCATTATTTATCTCACCTCTCTCTCTCCCTGTCTAACCCTCCCTCCTTCCTTCCCAGTTAAAGCATCCCCATTTTCCCCATTTCACCCTTAATAATACCTGTCTTCTATGACCCTCCTCTCTTGAGCTCCTTCCACTTTACCCCCATGGCTCCCTGTATAACCCTCCCTCTTCCCTTCCCATTTAAATAAAAATATGAAACACATCATGAATTTGTGTGTCATCCTTGCCCAGGGGCCAGGCTAATCTTCTCTGTATTGTTCCAATTTTAGTATATGTGCTGCTGAAGTGAGCATTCACATCTCATTTTTATCCAGGTTGCACGCACACACACACACACACCCACACACACACACACACACACACACGCACATGCACACACACAATAGCCATTTTTTAAAAAAGCCAGGCTCATTATAAAAGAAAAAATTAAGCTCTTTTACCAGAGGCAACCATTTATAATTTCTATCAACCTCCACATCTTTTCTTTTTTATTACTATAGCATACTTTAAAAATATTATATTAGCTTATGTTAATATGATTGATTTTCTTTGTAAGTCCATGTCCTAGTTAGCTTTAACTGTCAACTTGACATAGCCTAGAGTTACTTGAGAAGTGAATCTCAGATCAGTTTGGCCTGTGGTCATGTCTGTGGAGTGTTGTCTTGATTATTAATTATCACTGTGGGCGGCACCATCCCCTGGGCAGGTGGTTCTGGAAGCTATTTAAGTATGAGCTGGCAAACAAGCCAGCAAGCAGCATTCCTCCATGGTCCCTGCTTTAAGCTTTGGCTTGAGTTTCTTCCCTGGCTTTCCTTAATGATGGACTGTGACCTGGAAGTGTAAGAAGTGTAAACCAAATAAACCCTTTCCTCCCCTCAGCTGCTTTTAGTCAGAGTACTTTATCACAGCAACAAAAGAGAAACTAGAACAGTTCATATATTTTATTTTATGAAGCCACTTTCTCTATTTTCCTGGGCCAGTCCAAGTACTTGAGCAGTAGATGAATTCCTTAATCCTCCTGCTGAGTCTGGAGCACCTTAGGTAGAGACCCTTTGTGCTGATCTCTGTGATGAGATCTTTTCTACTCTGCTGTGAATAGCAGTCAACAAGTTCTGAGAAGGAGTACAGAGGGGTCTGGCATATATATATATAAAATTTGTGTGCGAATGTGGGTGTGCATGTGCCATATTGTTTATGTGCAAGTCAGAGGACAATGTGCAGTTGTTTCTCTCCTTCTTCCATGTGGGTCCCAGGAATTGAACTCAGATCTTGCTTTCTTTTCCTTATTATTATCATTATTATTTTGAGACAGAGTAGTCCCAACCAGCATGGAACTTGCTATGTACATCTTGATCTCCTACCTCTGCCTCCTGAGTGCTGGTGCTGGGATTAAAAGTGTGTGCCACCACACCCAACTTTATTATTATTATTATTATTATTTTAAATTTTATTTATTATTTAATTTTATGTGTATGCGTGTATTGCCTGCATGTAGGTCAGTGCACCCATGTCATGCAATGCCCGTGGAGGTCAGAAGAGGCTGTCGGATCCCCTGGGACTGGAGTTATGGACAGTTGTTAGCTGCCATGTGGATGCTGGGATTTGAACCTGGGTCTTCTGCAAGAACAACCAGTGTTCTTTAAAGATTTGTTTATTTTTATTTTATGTGTGTGAATGTTTGCCTGCCTGTATGTGTATGTATCGCAGACATGTCTCGTGTCTAAGGAGGTCAGAAGAGGGTGTTGGGTCTCCTGGAGTTGGAGTTACAGACTGTTGTGAGCTGCCACATGGGTGCTGGCAACCAAACTCAGGTCCTCTGTAAGAGCAGCCAGTGTCTTAACCACTGATCCATCTCTCAAGCCTAGGTCTAGATTTCTTAAGGACCTTGTCAATTAGTTCTCCTACTTTTCATTCTACTTTTCACACCATTTCAGGAACCCTTTTCCTGGGAGATGTAAACAAACACCTACCCCATCCATACAGGGCTCTAATGATGAGCCAAAGTACAATTCCACCAAAATCCAGCGTGGAAAACCAGTGAGTTTATTGGACTTCCAGGGAATGGGTGAGGGATTACTTGTAAGAGCATAGGTGACCTCAAAGCAATTGTACCACTAGAAATCTCACTCCAGTATGGGTGGCAACTGTCTCATAGCTATAGATATGGAGCCTACCTTTCAGTTAATTTTCCACAGTCTATATACTGTAGCACCTCCTGAGACTATGTGTGCATGTGCAATTAGAGCAGAAGTACAGACACATGACTGGGAAGTGCAGGAGGGAGTGGCTTCACTCTCAGGTCCAATGACCTTCACCTGTTCTTTCTCTGAGGGCAGGCCTACAGTAACAAACCTGATCTTGAGGGTCTCTTGCAAGTAGTCACACTGCTGTGGTGAAGTTGATGACTGTTATGCTTGAAGTGTAGGGCTCTATAATACCCCCATCAAGAATTCCAGGTGGCATTTATTCCTGAGTCCTGGGAAACTTGGGGTGCTCTGACATTGAGCACCTTGACCATCCTTTCTGCCCTAGGGTTCCACCATGCTCTGCGAAGGCATTTCTTACTCTTGCACACCCTCCTCAGTTCATACAGTTTTGTAGCTACTTTCCTTGTTTTCATAGTCCTTGTGGGTTCATCCATTAAAAAGTAAGTCCCTTCTTGCAATATACTGGGCTTGTAAAAGTTAAGTATGTGTGTTCATTCTGCCATCTTTAACAGGAATCCTTTCCAATTTTTAATGTTATGTTCTAATGTATAAAGGGGTATTCTTGGGCTGAAGACATGGCTCAGTGGTTAAGAGCATTTTCTGCTTTTTCAGAGGACCAAAGTTCAGTTCTCAGCACCCATGTCAGAATGCTCACAACTGCCTATAACTCCAGGTCCAGGGGATTGGATGCCCTCTTCTGGCCTCCTCAGACACTGCATACATATGGCATACACACATACAGAGGTACACACATACACATAACTAAGAATTAAAATGTAAGAAATTAGAGGTATTATTAGCATTATGAATTATGTTTTCCTTTAATTTGGCTAAAACTGAAATTCAAATCCATCAAGCATGGCCAAGGAAGGGAGCCTGCATAGTGTTAGGTATGAAGGAGAGTAGGCTTTAGGCTGACTAGATGGAGGCTAGAATGCCTTCACATCCCTGTTACTGGATTTTTTTAGGGTCAGAGCCTGGGCCCTGGTGATCTCAACAAGCTAGACTTGGCTACTTGTCCTCAATAGGTCAATTAAAGGTACAAGTGATAGAAAAAAGCAGAAAAAGGAGGTTTATTTTATGTGGTCACATTGGGAGGAGGAACAAATAAAGAGGTCCAGGTTCATCTTTGGGCACCCTTTACAAATTTTAAAATTCAATTTATTTATTTATTTATTTATTTATTTATTTATTTATTTATTTATTTATTTATTTATTTATTTATTTATTTATTTATTTATTTATTTATTTATTTATTTATTTATTTATTTATTTATTTATTTATTTATTTATTTATTTATTTATTTATTTATTTATTTATTTATTTATTTATTTATTTATTTATTTATTTATTTATTTATTTATTTATTTATTTATTTATTTATTTATTTATTTATTTATTTATTTATTTATTTATTTATTTATTTATTTATTTATTTATTTATTTATTTATTTATTTACTTACTTACTTATTTATTTATTTTCTGGGGTGGGATTACATGCCATGGATCTCATGTTGAGTCAGAGGACAATTTGTGATAGTAGAATCTCTCTTTCCATCATATATATTCCTGGGATTGTGCTCAGGTCCTCAGGCTTGATAGCAAGTGCCTTTACCCATTGAGGCATCTCACCAGCCTCCAAACTATACTGTACTCTATTTTTATTTTATGTGCTACTGGGAATTGAACCTAGAGCCTTGAGCATAGTAGGTAAGCAGTGTACCACTGAGCTACCTCTCAAGCCTTCTTCAGGTACTCTTATCTTGACGTGTGAGGCTTTGAAAAGGAATGGGAGCCTGTGCAAAGGAGAGATAGACCAAGGAAGTAGAGATGCCAAGTTTTCACTATGTTATTAATTACCTGTTATTAACTACCTGTTAGTAATGACCCACCAGACCAGAGTGAAGAGTCAGGGGTTTTAGTAGCAGAGGACTCTGAGTTCCTGTTAGATGATGTTTGTACCAACACAGGAGCAAAAGCAGGTGTCTAGGTGGTCTCACTTGCATCACAGGGCAGTTATTCAGGGATGGATGTCTCTGTGTGTTATGGGGGGGGGTTGCTGAGGGGATGCATATTAGTTACTTTCCTTGTTGCTGAAACTAAATACCTGTTAAAAGCAATTTAAGGAAGGAAGGGGTTATTTTGGCTCACAGCTCAAGGGTATAGTCCATCATGGCAGGAAAGGCATGGCAGCAGGAATGTGAGGCAGCTGGCCACATTACATTCTCAGTCAGGAAGCAGAGAGAGATGAATGCCGGTGCTCAGCTCACTTTCTCCTTTTCATTCAGTCTGGGATCCCAACCCATGGGATGGGTACCATCTACATTTAAAGTGAGTCTTTCTACTTCAATTAACCTAATCTAGAAACTTCTTTATAGACATGCCCAGAGGTGTGTCTCCTAGGTGATTTTAGATCCCATATAGTTGACCATTAAAATTCACCATCACAGGTTATATGGTGCCCTAGTTTTTAGGAATATCAGAGGAGTCTCTTTCTTTAAATGTTCATGGTCACCAAGGGAAGAAGGTGTGAGACCAGCCAGGTGTCTCATCTCTGTACCTATGGCAAGCTGAGGATTGAAGCACTCAGTTCTAAAGTCTGATATTCCTACCCTATACCAGAAATCAGCAGTGTGACCAATGTGATCATTTATCAGAAGCCAGAATGCATCATAGAGTACCAGCCCAGCCTCTCAGAGTACCTTCCTGGTCCCTCAGGCAGTCTAGCCTCTGCTGACAAGTCTTCCTTCTGAGGCTTCCTGTGACCCTAACATCCTCTTCAGGTTCCTGGCTCCCCGGAGCTGAATCCATTACCATACTTTAGGGCTTCACCTATCAGCCTGGCCAGGAAAAATCAGGGCTTGGCCCTAAGACCCTGGTGATTCCAGTCGATATCCCCTAGCTGCATACCCACTGGTTCAAACATCAGTGTTTGACATCCCCCACTTCCAAATGGACTGATGCTAATTTACAAATTTCAAAACCTTTGAATGCAAACCCATAGCAATTTGTCAATATAATTTAATCACTGGGGAAAATTGAATGTGCTCATGCTTGGTGTAATTTCCCCCACATCTGCCAGGTTTTTGTTTTTGTTTTTCATCCGTGGGGGTTGGGGATTGTGGTTACAAAAGTTCTGAAGATGAGACTGACTGTTTTAATTTCACCTGGGGCCATAAATCGATTCTCATTTTAATTCACCAGCATTAGCATTGCCCTGGGTGACACTCAAACATGTGCAGTGTCAGAACATGTGTGGGGGGCTTGAATCTGTCCTCATTAGGAAGGCAAAGGATGCCTTTTTGCAGGCATAAGCAAGCCAGCCTCCAGAGTCCTCTCAAACAGGAAAGTGGGGGTCAGTGGGGGAAGGGTGGATTGGCTTTGCCAACTGGGCCTCTGTCTGGTGTCAGTAGCCACAGCTCTTAGTGTGCTGAAGTTCCAGCTGCTACTGTCACCACCCCCCCCATAGGAAGAAGCTCCTCATAGGAAGTGATAACTGGTACACACTGCTGAAAAAAATTCATTTCCATGCAAGGTTTTCCTGTGAGCAACACTATGAATACAAATGCTCTGAGAGGCAGTTGTCTGGGAAAATGGGAGGAGTGACAGAGAAGACAGAGAGACTCAGCATCATAATGTTAGAAAAATGCTGCAGGCAAGTGACTGGCAGGTGTGGCCAGCCTGCTGCCCATAGGCCGCCTGGACCCAGGATAGCTATGAACACAGCCTAACACAGAAGCATCAATTTGCTTAAAAGATTGTAGATTATTATTATTATTATTATTATTATTATTATTTCTTGTGTATGCATGTATTGCCTGTGTGTAGGTAAGTGCACCCATGTCGTGCAATGCCCACAGAGGTCAGAAGAGGCTGTTGGATCCCCCAGGACTGGAGTTACAGACAGTTGTTAGTTGCCATGTGGGTGCTGGGATTCGAACCCGGATCTTCTGCATGAACAACCAGTGTTCTTAACCACTGAGCCATCTTATTATTATTTATTTCTTGCAACTTTTTGGGTAAACCGATTGCATGGTTTTCAACTGTGAACTTTGTAATCTTGTCACAATGTTAAAAGGTTGGACATGCCTGTCAATTTATAAAGATGAGAATCAACAGGAAGTTGGAATCAGATGTCCAGATGTTATCTCCTACCATACCTCTTTGCTGATGGGTGGGATATTGGGTGGTCAGGTTGTGGGCGAGGGGGTGAAGCTTGGTAAACCGATTGCATGGTTTTCAACTGTGAACTTTGTAATCTTGTCACAATGTTAAAAGGTTGGACATGCCTGTCAATTTATAAAGATGAGAATCAACAGGAAGTTGGAATCAGATGTCCAGATGTTATCTCCTACCATACCTCTTTGCTGATGGGTGGGATATTGGGTGGTCAGGTTGTGGGCGAGGGGGTGAAGCTTGATATTAGCCCAGCAAGTTGGAAGAGGTATAGTTATATGGAAACATCCCGATGGGTGAGGTCTTACCCATCTTACATGATCTGTCTGTCCTTTTTAGAACCTATTGTAGATCCTGGTAGAGGTGGCAGTGGCAGATTCTCCACCTCTACTCATTACTCTCTGATCTTTCATTGGAGGTGTACCTCCTGGTCTCCTAAGTAAGGGGAAAACATTAGACCCTGTGATGGCTATTCCTTATTGTCAAATTGACTAGATCTGGACTCAACTAAGAGACATGTCTCTGGGGAGTGGTCTGTGAGGGCATTCAGGTTAACTGAGATGGAAGACCTTTCCTCAGAGTGGGTAGCATCTTCCAGTGGTCACTCAACATAGAGTTCTGAGGGAAAGGCAGTGCTGCCTGCCTCAGCTTCTCGCTGGTGAGAGCATCTAGCTTGTTGCTGCTGCTCCATCCTTCGCTGCCATCAGAACCCAGCTTCTCCAGCCTTCCATTGTGAACTAAAGATCAGCCACTCTCCAGGAATCCTTCAGGCCTTCAGCACTAGATGGGTACTGCAGAGGCATTCAGCCTCATGGTCTGAGCAGCTATTGGCTTCTCAGCCTCTCTGGGGGGCAGATGGCCATCACTGGACTGCCTAGCCCCTGTCACATAAGCTGATCGAATAAATTCCCTTTTATGATACATACACATTCTATCAAGTCTGTTCCTCTAGAAAACCCCGACTAATACAGACCTTATCAGCTTCCCTCTTAGTTCTTTGCCTTTTCCCTGAATCCACAATTGCTCACCTCCACTGGTACCCTAAATAAAAGAGCTTGCTTTTGGCATGAGAACTTAGACGGTATTATAACAAACTGCCCATGGAGAGGACAAGAGCAGAAAGCTAGAATAAACATCAGGACCACACAGGACAAAGTCCTGATGCCTACAGCATGATGTACAGATCAAAAACATGTCAATAAAAGAATCTGGATGAAAAAATAAATACCATATGATCTACTGTATGTGATCAAGAATAGGAGAAATTAATTTATGTGACTGAAGTCATAAAGTAACACAGACGACTGATTTGGGAGCATAAGGGAACTTTCTGGGTAAAGGAAGTATCTATGTTTTGTTTGGGGGGGTGTCCCACTGGCACAATTGATTAGGTTTGACTTCTAAAATCTTTGTATTTAAATTTTTATTACATATCTATTTACGTAATTGTGTATTGGGGGGAGGAGGTGCATGCTACCATGCTAGTGTGAAGTCAGAGAACAACTTATAGGAGTCAGTTTTTCTATCAGATAGATCCTGGGGGCTTTTTGAACTCAGGTGGTCAGGCTTGGTGGCAAGTACCTTTACCCACTCAGCCATCTTATAGGCCCTAAAATCTTAATATTCATTGTGTGTTAATTACACCACAATAAGAAAACATAAGTGGTAATGCACAGCGGTGTTCCCGGTACTCAGAGGCAGATGCAAAAAGATTAGAGTTCAAGGTCGTCTGTAGCTTCTTGGTGAGTTTGAGGCCAGCCTGAACTACTTGTCTTAGAAAAATTAAAAGAAACAAATAATAATGTTTTAAAACCCCAGTCTTCAGGTACATTTGGAGGCAGAACAGTATCAATCATGATAATCTTAGCCCTGTCATTTGCTGAGTTCAAGGTCATAGCTCCTCGCTAGTCAATTCTTTTGGTCAGTTGCCTGGCCTTGATCTCCAGTGCTCCTCTCTTGTACCTCTCTACAGCTCTCTGTAGCTACTTACTGCTGTAATTTAGGTTCGAAGAGGAAAGATGCCTTTCTAACGTGCCTTTCTGGCACTAAACAGCAAAACCTTCTGTGATGGGGGAATTGTTCAACAATATGTCTGTTATGTGACAACTGAGAGCCAAATTAGACAAATGAATTGTGATTAGGCAGTTGAGGAATTGAGTTTGCAATTTCATTTATTTTTTAATTCAAATTAACTTCATATTTAAACAGATGTGTTTGAAAAAATACTATTAAAAAAACTAGGAAACTAGGCATGGTGTTTCAGGCCTATAATCCCAGTACTCAGGAGGCTGAGGCAGGGCCATGCTTGCATGTTCAAGGCTAGCCTAAGCTACACTGAGTTCAAAGCTAGTCTGAGCTATAATGTGAGACCTTATATTCACTACTTTTCTCATCATTGTGACAAAATACCTGATAAGAAGCAATTTAAGGGAGGAAAGGCTTAATTTGGCTGATAGCTTAAGAAAGGATTCAGAGCTTTATGGTGGGGAAGGCCTGGCAGCAGGAGTATGAGGCAGCTGGACAGGAAGTGTAGCCATGGTATAAAACCTCAAGGCCCACCCCAGTGACCCATTTCCTCCAGCAAGGCTAAAGGTTCCATCACCTAAAGGTTCCATGACCTTCCCAAACACCACCACCAGCTGGGAGCCAAGTGTTCTAACATACAAACCTATAGGGAAACATTTTACATTCAAACCACTGCAGATCTTGTCTTGATAAAAAAGGAAATAACAAAACAGATGAGGAAGAAATTACAAGTTAGCTGGGTTTGGTGGCACAGGCCTCTAATTCCAGCACTTGGGAGGCAGAAGCAGGCAGAGGATCTCTGTGAGTTCCAGGCCAGCTGGTGCTAAGACCAAAAAAAAAAACAACAACAGAGAAAGCCAGATGGTGGAAGAAAGGGAGAGAGCCATTCAAACATGTGGAGCTTCCAGGAAGAGGGAACTGCACATGCAAAGGCCTAGAGGTAGGAGCTTGCTATACAGGAGGAGGTCAGGTTGACTGCAGCAAAATTAACAGGTGACAGTAGAGGGGCCAGCTCCATCCAGTAGCTTTGGTTGGGTGTAGTTTTTCTAACCAGACACAGAAAAGATAGCACCCTATCTCTGTACACTGGCTCATAGCAACTCTCACTCACCAACCCACAGACTGTCCGTTGAGAGGACAGAGAGGCCCAGGATCTTCCAGGAAAAAATCTGACCAGAGACCCTGGCCTGGCTGACCAAGATCCTGAGCTAGCACGTAATAGCAGATGCCACACATCATCACAAGAATCCTCACCCGGCTCAGGTTTTATCAGCTCTTTCCTAATTGCCTTTGAGTCTTAAAATAAGCCCTATGGTTTTCACCACTTTCTAGTCTGGGCTGAAATAACTGGAACAGTGAATAGTCTTTGTTAGGTCTTTGCTAATGGGGTGGGGTCACCCCCTTTCTCTGAGTTTGTTTTCTTTCTTTCTTTCTTTCTTTCTTTCTTTCTTTCTTTCTTTCTTTCTTTCTTTCTTTCTTTCTTTTTCTTTCTTTTTTTCTTTCTTTCTTTCTTTCTTTCTTTCTTTCTTTCTTTCTTTCTTTCTTTTTTTTTTTCGCCTGCCTCTGCCTCCCGAGTGCTGGGATTAAAGGTGTATGCCACCATGCCTGAAATAGCCACTCCTAAATCCTGTGTCCAGCTCTGTTGCTGTGTGAGGAAAGGAACTAGTTACTACAGAAGGGCTCTTCCTCCTGTGGTAGTGGCCACATGTGGGACTTGGATGTATATCCTCTGATTTGTTCATTGGGTAAAATGGGGTTAATCTTGGCAGAGACCAGAGTTTAGTGTGACGTGTGTGTGTGTTTGTGTGTGTGCTTTATGTTGTGATAAAACACTGACCAAAAGTAACTTAGGGGAGTGTGGTGGTTTAAATGAAAAATGCCTCCCATAAGCACAGGTATTTGAATAGTTGGTGACATTGTTTGGGGAGGTTATGGAACCTTTAGAAGATATAGCCTTGCTGGAGGAAATACATCACTGGGGGCAGGCTTTGAGAGTTTATAGCCTCACCCCACTTCCAGTTCACTCTCTCAGCTTTTTGTGTATAGTTGAGGATATGCTCTCTCAGCTTCCTGATATGGCCCCTTCCTGCCATGCCTCCTCCATCATTAGAGACTCTCTCTGGAGCCAGAAGCTAAAATAAACTCTTTCTTCTATAAGTTGTGATTGGTCATGGTATTTTTATCACAGCAACTCTTTCTTCTATAAGTTGTGATTGGTCATGGTATTTTTATCACAGGGAGAAAAGGATTTATTTGGTTTAGACTTCCAGGTCACAATCCATCATTGAGGAAAATCAGGGCAGGAACTCAATTCAAGCAGCTAGTTTTCTGAAGTAGTCCAGACCTACCTTCCTAGGGATGGTGCTGACCCCAGTGGGCTGGGCCCTTCCACGTCAACCATCAATCAAGACAGTCTCTTACAGACATGGCCATAGGCCAATCTAATCTGGAAAATTTCTCAGTTGAAGTTCCTTCCATCTTCTCAGGTGACTCTAGGTTGTGTCAAGTTGACAATAAAAACTAAACAGCACAGGTACTATCTTAGACCATTGGGCTACTGCCACAGAGTCCCATGGACCAGGAGCTTATCAACAGTGAATGCTCACGTCTCATAGTTCTGGTCATTGAGAAGGCCAAGGTCAAGATACTGGAAGATTTGACATCTGGTGAAGGTCTGCTTCCTGGTCAGACTATCTGTATTGGCTATCTGTATTGTCACTTAGGTAAGAGGCAAGGGAATTATTTGGGGTCTTGTCTTGGTTAACCTTCAGTTGTCAACTTGACACACCTGGGAAGAGAGACCCTCAGTTGTGGCATTTTCTCCATCAGATTGGCCAGTGATCAAATGAATACATTTGAGAGATTATTTAGATTAGGTTAGCCTCTGGGCATGTCTGTGAGGGATTATCTTGATTAGGCCTGTGTGAGCCCCTTCCTTTCCTATGACAAAATGTTGACAGGCCCAGTCCTGTGCAGGTGATCATAGCTGCTGAGAGTGATATGTAAATCTTTACTAAGGAATGTTCATTTGCTCCGGCTGCTATTACCAAACACCCTACACAGTGCAGCTTACAGACAATGGAATTTACTGTTCATAATTCTGGTGTCCAGTGAGGGCTTACTTCCTGGGTCATAGGTGGCCAACTTCTCTGTGTCCTCATGTGGAAAAGAGTGAGAAGTGAGAGCTCTGTGAGGTGGTTATTTGAAAAATGTATAATTTGAAAATGTTTTAGATTTGTGGTGTGTATGTGTATCTATGCAGACGTGTGCATTCCTATGTCTGCTCCTGTTTGTAGATCACATGTATGTATGGAGGCCAGAAGGTATTCCTTTTTCAGGCACCATCCATCTTGACACAGGGGTCTCTCACTGACTGTAAACTCCAGGGATCCACCTATCTCCATCTTCCCAGTGCTGGGATTTCAAGTGGGTACCAATATGCCCAGTTTTTTTTGCCAGTGTTCTGGGGATTGGACTCAGGCCTTCATGCTTGCCAGGATAGCACTTTACCAACTGAATTATCTCTCCAGGTCCTGAAAATGTTTGGGATTTATAGAAAAGTTGTGACTAAATGCTGAGGGTCTCCACAGCAGTCCTTCCATCCACTTTTCCATGTTAGTATCTCACAACCCTGTATGTTTGTCCCCATGATGGAATCCTAACAGGATGGACAAAGCTATCGACTCAGTTTTGACTCCCCAGTTTTCCCATTGACAAGCTCTTTATGTCCCTGAATCTGGCCCAGGACACCATGCTGTACTGAGTCATTGCACCTCCTTAGTCTTCTGTCAGTGACAGTTTCTGCATCCATCCTTGTCTCTCATGACCTTGACACTTGTAAGGAAGGAGTGGTGCTCAGGTGCTTTGTAAACTTTCCCTTGGTTTGGGTTTATTTGATGGGTTTCAAAATTAAGTGGAGGTCATGGATTTGGGGGCAGGTCATGATGGAGACACAGTGATCTTGTCCCATCCCCTCATAGGGCATATGGCATCAGCACAGTTTAATGTGGGGTTGTTAAACCTCAATCACCTGACTAGGTGGCTTTTTTCCTGTAATGTTCATATTTTTCCTTTTCTTTAATGTTACTGCATTTTAATGTTATTCATTTTGTGTGTGCATGTGCATGTGCAGGGGTGTGTGTGTGTGTGTGTGTGTGTGTGTGTGTGCATGCACGTGCACGTGTGTTGTGTGTATGTGTGGGTGTAAAAGTGCCACAGTCCTAGAGGTCTCAGAACAACTTGGTCAGAGTCAGTTCTCTCCTTCAACCATGTGGGTCCTGAGGATTGAACTCATGTTGTCTGACTTGGTGGCCCCTATTTTCCTTTTTCTGTACTGTATTTGTTAGTTTTGAGGTGCCAGGTCCAGCCCAGGCTCAAGGGAAGCTGGTGGTCTGGGGGTGACTGCTTTCCACTTCCTTGAAGAAAGTAGCAAAGAATTTGTGAGCACACTGTCAAACCCACCACTGCCATTGGTGAAGTTTGGGGGGTTGGGGAGATGCTATCACACTGAATAGATAACCTGAGTCCAGAGAAGTGATTTTCTAAATGATTTTGTTCAGTTTCAAGCCTTGTGAACCAGGGTGTCTCCTTCTTCCCTGCGTCTGTCATTAGGTTAGCGAATTTATTAATAAAATGCTTAAGGAGGATCCTATTTCTCTGCGGATACCTGCTGCCGCTGTGTCAGATTTCTGCTGGTGGTTGCATTTTAATCCTGGAGAACCTGGAGGCTGCCTCAGGGGAGTGAACGTGGGAGCTCAAAGGAGATCTCAGAGGGCCTAATGTCAGGAGATAGAGGTGCCAGCTTTGCACATGTGACTCACCGATTTGCTTGCAAACGTTAATGTAATGACTTACAGAAGTGTTAAGATCACGTCAACAGCGGACTCTATTTTTAGATGCCATTTTCCCACCCTGAAGACTATCTTTGAGATCTCAGTTGTGTGAATGAAGAAAGCATACAGTTTTAAGTAGCTCTGGCCAGGCCTGATCTGGTGGCTAATTCAGATGGTGCAGTGAGAAAGGGAATTCTTGGCCAATCAGCTGCTTTGTGAATTATCTGTGGGAAACTGCTTAGACACCATTCTTAGTTTTATGACCACCACTGCTGTCGATCAACGATTGCCACTCATTTTAGAAGAATAACAGGAAGGTAAATCTAAAGGTAAAATACATAATGGCTTTATAAATAAATAAACAAATAAACAAACAAACAAACAAACAAATAAATAAATCTGGATATCTGTTTCAATTGTCTTTTCTCAATCCCAGTCACCCAGGTAAAGGAAAGCCTGCAGTGTGCCCCCACCTGCTGGCACCATACCTCACTGATGATTTGTGCTTTGAACAAAGCTGGTCCTTAAGACCAGTGGTTTACAAATGACTTGCTCTCATAGGAGGTGACATGTTGAAATGTGGAATGTTCTCTCCTAGGATGATTTCCTGTTCAGTGTCTCCATTTTAAGTGGGATCCTTTGCAGCGTCCTGGCTGTATTGAAATTTATGCTGGGAAAGGTCCTGACAAGCAGAGCACTCATTACAGATGGTGAGTAAGGCCTGGACACTGTTTGCTGCTTGTATTGCAAGAGATCTCAACAACTGGGACCCATGTGTCCGCATTCCTCCTAACCAAGTGCTGGCTTAGTGATTCTCAGGGCTCCTGTACCAAGGCAGGTGTCTTTTACCCCAAATTTAATAAACTCGCTGTGAACTTGCTCTATCCTGACACTCTCACAGAGGCTCAGGATTCCCATACTTCTAGTGGCAAAGAACAAAGCACTTCCTAGAGCTTAAGGTGTTTTTTTTTTTCCCTTGCCTTGCCTTGCCTTGCCTTGCCTTCCCTCCCC
>NW_008337291.1:944612-973918 GCF_000622305.1 Nannospalax galili
TCTTCCTTTTTTCTTCTTTCCTTTCTTCTTCTTTCTTTCTTTCTCCCTTCTCTCTTTTTCTTTCCTTCCTTTTTAAATTTCTTTCTACTTCCTGACTTCTCTGTCTCTCCTTTTTTGTATGTGTGTGCTCATGTAAGTGCAAATTCATGAGTGTGTACATATGCATGTGTGTGTATGTGGAGATAAGAAGACAAGCTTAAGTGTCATTTCTCAGGATGCCTTCTGCCCCTTTTTTTTTGAGACAGGGTCTTTCACGGAACCAGGAGCTCACTGATCTGGCTAGTCTTACTGCCCAACAAATCCCAGGAATCCACCTGTTTCCATCTCCCCAGCAGGCCCTGTGGCCGCTCCTCTTGCTAGGGCTGAGCCAAAAGACTTCTCTCCCAGAAGAGAGGGGAAGGAACATTCTAAAAACCACTTACCCTGCAGGTTGGATGGTCCCTTACCTAGGGTGGTGATGCATCCTGAGTGGGAGCCCGTGGGGAGCTGGGTCACACTGGCCCTACTAGGTCCTTTGTGTGTAGGTATGAAGGGCTCTTTATAGCCAAGAAGCAAGTCTTTAGGGAAAGGGACAGAGGCTGGCAGATGGAACTGGGATCAGCTTCCAGAACTCACCTCTTCACACGACTCAATAGGTCTTGGCTAGGTTGGTGCTGTGGATATTCAGTCAGAGGCAAATATGTCATCAGGATGAAGGCTGGGCTAGGGATGTAGTTCAGTAGGTAGAGTGCTTGCCTTGCATGCAAGATACCCTGGGTTTGATCTTCGGCAGTACATAAACCAGGCATGGTTTCAGGCCTGGAATCCCAGCACACAGAAGGTGGAGGCAGGAGGATCAGAAGTTTAAGGTCCTCCTCAGCTATACAGGAGGCTCCAGGCCAACCTGGGCCATGGGAGTGAAATGGTCTTGAGCAACCAATGAGTGCTACAAAGTCAGACAGAGGAAGTACATGCGCAGTCACCCTGGGGAAATTTCAAGCAAGGGATAGCCAGCTGGAGGAGCCAGGGAACCTTCTGACAGTCTGTGAGGGCTGTTCTCTCACTCCCTTTCACCCCTAAAATACCCAGAACCTATGATGATTTTTTCCAAGCTTATGAAAAAAATCTTATTATAATGTTCTGCATTGAATTAATGAGCTTAATTATACAGATTCCAATCTAGTCATTAAAGTCAAGCCAGTGGTGCCTCTAATCAACACAGCCCCAGTCATTCTGTGTTGTCAAACCTATCACAGGATTTAGTCTTTAGAACAGCTCTGAAGTCAGAAGAGAGGGCACAGGCCCAAATCTTGTGGCTGCCACAGCCTGGAGGGAGCAAGGGAATGGGACTCCTGCACTTTATGTTGGATGATTGTGGCTGAGGGAGGGCTGGGGAGACAGCTCAGTTGGTAAAGTACTTACCCTAAAAACATGAGGGCTTGAATTCAATCCCCAAAATCCACATACAAAATCTGGGAGGGATGTCATGATAGCTTGCATTATCAGTGCTGGAGGGATAGGGATAGGTGGCTCCCTCGGACTTTGATCGGCTGCTAGCCTGGCAGAATCAGTGAGTTCCAAGTTCGATGAGAGACTCTGTCTCAGAAAACAAGGTAGACAGACTAGATGGATCAGCAGGTAAAACATACTTGCTACCAAGCCTGGTGATCTGAATTGAATCCCCCAAACCCACATGTTTGAATGAGGGAACTGATCCCCATTAGTCATCTCTTGACTGTCACACACGCTGTAGCATGTGCACACACAAACATTACACATATTCCCTCCCTCCCAACCTCCCTCCCTCCGTCCCTCCCTCCGTCCCTCCCTCCCTGCCCCTGAGGGAAGTAGCAGGGCAGAATGGAATCAGTCCCTGGTCCTTGTGTGTGCACGTGCATCATATCATTCTCACGAAGACTCAAAGAGGAGGAGTTGATAGGAGTCAGGCTTTGTCACCACAAAGTCAAGTGAAGCAGAGGTCGCCTCCTGGAAGAGTTAGGTGAGGGAAATGAGTGCTCTCCACTCCTCAGCTGGAGGTATCTGGGCAGCACCTACTGCTGCTGGAGCACACAGCTGTCCGTGGTGCTGACTGGCAGAAGGCTAGCTCAGTGGGACTGTGTGGACATCTAGTGGCTGGTTGGGGAACTTCCACCCCTTACCTCTTCTGAGCAGAGCTGGGATTGTTTCTCAGGGCTGCTGGGCCCTAGAAAAGTGTAGCCCCCCTGGGCCCAGGGACAGCTAAGGTCATGCTCCACATTGTCCCTTCCTCTTCTGCTTCATGTGGTCACTCATTAGTTACTGCAGTGACATCAGCACCCTGTTATGGTACATGGCAAGGAACATGGGCAAGGAGGGACAAAGCTCCTCTCCTTAAGCTTAGGTTTCTAGTGGAAGAGAGATGGTAAAAGAAGAGCAGCAGAAATAGCATGCTATGCAGAGAAGAACTGTGGTGAGAAACAAAGTCAGAGGAAGAACGAGATAGGTAGACATGGGTAGAGAGGAGGGGGCAAGGACAAGATAGGAGGGGATGTGTGTAGAGAGGAGGAGTGTGAGGGGGTGAACAGCAGGCTGGAAGGGAGGCAGCATGCATGGGAAGACCAGGTGAGGAGGGACCCTGTACATTCAAGGACCCAAGGACTCTGTGGAGGAGGGGGAATGGCTGGCAGCGAGGGAGAGTCAGTGTGAAGAATTTGGGTGAGATAAGAGATAGTTAGAAGTGTTTTTCCCCTTAGAGTTTGGGTGGTCATCCACTTAAGAAAGGTCCCTCTAGGACTCTGGCTGGCTGGAGAATGGAGTATGGGCTGGGAGCTGTTATAGGTGAGGCTGGGCAAGCGTCTAGGCAAGTTCGTGTTGGTGGGATGGCAAAGGCAAGGGCAAAGGAAGACTGAGAGTGACTCTGCTTGGCTGACAGTGGCATCTCACAGAGATGACTGCTAGAGGGCAAGGGTTTGGGTGATGAGAATCCTTTTCCAGTTGCTGCATGCTCAGTTTAAGATGCCTGGATGAGTGTGTGGGGGAAAGGTCAGGGCCAAAGGGGTAATTGGGAGCTGCTGGACTCTGGGAAGGGAGGAGAGTTTGGAAAGCTGAGCCAGCAGAGAAAGTGGAGGAATTTCTGGGGAGAAAGTGGCAGAGGAGGAGCTCAAATAACCCTGATGAATAGCAGCAGTGACTAGGGAAGGGCTTTAGGGAGGAGGGACCACTGTGGGCTAGGCACTGTCCTGGGCTCAGTGACTTTACTCCTTTCTCCTCCAGAAGCCTGCATGCTACGTGTGTGTATGTGTGTCTGTGTGTGTGTGTGTGTGTTGTGTGTGTGTGTGTGTGTGTGTTAAACCATTAATAAACCAGACTTGGGAGGAAGTGCTTGGAAAAGTGAGCTCCTCAGGGGATGGGGACTGGCAGCTGGGGACTGGGGACCACGGAGGCTACAGGTGGTGGCTGTCACCTGTAAGTTGCTATTGGCAACTTCCTCTGGTATACACTTACAGGCTGAGGGGTGTTAGGATAGAATTGTAACTGGATCCAGTTACAGTTTAATTTGGAATTTAATTTGAATTTGAAATTCCCACCTACTCTGTGTGTGTGTGTGTGTGTGTGTATGTGTGTATTCGTGTGTATGCATGCCATGGCATACCTGTGGGGATGAGAGGACAACCTCCAGATCAGTGCCTGCCTTCCACCTTATTTGAGACAGCGCCTCCTGTTGTTTGCTGCTGGCAGTGAGCTCCTGGGAGTTCTGTTTCTACCTTCTCCCTCACCATAGGAGCTCTGAGATTACAGATGCATGCCACCGTGTCTGACTTTACATGGGTTCTGGAAATTTGAACTCAGGTCCTCATGCTTGCACAAGTACTTTACTGAGACATCTCCCCAGCCCAAGAAAAGGAATCTTTAAGCTGTGTTTTATTCAGAGTGCTAGAACCTGAAAAAGACAGTGGATTAGCAGCCTAAAGATCTGTCTTCCATCTCATCTCCAGTGGCAGATTACAGGAGGAGAGGAAACAAAGGCAGTCATTCCAAAGTGTAGTCTTGCCCCTGACCAGGTAGTTGACTGTGTCTCTGGGATCCTGTTTTTCCTTCATAGTGGGCAAAGGCTCACATACACCAAGACCATTGACTGAGCCGCATTTCCCCTGAGTCTGCTGTTTGGTTGACATCTAGATTGAATGTTAACTCAGAACACAGAAATGGTTAGCTGTGAGTGTGTGTGTGTGTGTGTGTGTGTGTGTGTGTGTATTGATTTCTTCCCACACAATAAAGTATAAATGTGCTCTTATAGCATAGACTAGGACATGCCCATATCAGCAGTATGTGCACATAGATTCCTTCATACAGAATGAGGGACCAATATGCTCTGATAATATAGACTATGGGGCTGGAGAGATGACTCTGAGGGTAAGAGCATGTATTGCTCTTGCAGAGGACCTGAGTTTGGTTCCCAGCACCTACATTGGTCTGTAAGTCTGTTAAGTCCAGCTACAAGGGGATATCTGATACCTCTGGCCTTCTTATGTGCCTACACTTACATGCACATACCCCTGATACACATAGTTAAAAATAAGAAAGTAAATCTTTGAAAATATATAGACTATGAAGTGCCTATCTTAGTGTTACTGAATGATCTCTCCTCCTTCTTCAGGGTTTAACTCCCTCGTTGGGGGTGTGATGGGCTTCTCCATCCTTCTGAGTGCAGAAGTGTTCAAACACAATGCGGCAGTCTGGTACCTGGATGGCAGCATCGGTGTCCTGATCGGCCTCACCATCTTTGCCTACGGGGTCAAGTATGTCTCTGTTTTCATCTTTGCTTTTCCAGCAGCCAGGAGCATTCTGACAGCCCCTCTTCTCACCTCTTTCTCCAGCCAGGAGATGACAGCAGGATCTGAACGGCTGTCACATTAACAGTTTGGGGGGAAATGTGAAGAAGCATCTATTCACCTAAGTTAGGGCATTGACATGGACCAAAGTAACATCCCACCCAAGTCTAGCTTGGAGAACCAATGAATTTATTGGGTTACTTACAACAGCACTAGTGAGGGGTTATTTACAGGAGCAGGAGTGACCCCCCGACAACCAGCCTCATCATCATAAAGTCTCACTCCAGCATGGATGAGGACTTCCCCATAGCTGCCTAAGTGCAGTTTCCTCTTTAGTTAATCTTCTAGTCTATACACTCTAGCGCCTCCCAAGAACACAAGACCATGAGACAGAATTACATACAGCTGGCAGAAGGTGTAGGAGGGAGTGGCTGGGATCTCAGGTGAGGGTCTAAAGACCCTCCTCACCCTCTCCTTCTAGGACCTGATCTGAGGGTCTCCTGTGGGTCATCACAGTCACCTTGGTTAAGATGGTAACAACTGCTATACTCTGAGGACAGTGTACCACAGCACTTGTCCTATATCAGGAGACTGGAAAAGCCATGTACAGCCTCCCTCGTGGGAAGCACTTCTAGAAGTGAGGCAGGAACTCTGAGAAGAGGCTTAAGGCTTTTGGACCCCAAAGTCTCCTTTGCTTTTTTTCAATATCTTTATCCACTAAACGTTCCTCTCTTCAGCCCCTCATTACCTGCGGATTTATGTTCCTTCCTTTCTCTATAATGAAGGGCTTTTAAATTTTTATTATTTTAATTTTATATGTATGAGTATATTGCCCACATGTATGTAAGTGCATCTATGCCATGCAGTGCCCACAGAGGTCAGAAGATGGTGCCAGATCCCTGGGAACTGGAGTTACAGATGCTTGTTAACTGCCATGTGGGTACTTGGATTCAAACTCAGGTTTTCTGCAAGAAGAGCCAGTACTCTTAACCACTGAGCCATTTCTCTAGCCCCATTTATTATTATTTTTGGGGACTGGGTGTTATGTAGTTTAGGCTAGCTCCAAAATTACTAGGTAGTCAAGGATAACCCTGAACTTGAAATCCTCCTGCCTCTACCTCCTGAGTGCAATAAAGAGGGCCTTCATGCTGCCCCAGGTAAGCATCGTCTGAGGTCCCACCTGCCACCTGTGGTCTGTGGGAATCGGAGGAGGTCAAGTCAGAGGTGGCTCTAGCCTTCTCAAAGCCTTTACAAAAGGGACTGACTGCTCCATGCAGAAGGGTTACCCTTAGGGAAAAGCCCTCCCTCAGTATGGGGCCCTATGTACCCGGTTACCAGAAGAAGTACCATACTGACATTCCTGGATCTGACCTCCATACTGGACCCAGCCTTTGAGAAAACTATTTATGTCAAGGTGCTCGGCTTTTAAAAGTTAAGTGCTTCCAGCTCTTAGGAAGGTGTTATCCCCAACTTTGAGACAGGTACGAGTATTGATAAGGACTGTGAGCCTTGTACCTGGCTGCCAGACTGCACATTGCTGCTGCTTTGGGAAAGAGCATGGTAGTCCTCAAAAGGTTAACTGTGCATTCCCATTTGGTCCAGCAATTCACTGCTTGGTGTACAACTCCAGAAACATTTAAGGCAGACATAAATGCCAAAACTTCTAGGTGAATTATTCAAAATACACACAAGTAGAAATCCCCCTATTAAGTAATGAATGGCTAGATATGGTACATCCATTCAGTGAACTATTAGTCAGCTATCAAAATGAATGAAGCAACAGCATACACTACAATGTGGATGGCCCTCCAACATCATGCTAAATGAAAGTGGCCAGATCAAAAGGCCATATCGATTTTTATATGAAATTTCCAGAACAGGTGCATCCATAAAACCAGAAAGTAGATCATTAGCTGTCCAGGAGGAGGTGTGGACAAAAAATGGGAGTGGCTGTTAATGAGCATAGGGGATGATAAAAATGTTCTGGAATTAAGATAGTGTGGATGATCACACAGCTTCATGAATATACAGGAACCCACTGAGCTATACATTTCAAAGGGACAGTTGTACGGTATGTGGACATAAATAGTCACAGCTGGGGCTGGGGAAGTGACTTAGGTTGTAAAGGGCTTGCCTCACAAGCACAGTGAGTTGGATCCTTGGACCCATGTAAAAAATGTGGTGCATTCAGGGAATCCCAGTGCTGGGGAGGCAGACAGGGAGACCCCCAGGGCTTGCTGGCCAGTCAGCCTAGCTTACTTTGTGAATTCCAGGGAAGAGGGAGACTGTCTCAAAAAACGAAGGTGGACGACACCTGAGGAAGGATGGCCAAGGTTATCTTCAGGCTTCTACAAGCACCCCCACATGTGCATATGTACCCACCCACTTGTACACATGCACCTTCACACACATGAACACACAACACAATATAAACACAACACAACACACACGCGCACGCACGCACGCACGCATGCACACAGAGTCTCAGCTTTCCTAAGCGCTTCCAGGCCCAGGGCTGCAGAGGGTCAGGAGGTGATCCTGTCTGTCTTCCTTTCCACAGGCTCCTCATCGACATGGTGCCCAGAGTGAGACAGACGCGTCACTACGAGATGTTTGAGTGAAGGCAGCTAGAGGGACAGCATGGGCTGCCCTGGGTGAAGACCATCACAGTGGCGAGAAGTTTCCATACAGGCAGACAGTGCCAATATTTAACTGCACATCCAGTTTCATTTTGGGAAGTTTTCTTTCATAGTCTGTCATCAAGGGATGGGGTCTGTCCAGTGAGTAGACCTGTCCTACATCCTCACTTGGTTGCCCCCCATCAAACATGTTAGGATGATCCACCCATGGGAAGAGACATGCTTTGCCATCTTGAGCTGGAAGTGACATTTTCTATTTCCTGGAGTCAAACAGTTCTTGAAGGTAGGCTAGAGTCTCTGCTTTTCAGGAAGCACCCTGTGGTGCTGTCAGCCAAAACTAGATAATAACTGATGGGCCCCACTTCCTCCCAACTCTCCACATTTGGCCAAGCCACCTCCAGCTCCAAAGTCTCTGATCAGATTCCATCAGTAAGTCACTCCCTAATTTCTATCAACCTGTTTCATTAGTTTCATAGACTTTTTACTAATCCTAACTCTAAACAGATGTGTTCAAAGGGAGACCATTCTATTTTCTAAAGTGTTTAGTGACACATGAGCTTTGCATGGATGAGCTATGTAAGCACACAGCCCTTTGTCCCCTGTTCAGAATCTGCCCATCCATGAAAACCCAGGAACCATTTTTGAGACATGTGAAACTTAAGTTTATTTGTAATAAATAATTATATATCATCTATCTGTATTTGCATATATCTATATGCTGTGCTAAGTGGTCATGGTACCTCACAGTTTGTGAGAGACGGTTCACTCCTCCAGAAGGAACGAGATGTCCTCAGTTTATGTAACAATAGATATAGGTGCCAGAGACATGTCCCTCACCCACAACATTCTGTAACTCTCACAGGACTGCCTGCCTGGGCAGCAGTACCTGGCCAATAAAGACCTTTACTTGTTTTGTATGGTATGAGGGGGTTATGTTTGAGAGATATCAGTGTGTGCGCCAACATGTGGGGAGTATCCATCATGGGCAGGTTTTTTTTGTGTATATGTGTGTGATGTATGTGCGTCTGTGTGTGTGCTCTCTCTTCCCTGTGTGTTCACATGTGGAGGCCAGAGATTGACTTTGGATAGCTTCCTCTATGGCTTTTCCAACTCATTAAAAAAATCTATGCTCGTCTGTCTGTCGTCTGTCTGTGTATGCATGAAGGCAAAGGCACACAGGTGCACACAGAGAGCAAATCTCAGCAGTCTATTCTCTTCTGCCACCTTGTGAGATCCAGGGCTCGAACTCAGGTTGTCAGGCCTCGGTACAAGTGCCTTCACTCACTGAACCATCTTGCTGGCCCACCAGTTTTTAAGACAGCATTTCTTATTGAGCATGGAGCTTACAGATTCAGCTATACAAATTGTCCAGGGAGTCCCAGGAATCTGTCTGTTTGCCCCCAGTGTTGGGGTTACAGGTGTGTGCTGCCACATCTAGCTTTTACATGGTGCTGGGGATCTGAACTCAGACTCTCATATTTGCACGGCAAGCATTTTACACTGAGCTATCTTCTCGGCTCTTGTGGGCAGGTTTTTCTCTTGTGGTTGAAGGAAGACATGGCAGGGGCTGCCTGTGCCTGGTGAGAGTCAGAGCTTGGTCATGACCTTGGTGTGGCATGGTGATGAGTTCTGTGACTTTGGGGTAGACATACTCACAACTGCCCACACATTCACTAGTTGGCACTGGAGGCTCCTGAAGGCCCATGTTATCTGGGCAGAGGGACTAGGCATCATCCAGGCATTGGCGTTCCACTTCATTCTTGCACTAGGGGAAGACACAGAGTGAACACACCTAATCCCCAAATTTGAAATCCAAAATGCTTACCTACACGGTGCCACAAACAGAAAAGTTCACACCTGGCCTCGTGTGACAGGTGCCAGTGACAAAGGAGTCCCAGTACAAATACTGTAGGAGAGGACCTTCAGGCCATGGATATCAGCTATGTAGGAAACATAAATAACTTTCCTGATCAGCTTTGAGTCCTGTCCCAAAGATAACTCAGGAGTCTATAAGATTTCAGAGTCTATAAAGTCCTGAGATCTGAAACACTTTTTTACATTAATATTTTTGGGTCTGTGTGTGTGTTTGTGGACATGCACACACTTATGTTAGTATGTTGGGTGTCTGACACTTCCATTCTCTGCCTATTCCCTTGAAACAGGATCTCTTACTGAACCTGGAGCTTTAGTGGCAACTGGAAAGCCCCAGAGATTCTCCTATCTCTGCTCCCACAACTCTGGGGTTACAAGCTTGCCTGGTCATGGCCGGCTTTTTGTAGGTGCTAGGAATTTGAACTCAGGTCCTCATGCTTGTATAGCAAGTGCTCTTAGCTGCGGAGCCATTTCTCATTGAAACATTGAAAACTGAAAAATTTCTGACTCAAGCATTTCAAATAAGAGACACTATATTGCAGTCAGTTCTGCAATCAGGATCCGTGGTCCGAAGTGCCCCGAAAGGCACTGAAGAGTCGCCTGTGAGTTCTCCTCATGTTCCCCACATATCATGTGTGCATGCCTGGGAATGCAGAGTCCATAGATTTGTCATGCAGCCTTTCTCACTGTATTCAAGATATGATAAAGCTCTGAGGGTTGAGCCTCACATGGTGTGAACTCCCTGGTGCCTCACATGGTGTGAACAATTCCCTAATGTTTCACACGGTCCTGATGTCTCACATGGTGTGAACAACATGTTGTGAACAATTTCCTGGTGTCTTGATGGGTGCTACTCAGGAGGGCCCCTGGTATTAGAGAGGCACCTTGATAACTTCTGATCCTCCTGTCTCCACTTCCTGAGTGCTGGGATTATAGTATGTACCACCACGTCAGTTTATATGGTGCTAGGGCCTGAATCTAGGGCCTTGTACATGCTAAGCAAGTATTCTACTGACTGAGCCACATCCCCAGACTCCTGAGCAATGCTAATGGCCCATAGATCCCGGGTTCCAAGCCTGCTCTTTTTGAAGGAGAACCGAGGCACTCTGGATTCTGGCTCAGCTTGCCATTCAGAAAGAGTTTTAAATGCATGGTGCATTAACTGCTATCACAGAAAAGAAAGCCTAGCAGTTCATTTTTAAATTCAGGTCTCTTTGAGGTGAATTGAAGGTGGAGAGTGTTCCCAGCTGGTGGACTGGATGGCATGGGAGAATGCTAAGTGGTAAAACCCTCCTTCAAGTCCTTTGTGTGTAAGGTATACATATGGAGGCCAGAGCTCAACAGGGGCTGCCATTCCTCAGGACACTCTCTACCCTTTTTGAGACAGAACTGCTGATTCAGCTAGGCTGGTTGGCCATGAGCCCCAGGGACCCTGCTATTCCCACTTCCTTAGGGCTGGGATTACAAGTGTGTGCCACCACATCTGGCTTTTTCACATGGGTTCTGGGGATGGAACTCAGGTCCTCGTGTCTGCATGGCAAGCACTTTACCAACTCCCAGCCCCTGGTCCTCCTTTGTGTGTTGGCACCATGAAATGCTGCCTCAGCCAGCTCCCCAAATCACTTCCAGCTGTCACACAAGAAAAGTTTATTGAAAAATAAAGTTCTCCCTAGTTTCTCTACAACAGAGGAAACAAAGCAGTGTTCTCTATGCGGTACAGTACATCGGGACAGTGACACCTCATTTGTAGCATCTTGGGACTTAACCCCAGAAGTGACAGTAGAAAATAGGTTTACTGGGATCAGCTTGAAGACACAGATGTAAATGGCCACAAATTTAACATCATCAAGGTTTTGACAAGAACTACAGTACAAGGGATGTCACCACCTCCTTTGGCATTGTGGGTACACTACTATCTTTAATACTTGGGCAGGGCTCTGATCAAAAACGCTTCCCACATTGCTCCGTTCCAGCTTTAGTGGGTGCCACAGGCTGTGTTGAAGTTCCTGGCCTGCTGCCCAGCCCATTCCCTGTGTGCTCATTACCCACCCTGGATCCCAGAGAACATAGCCTAACTCACAAGCATATGCCTCCCAGCTGTAGGGGTGGAGGGTCATCCGCAGGGTGAGTTGAGGGGCAGTCTTAAGTGCCACAAAATCTGAGGCAGAGTGAAACTCTGAAAAAGGTAAATTCAATTGTTACATCCTTAGAACTATAAGAATACCAACGAGCTGAGAAGCCAAAGGAATTGGGAAAACACACTTGTCTACAGACTCCCTGTTCACACTCACAATCCACCCAGAGTTGTTCTACCAGGGAAGAGGCTAAATTCACAAGAAAATAAACAGCAAACTGATATTAAAGTGACATGGAGCCACCTCAGGGAACTGTTGAAAAAAACCAAATTCCCTGCCTGAGGGTTGCTTCAGGCAGGTGGGTTTTCCCAGGCTACCGGAATTGACCTTGGATTGGATGGAAACAAAATGAAGTAACCAGCCTGCTGGGAGCAACCCTTTCCAGCAGGGGGCAGCAAAGGGATTTCCTGGGGAATGTGTAAGTTCAGTTGGTCACTCTTTAAACACAGAAGAATCCATTATTGCATTGTAGATGAATAGAAATGAACTCTAATTCAAGGAGTGCAATTTGTGAAAGAATTTTAATTTCTAGCTCCAAAAGTTTCTCAAAGAAACTCCTGGAATGTTCCAGAACATAACAGTGGGATGAGGTCTGGCCCTTTTCAACTCCAGTTAATCAATTCTTGCCGCCTTGTTTCATTGGGGGCTGAAGACTAGCATAATTTCAAACTCAGTGCATTCAAGAAATACATTAAAATTTCAGCAATCAAGGTAGGCGCAGAGCTTAAACATTTGAAATGAACAATTCCTACAAAATCTGATCAACTAGGAATAAGATTTTCATGTAATCGTCATTTTTTGAATCAACAGATAGGGAATGAGCTCAGCTCTTTATTTCTCAAGTTTTATGATATACTAATAATATCAATATTGAACATTCACCAGGCTTACTATGAGCCAGGCACTGCACTAAACACCAAATCTCCACAGAACCCTAAGAGCTAGGAAAGTTAGGGTAATTTTTATTTTTTGCATCCAAGACTATACAGCTAATTTGGTCTTTTGCTATATGTAAAAAAAAAAAACCAACAAAAAACAAAAACAAACTTGACTTTCCACCTTTTGTTGAAGCCAACAAGAGAGGAAGGAACTCAGCCAGCTGCTGGCTTACTAGATCTACAAATCTATTTCTGCCCATCCATCTACTCTAATGAAGACACGCTCTGCAGTTCCATAGGGACAGATGGGATTAGAATAAAGCCAATATGTTAATTAAAATATTTTAAAATAAATAAAACAGTCCAGGCTTGAGATAGTATCATACAACAGAGCCCGTCGTTAACCGAATACTTGATTTTTCCTTTTAACTGAAGAATTTTAGGAGAGGTGGCAGTGTCTAATTACAAATACAGTCTAGGTAAACCACCCTGGTCTGGTCTAAAGAGCACACACCCACCTACAAATAACACATGGTTTCATGTTACTGATAGGTCTTCTTTACCAGTGAGTGGTACTGCGGTTCCACATCCACATTCATTCACTAACGAACAGAAAATAGAAAATGGACATCTCATTTCTCCAATATGCTAACTAGTTGAAGTATTTCTGGGCTACTGCTCCTAAAAAGCTGGATTTAGGGCTGGTCTTAGCCAGGGATAAGGTACAAGGGAATGAGGCTCTTAACCGCCTTGGTAACCAGCAGACCCCAAGACAGGGCTAATGGGATTCTTCGCATCATCACTCCTCCTCTGGGGACCGGGACGGGGGCGGGGGGGACAGGCGGACGGGGGGGGGCAGGGGTGATGCACACACACACACACACACACACACACACACACACACACACACACACAGACAATCTGCTGTTAGTCTTCAGCAGCAATAGCACCCAGCTTCCAAAAACCAACCCCACAGAAAAATAAAAAGGCACACTAGGGAAACAGGTACCACCAAAAGAACAGATTCTAATATTTCCAAACACTCAGCAGACACGACAAAGTATTTATAAGCAGGGACAAAACAAAACAACGGAAACCAAAATCATTCAAAGCACAACTGCAAACAGCATTTCCATGGCACACAGGAAGTACACGGGGTGTGAACTGGGATTCGAAGAGGTACTTTCTCTCCCTTAATAAATTAGATAAAGGTTTTCCCCACTTTAAAAAAAGTCTTAACATCATAAAGAGGAAAAAACTCCAAAGACCAGGCAAGACGTGATTATAGTGCAGGAAAACATGAATCCCGATCGTGGATTTCTCTCCCATCAGTTGCAGATGGGTTTGGGTTTCTATAAAGGTCAGCAATGTTTTGTGAAAGCCCTACTGGCTCCCAGCCCACACTGTGAGCGAGCACTTCTGACTTCCACACCAGGCAGGCAGAAGTCCCTGCCAATTTCCCCTGGAGGGTCACTTGGCTACACCTGTGCTAACTCTGCGGAAGCCTGGGAGCTAGTATTATATTCAGGGTTGCACCCCAGCTGTTGATAATACTCTTACCAACTAGAGGGTGGCAGGCTAGCCCCTTAGAGCAGCAGCGGCACCAGAGGAAGAGGGACTGACTTCAGGTTAAAATAGAAAGAGGAATTACTTGGGAGAAAGTGCTTTTTTGGGCTGCTTGACCCAGGGATCTTGAGTTGGAGAAGAACGGGAAGGTGGAGAGCCCTTGAGCTCTGACCAGCCAGCTTCTGCAGGTGGGAAGAATGTTGCTCAGGCTGTCTGCAACCCTGTGCTAGTTAAAACAGCGCTCTGCTAAGCAGGGGAATCACTGTCAGCTCGCCGGCTCTCCCTGCAGGTTGAATGCCCAAACTGTCACTCACAGGCTGTGGGACTCCCGGAAATGTCCACGAGAGGGCGGACCAGCTCAGGATTTTTAAGCTCTGGAAACAGGCAAACTCCTGGGGTGCAGGCAGGAGGCCCACTCTCAGGAAAAAAAGCCCTTCCCCACAGGAAGGCCGCCAGTTCTCTACCGTCCTACCGCAGGAAGCTGCCATGGCAAAGCATGAACACACACGCACTTCATAACTATGTTTCCTTTCAACTTCTGCCCTCCCTGCAGTTGGACCTGGACAGAGGTGATTCTAGCCAGGTCTTCAGGGACCCCTGTGTCAGTGTTTAGAGTTGAGGTCCCCCACAGGTACTCTCCTTGGCTGCCCCTCCCCTAACCCAAGTTGGTCTCCACAAAGCAGATTGTCCTTTCCCTTGCTTCTGGAGGGCCCAGACAGTCAGCAACCTCACTCAGCTGTTCTGCAAGGCAGAGGCTCCACCTAGCCACCCTCCCCTCCCACAGCAGGCAGGGCACTGGGCAGCACCAGCAGGTCAGGAAGTCCACCCTGCCAGTCAGGGCTGGGGACAATGCTAACGGCTCACAGCAAGAGGTAGAAGAAAGTTCACTCTCACTACATAGCCAAGGATAACCTTGAATGCCCAATCCTCCTGCATTTACTTCCTCCCTGGGATTACAGGCGTGCACCTAATTTTATTGAGGTGCTGGGGATGGAACACAGGGCTCTGTGCACCGCTAGGCTAAGCAAGCACTCTACCAACTGAGCCACATCCCTGCTCCTAAAGCAAGACAATTTTTGCTCTGCTGTGACTTGCTTCCAGAAGCCAGGTCTCCACAGCTACTCTCTACTCTCAAGCATGCCACCCCACTGCACCCTGCTTGTGGGCAGATACCCAATAACAGGATCCTGAAGGTGGGTGATTAACAGGGGAACAGAAGAGGAAACTGTGGTCAACCCCTTTCCTCCCTCCCAGCCTCCCTCCCTCCCTCCCAAATAAATAAGTTAACATGTCCCCAAAGTTTCCAATCAGCTCAATTCCTCCTCTTGTTTTGCTCTGAGTTGAATGAGTCTCAAGACTTTTTTTCTTTTTTGTTTTAAACCCCTGGAGCAGCTGCCTCAACAGTCTCTCTACAGCTGCTCCTCACAAGATAGAAATGACGTTTGTTGCACCTGGGAGAAGCCAGGCTCCTGGCCTGACCTCTGCTCTCATGTTGTTTTGGTGTAAGTGCTGGCTGTAGCTGGAGCAGTACCAAATCCAAGCCCTGGACCAAAAAAGTTGGGGCTCTGGCCAGAGTCCCTGAATGACTTTGGTCCGCTGGCCCCACCCGGTGGAGCCACCTCTTCCCCATCCAGATGAACACTGGGTGGCTATAGGCAGTCTTTGCAGAGGGCCACCTGGCCCTTGATGAAGTCCCGACACGGGCAGATCCTCTTGTGTTTGGGGTGGGCCCCGGCACAACTAAAGAGCAGGAGGTCTGCTTGGAACACACAGTGCTTGCTCTCGGGAAGGAAAGAGGGTGCCAGGATGTCCTTGAATTTCTCTGAGCTTTGGCAGATTATGTCATACCTGGGGAGGAAGAGAAAGGCACATGAGTTGGAGATGGGCAGGGACAGGACCCAAGCACATGGCCGGATCACCTGCTCTGTTGTAGGGAGCATATCCCAATCCTGTAGGGCATCCTCTACCTGACCCTGAAATTATCCATCTCTAGGAATCTCAGCTGTGCAAAGATAAGCATGCTGTCAAATGTGTGTGAAGGGGACCAGCTTTCAGGCTGGGTTCTTTGGGGAATTGTTACCTGCAATGGAGAAAACCAAGGAACACCCTCCATACCCACCAAGTGGGGAAGGGCTGAATAAACCATGGTCATTCTGTGCTTTGGGACTTTGTATAGCTATTGGAAAACAATGGAAGAGAAATGTGTAGCCCACCATGAGAGCTGACCTGGAGGGAGGCAGGTTATAGAGCAGGATGTGCAGTATGATGAACTTGCTGTGTGTCAAAAACCAAAAGGAAGGGTGCGGTGGTTGAAGACAGGGGAAGGGGTCTGAATATGATCAAAATACATTATATGAAAGTCTCAAAGATTCAATAAAATATTTTTTAAAAGCCAAAAAGGGGTGGGCTGAGTTTTGATTCTCCAGAACCCATGTTTAAAAAGAAACACAGCCAGGCATGGTGGCCCTCGCTTGTGATCCTAGCACTGGGGAGGTAGAAACAGGCAGATCCCTGGGACTTGATAGCCATCTAGCCTACCGACTTGGTGAGTCCCAGGAAAACGAGAGACCCTGTCTCAAAAAGCCAAGTAGACCTGAGGAATGACAGCCAAGGTTGACCTCTAGCCTATACAGAGAGAGAGAGAGAGAGAGAGAGAGAGAGAGAGAGAGAGAGACCAAATGACTATATAGTAAAGTGCTGGCAATGACTGCTTCTATGAGTAAGACTGGGGTCAACTGGTGTTTCACTGAAATGTTTCAGAAGCACCTTTAACTTTTAGCCAGGCATGGTGGCTCACAACTGTAATCCCAGTTGAGCTCAAGGCCAACATAGTAAATTCCAGGCAAGCCTGGGCTACAGAGAAAGACCATGTCTTAAAGAAGAGGCTGTTGTGGTGGAAGATCAGGAGCTCAAGGTCATCATAGTAAGTTCAACACCAGTCTGGAATATATAAGACCCTGATTCAAAGTAATAATAAAAAAAGGAGGAGTAGGGGAAGGGTGGGAGGGGGAGAGGAAGAGGAGGAAGAAGCAAAGGCAGGAGAAAATATGCCTACTTTTTAAAGGCTTCAAAAGATTCTTGTTATATGGCCTCAGTTACAGGAGAGCTGAGGCTTCAAGGCATTGGAACAGGTGAACTAGGCCTGCTATAGAGTCCTGTGTTCCTGCATCTTCCTCCCTAAGCTGAATGTTCTGTGGGCTACGCACCAAGCAGGTTTGCTCTCTCAGTCTGGGTCCACTGCTTGAGGGGGGCAAGGAAACTACAATGATTTGTCTCCAAAGACACTGTTTGTTCAGTTGGCTCTGTTCAGTTGACTCTGTGTGTGTGTGTGTGTGTGTGTGTGTGTGTGTGTGTGTGTTGTGTATGCATGTATGGAGGCCAGAAGTCAATCTTGAGTGTCACTTCCTCAGGAAAGTTGTCTACCTTGTTCTTTGAGACAGGGTCTCTCCCTGGCCTGGAGCTTGCTGATTTGCAGTGAGCCTTGGGATCATCTTGTCTCTGTCTCCACAGCAACTGGCCTTTTCATGACACCATGACTGGCTTTTCACATGGATTCTGGGGGATTGAGCTCAGATCCTTATGCTTGACTGGCAAGCATTTCCTCCTCAGTGTGGGATTATAAGTGTGCATGACCACACCCAGCTGGTATTGGGCCTCTTAAAGAACTGCAGATCTTTCCCTCTTAGGTGGGATGAACTAGCCACCTCCCACCAAGACTCCATCTAGACAAGGAGGCTCACATGCTCGTAGGAAGCAGTGTTGCTCCTGAGGTTTGGAGAGCAAGGTGTAAAGGAGTACTAGGCAGACCTCAGTTTGAGACTCAACTTTGTCTCTTGGGAGCTGTGTGACTATGAACAAATGACCGAGCTTCTTTGTGGCTCAGTTTTCTTTTCTTTCTTTCTTTTTTGGTCTTTTAGAGACAGGGTCTCCCTGTAGCCCCAGCTGGCCTACAACTCACTATATAGACCAGGCTGGTCTTGAACTCACAGAGATCTACCTGCCTCTGCCTCCTGAGTGCTGGGATTAAAGTTGTGTGTCACTATACCTGGTCAGTTTTCTCTTCTATAAAATGGGAATATATAATCCTTACCTGCAGGAATTAGTGTTATCAGAGCACTTGACAGAGTCTAATGGTGAGTTAGTAGATAACTACAGTTAATGCTTATGACAGTTAATACTGTCAACTTGATAGGATCTAAAATCATTTAGGAGACAAAGCTCTGGGCATCTCTGAGGGAGTTTCTAGATTAGATTAGTTGAAGTGGAAAGACCCAACCTAAATGTGGGTGGCACCATCTGATGGGAAGGGGCCCTAGACTGAATAAAAAAGAGAAAGTGAACTGAAGACCAGCATTCATCTCTCTCTGCTTCCTGACTGGTGTGACTAGCGCCTCATGCTCCTGCAGCCACCATGCCTTCTCTGTCCCTGTTCTCTCAAACTGGGAGCCTTAAGTTGGTTTTGTGTGGTATTTTTGTCACAGCCAACAAGACAAGTAACTAACTATACAGGCTCCCAGGTCTTTCAAAGGCTACCCCAAGTGGCCAACAAAAGGAAAGGGACACCTGGAGCTCAATTAGGAATGAAGTGTGTACATGTGGAATATGGCCTTGGGATGTAGACTTATACCTCTCCTGTTTATTCATGGAGGAGGATCATAGCAACTGGTGTTGCTAAGTCAGACCATCTCTCTGGCATCCTATCAATCAAGGATGAGGTGATCTTTACTATTTAGAACCCAGGGTAGGGAAGGAATAGCTGGGAGCCAGGAATGTCCCACCCATGTGCACTTAGATACTGTCTGGTAGCTAGGAGCACATGTGGATACATGTCTGTGTGTCCCCCAGGGTGCAGGGCTTCAGTCTGCTGTGGTGAGGCAGCTCACAAAGCGCTCCAGCAGCTGACATTTCAGCCCTACTATATGGCCTCTCCTAGAAGGAGAGGTTGTGGGCTAACAGGCTTAGGCTCCGGCCACTTTCATCCACCTTTCTCGGTCTGAGTATCTTCTTGTTCCCACAGAGGCCAAATTCAATTTTTGGACCCAAATAAAAAATGTGAAATATGTTCTCACCTGAATGGCCACAGTTTTATACCAGCATAACAGAAAAATTGCAAGCTGCACTTCTGCAAGTTGGGGTCCATGTGTGACTTAAATTTTTAGAAGATAACAACTGATTTAAAGAGGTACAATAGCACAGAGCAGGCAGGATGGGAACACATGCTGCTCTTTATGGAACCAAGACCCCAGTGGGCCAATGCTGGAGTGGATGCTGGAACCTCCTGGGGTCCTCCACCTTCTGGTCCTCACTAACCTTGGCTTTTTCCAGCCTTGGTGGAGTGCCATGAGTCATACATACTCTGTGGCTGCCTCTCCAGCACTTAACCGTCCTCTGTATGCACAGGAGCTCAAAGGCCACCCTTCTGACCCTTGCCAAGTCAAGTGTGTATGCCAATTAAAAATTTTAAATAAAAAAAGCAGTGTGCAAACCGACATTTAAACATATCATCATTTATGTGAATGTTTAATATTTTAATTAAAAAAATTTTATTTTACATGTATGAGTATTTTGCCTGCATTGCATGCCCATGGAAGCCAGAAGAGGGCATCAGATTCTCCTGGAACTAGAGTTTCGGACAATCATCAACCACCATGTAAGCCCGGTGCTGGGAACAAAACCCAGGCCCTCTGCAAGAGCAGCCAATGCTCTTAACCACTGAACCATCCGTCAAGCCCCATTTATATGAATTTTAAAACACATAAAACTGTTCAGTGTTACTGGATAAACACATCTGTAGGAAAGAAAAAATTAAAGTAGGTGGTACTGGAGACCGTTCTAAGCCATTCTATAACAACGATGTCTACATTTTGTTTCACATGTGCAAGCTGGTAGGGGAGGCCATCAAGTCATGGGGGCGTACTGGAGATGAGGAAAGGGGAAACAGGAGGGAGAAGGGGAAGGGGAGGTAAGGGGCACTGGAGGGAGAGTACAGGATCAGGTTACATTATATGCCTGCATGGAAATGTCAAAATGAAACCTGATGCGGATACGCATACTAATATAAATATTTTTCTGTGTTTCTGTGTGGTGTGTGTATGCCATGTTTACATGTGTGTAGGCACATGTATGAGTAGGTGTGTATGCACATGTATGTGTATGTGGAGGCCAGAGGTTGATATTGTTTTCTTCAATGCCTTTCCACCTTATACATTGAGGCAGTGTCTCTCACTTAAGCAGAACTAGTCAAGTTGGCTTGTCTAGCTAGCCAGGTTGCTCCAGGGACCTCCTGTTTCTGCCTTCCAAGCACCGAGATTACAGGTGGGTAACCACACCTGCCTACATTTATGTGGGTGCTGGAGATCTGAACTCTGGTCCTCAGACTTGCCCGACAAGTATTTTACACATTGAGCCATTTTGCCAATCAAGTTTTTTAAAGAGCCCCCCCCCCCAAAATGAGGGCAACACTGGATGTTCCAAAAGGCTTGAATCTCATGCAATATTAAATTCATACTATATGGTAAGATAAAGTCATGGGCATCCACAGACTTAAAGGAGCTTAAGCTGGGCTGCAAGCTAGGCCTGAGTTGGACAGGGAAAATCAGCAGCAGCATGTCAGCCTACTAATTGCTAATTGATCAAGAACATGAATGGACCAGGATTACTTCAATAGATAGCCAGATAGTGTAGCTTTATGACATTATCAGTATTTACAAATGCAGGACCAAATCATTCAGCAGGGTTCCTGTGCTCACAGAATCAAATCCAGGCAGCTTTATTACAGGATTATCATTCACTCCTGTCTCCTCTGAGAAAACCTGAATCTCTACATTGGGGTAGAGTGCTCAAGCTGCAGGATACAGCTTGAAGGGCAGTGCTCCCCAAGCCCCTGTGCCCTGTGCACTCTGCATGATGATGATGATGGAGGAGGAGGAGGAAGGAGAGGGGGAGGGGGAGGAGAGTGAAGGAGAGAGAAGGAGGAAAGAGAGGAGGAAAGAGAGGAGGTAGAAGGTGGGGTGGGGGGAGAAAGACTGGGTAGAAGTCTCAGCCTGCCTGTCTGCTGTCAGCCTATCTTGAGCTTACCCCACTGCCCAAGGGGCTGGTCTGTTCTTCCTCCTCAACACTACAAGCTCCATGTCACTGTCACCCTGATTCATGGCTAATACTGATAGGATCTAGAATCTTCTAGGAGACAAGCCTCTGGGCATATTTGTGAGGGAGTTTCTGGATTGGGTTAACTGAGGAGGGAAGCCTCAGCCTAAATACGGGTGGCACCACTCTATGGGCTAGGGTTCTGGACTGAATAAAAAGGAGAGAGTCACCTGAGCACCAGCATCCATAGCTCTCTGCTTCTTGACTGTGGATGCAATGAGCTGCCTCATGCTCCTGCTGCCAAGCCTTCCCTAAATGGTGGACTGTACCCTCCAACTGTGAGTCAAAAATAAGCCCTTGGTCTTTAAGTTGCTTTTTTTCATGTATTTTGTCACAGCAATAATTTAGTATACTCAATAATTAGTATATTTAGTATATACTATATATTTAGTATACTCAAAATGTCCCCATTCTGCAGATGAGAAAATTGAAGTAACAAAACTGGTCCCAGAACCATGTAAAGCCAGGTACAGTAGCAGGTGTCTGTAATCCTAGCTCTTCTACTTTGAGATAGGAGAGGGATACAGGAGATTCCTTGGAAGGTCATGGGCTAGCAGTGAAGAAAAACAGAAAAGAGACCCTGTCTCAAATAAGGTGGAAGGTGAGAAACATCTAGAGTTGTCCTCTGACCTTAACATGCATGTATTGCACATGTGCACATACACTCACATATATGAATGCATACATACGTTATACATACACATATCACAGACATCATATGCATGCATGCATGGGAGGTGAGTATTCTCTGGGCTGCAGCCTGTTCCCTTTCCCACATTGTTTCCTTTCAGTCCATAGCCTGGAGATGGAACCCAGGAAGTCCAGAGGCTGAGCAGCCCCTGCCTCTCCCTTCCCACCTGGAGGCACTTACTTCAGCAAGTCCTTGCCCTTGTTGAGGTGCTGGAAGAAAGATGGCTCACAGATGAGCTGGTTCTCCTGGCACACCTGCTTGCAGGACTGTCCTGGCTCAGCCAGCTTCACCTGCAACGCACTCAAGGGTGGCCACATCACTTGGCCATGGCAGAAGTCCTAGAAGCACAATGAAGCCATCATCAGTCAGGGGACCAAGGATGCAATGGAGCAGCTCCAGCCCTGCTAGGCAACTTGACTATAGGAGCCACCATGCTGAGAGTGATGATGAAGAGGAAATGCCCTTGGGACAGGTTGTGCTCTCTCTGAACATCAGCTTCTAGGCTGTGGATGTGGTTCAGTTGGCAGAGTGCTTGCCTAGTATTCATGAGGCTATTTCTAGTACTACACAAACCAGGCAGGGTGGCTCATGCCTACAATCCCAGCACTTGGGAGGCAGGAAGATTAGAAGTTCAGTATCACCTTTGTTGCAGAGTGAGTTTGAAGCCAGCCTAGGCTATAGCCTCTGTCACAAAACAATCACTCAGACACTAGCTTCTTCATTCCCTGTGAGGACCTTCTTCAGGGTCATCCCCCCAGGTCTGTTCCTTCCTTTTAGATTCACAAACATCCATGTTATTTGGCAGTAACCTCACAGGACATTGTCACAATCTAGTTCTTTCTCAATAGAAAGTAAGATTCTGCCACTTTGAGGTGAGGGTCCAAAGGCATCTCTCATGTCCCCTGACAAAGCACTCACTGTGTCCTTCATTGGGACCTGGGGTCTGTTCCTTGAAAACAGTTATGTTGAAGCAATGAGTCCATGGGTAAAGAGAGGATGTGAAGGATGGTGGCATACTGTAAACAAGGTTGGCATGGGGCAGAGCCTGTCATTCCTGTCATCTAGAAGGACTGGAGGGAGCCAGCACAGCCAAGGGAGCCCCAAGAGGGGGTAGAGCCAGAGAGGTCAGGAAGAAATGCCACGGCATCATGACCATCAGCTGGGTAATGCAGGGGAAGGTAGGAGTGGACCACTTGCTCTGATCTGGGAGTTCAGCTATCTTTTAGCTATGCCTTTAATATTCAGGGGGCCAGGCATGAGGGCCATCTTGAGTCTACACAGCAGATGTCAGCAAGGCAGACTATCTCCACAAGATGACCCTACCTTTCTGGGATACAGGAAGTCTTGAGACCATGTTTATTAGATCATGTTTGGAGAATGCCTGTTCTGAGAAACACTTAGCATTGGCTAGTATTGTGGCCAGATGGGGTGTGTGGTGGTTAATACTGACGATGAACTTGATAGGATCAAGAGTCACTGAAAAGACAAGCATCTGGGCATATATGTGAGAGACTTTCTAGATTTGGTTAATTGAGGTAGAGGACCCATCTTGAATGTGTGTGGTACTGTTCCATGGGCTGGGATCCCAGACTGAATAAAAAGGAGAAAGTGAGCTGATCACCAGCATTCATCTCTCTCTGCTTCCTGATGCAATATAAGCAGCTGCCTCAAGCTCCTGCCACCATGCCTTCCCTTTCACCATGGACTATATCCCCTTCACCTGTGAGCCAAATTAACCCTTCTTTAAGTTGCTTTTGTCAGATGTTTTGTCACAGCAATGAGAAAGGTAACTGATAACAGGATGCCTTGTAGGAATTCACAGTATAGTCATAGGAGAACACACACACAAAGACATCATCAGATTTGGGTCAGCTCAGCAATACTGGGTGAAAGAAGAAAGGGTTAGATATAGAATAACAACAGTTCTATTTAGACATGTATATAAAGATGAATGATTCCTAACAGCGAGGCAAGTTTCCATGCCCTGATAGGAGAATATTTCTCTGACACATAGAGAAGTGAAAGAAGTTGGGTGAAGGATGGCACATAATGTGTCTCTATTTGTGAGAGGCACTGGGGAAGAAGGCAGAGAGTCACCCAGAGATGTGTGTGCCCCATACCAAGAACACCTCATGTTGGCTGGGCTGTTGCCAAGAAACCACAGAGAGGAAGGAGGGCAGTCAGTCCTTGCAGAATAATTTTTTGCCTCAGCCCTACCCCTCTGCAACTGGATAAGGAAATTAGTCACTAAAAGGAGGAGTTCCCAGTAGGATACACAGAGGAAGCACCCCACACAATATTTGTGTGGTGGAGTGGGGGGGGGGCTCACTGCCTGGCAGGCCCCCCAGCAACAAGAAGAGGTGGCACGTGTGCAAACTGCCTCTGGGACTGATGGCTTCTATTTTTTTTTTTTTTTAAGTTTTACTAGTCACAGTCGGTTACACTTGGATCCTTGGCACCTGAGTATGGATATAAAGTTATCAGGTAGATTTCAATGGTAATGTTTATCACCTCTACTAATTAACATGAAGTAAAGTTTTAAGCTTCCTCCTCAAATATAACTCATTTTTAAAAAATTTATTGATTTTTTGTGTGTATATCATATAGAACATCCCAATAATCAGATACATAGAGATTAGAGATGCATGTGCAAACATCTGAGTGTTAGTAGCATTAAAAATGAGTCTTTCTGAGGAAACAGTATATTTAAAATGAAATGGAGATCTTTTTTGAAAGTTAAAAGCTCATTCAATTTTATGTCTTACAGGGTTTATACTGAGTTTAATATTGTATAACTGTATTAATTCAACTGTGAACCTAAAAATTTACAGCCACTTTTGAAAGAGATGTATCTTTGCTCTGGAAATTGTTATTGAATATGTTAAAGCTGTAATAAAATGCTTCTTCTAATCATGTGGTTATTAAATAAACAAAAAGTTTTAAAATTTATTTATTTATTTTGTTCATTGTGAGGATCTATGTGCGTGGGTGTGTACATGCCATAGTATGTATAGAGGTCAGAGGACAATTTTTGGGAGTCAGTTCTCTCCTTTGGGTTCTGAACTCATGCCACCAGGCTTGGTGACTTTAGCAATTCCACTTTAGCAATTCTCCTGACTTTAAAAGTCCTTGTCCTTTTGTTACTTTTAATGAGGTAAAAGACAGCAAAGGAAGCCCAGACCATTCCTCCCAGACCCTGCAGGCAGCCAGTTTTAAGGTATATCTTTGTATTTTTTACTAGCTGTGCAAACTTCCTGGCAAAACATGTAACATCTGGGGCCTTACTTTCTGCACAGATCCATCCTTCAGGCAGCAAATTCTGAGGTACACCTATGTGTGCTAATTACTAGCTATGCAAACTTCTTGGCAAAATATATAACAACTGGAGCCTCAGTGTTTTGGTCAGAAAAACGGAAATAAAAGAACTTCGTATGGTTCCGGCTTCCTCCTCTCTTTCTTAAGGGAGCAAATGAAGTTGCCCCTTGGACAGTCATTCTTGATTGTCAACTTGTTTGGATTTGAAATCAACTAAGACAACACACCTCTGGGTGGGTCTGTGGGTCTGTGTTTCTAGGAGGACCCTCCCCAGAGTGGGCAGCATCTTCTGGTCAGTGCTCCAGATACAAGGAGGTTTAAGAAGAAAGCAGGGCTGTCTGCTGCCTTCACTTCTTGCTGGTGGCTGCATCCATCCCTTGTTACTGCTGCTGCTTCCATCCTTTGATGACATCAGAAGCCAACTTCTTCACCTTCCAATGCTGACTGAAGACCAGAAGGCATCCAGGAATGTTCCAGGCTTTCAGCACTGGACTGGGACTGCTGAGACACCAGCCTTGTAGACTGAGCTGTAACCAAGTTCTCAGCCTCTCCATCATGCAGAAGGCCACTGCTAAACTCCTCAGGTGGTAAACCAATCTAATAAATCCCCTTTTAAATCTATAATCATTCTATCAGTCCTGTTTCTCTAAAGAACCCTGAAAAATACAGCTCTCCTCGGAGGTAACACTGAGTGGTCAGTGGTAGTTAGGAAGCAGCTGGTGCTGGTTTCTTTTCCAGTCTCTGCAGAGCCATGATCAAGACTGGAACAAAGCAAGCCCACTGCTGTCCCCTTTCACATGCTCCTGATGAGGGTCCATGCTGTCTGAGTCTGAGTGAATTTGGCATTTAGCAAAGTCTTCACTCAATGTTTAATATTAGGCAGGAAATCTATAGCTAGAGTCCAGTAAGCTAAAATGCTAAGATTCCAGAATGCTCTTAAAATTCAGAGATGACAGAAATACACTGGATTATTCATGAGTGTTAGGACACAGGTCAATCTTCTGAAAGGGTGGTGTAGTAGGCAGAGTTCCAGAGGGAGATGGAAGAGATAGATTTTCCTGACTCCTTGTACCTGTGCTGATCTGAGCACAGTTCATCCCTGTACCAAGCCATGGGCAGCATAGTCCTGTGGGTCTGGATTGCTGTTTCTAAGGATGACGGCATGACCGTACAGATCCATGATACCCTGGATGGGAGTGCAGCCCACACTGGTGGCCACTTCTCTCTGCCACGACAGTTTGTGGAGATCTTGCACCTGACAGTTGCACCATCAGGATGGCTGTCATAGATAGAAAGAACCAACACTTGAGAGACACATGGGTGTTTGGAAAAGCTTACAATTTGTTCCTGCCTTGTTAATTAGGTGCCTTTACTTATAACTCCTTAGAAGCAAATAGCCTTTAAATATTGTAATGAAGAGAGCTTCAATTCAAAATACACCAAGCCCCCCTTGGGGACTAGACAGGACAGGTGTATTAGTTATTATACTATCCCTCTTGCTTTGACAAAATACCTGGCAAAAGCAACTTCAGGGGAAGGGTTTATTTTGGCTCACAGTTTGAGGATACCATCCATCATGACAGAAAAATCGTGATGGCCAGAATCTGAGGTGGCCAGTCATGGTGTTCAGCTTGCTTTCTCCCTTTTATTCAGTTGCTGGGAGAGTGCAGCCCACATTCAGAGTGGGTCTTCCCTCTTCATTGACATACCCAGAGGTGTTTCCATGGTGATTCTAAATCCAGTCAACCTGACAATTATAGCCATCCCAACCCACAAAGGGACCTAGATCAGACTTGTCTGCCTCAGAAGGCAAGCCAGAATTTCTCTGCCTCTTGTATATGTCATGGTAGAATCCCAGTGCTATAGTGTGGATCTTTACTGTCTCTTAAAGGCCCATGTACTGAAGGCTTGGTCCCCAGTGAGGCTTGGAACCCATGGGAGGTAGGGCCTTTGCTTGAAGTCTTTAGGACACTGAGGGTTTGCCTTTGAAGGAAATTTGGGGACTCCAGTCCCTTTTTGCTTCTTCCTGACTTCCCAGCCATGAGCAGGTGGTTTTTTTTCAAAGATTTGTTTAATTTTTAGTTATGTGCATGATTATACATCAAGTGTGTATATTTGCATTTATGTATATGTGCACCTGTGTGTGGGTTCCCATGGAGTTCAGAAGAGGGCATTGGATTCCGTGGATCTGGAGTTATACGTGATGGTGAATCACCCAACTTGAGTGCTGGGAACAAAACTCAGGCCCCATGGAAGAGCAGTAAGTGCTCAGAACTGCTGAGCCCCCTTGCCAGTCCCATAGCTGAGTAGGTTGTTTTGCCACATGCTTACCCACGATGTATTAGTTCATCACAGGCTCAAAGCAACAGGGCTACCCAGTCATGGATGGAAACCTCAAATTGAGCTCTCACACTCATATAAAGTTAAACTTGAAGTTAGAAAAACAGGCCAGATCTGAAGCCTGACCCCACACTGGACTCTGCACACAGACCCCTATCTTCCGGTCCCCTGCTCATCCATAGAGTGATGCCACTAACAGAATGAAGAAAGAAGCCCAGCAGAGGGCTGGCAAATGAAATGGCAAGTGCTCTGCCCACTTCCCTCAAGCTCCTCCCCAGGACAGTTATATCCCCAGGGCAGCTTTCAGACAAGGCACGGTAGGCACATGGAGAAGTTGGGGCCCAAGGATGAATGAATGGAGCAGGGCAGGAATCACTACAAGGTGTGACAATGGATGATGCCCTTGGAGCTGATGGGGGATCGATGTGCCAGCTTATTTAGTTCTTTGTCAACACAGCAGCTGATCTTCCTGGAGTCCCCAAAACATGCATGGCTATCTCAGGTCTGCACTTGGCCTCCAACTACCCTATTACTGCTGGCCACAATGGCCTGGCATCCTCTCAAGAGTCTGTTCTGGGAGCCAACAGAACCATGAGTAGTAAAAATAGCAGTGAGATCTTCTTAAAGCTTAGAATCATCTTGAAAGCTTGGAGGTGATACAATTGAATAGAGGGAGCAGAGGTGTCATAAGAAAGCAAGGCAGGTCAGGAAGGTGCAGGCTGGCCCCAAGCAGGGAACTGCAGAGATGCTGTCAAGCTTCTAGGAAATGGGGACAGTGGCACCTGCCCTTCATTCCTGTGCAGTTCTGAGATGAACGGGCAGTGATGGTAAGAAGGGATGCTAAGGATAGCAGTCCACAGTGGCACACTGCTGCAGGGTTGAGCTATTGGACCATATCTGACAGCTTGTTTAGGGCAGTGCCCCTGGGTCCACCTGCTCCCAGGGAACAGCTGGAACAGAAGCCCTGGGTGTTAGCCTTTTTTGCCTATAGGTGCAATGGTTAGCAGATGACTGACCAGGAGGCCAGAGGGAAGTCTGCTTTGTTTATCCACAGCCAAGGCTAACATGTCACCTCACTGCCTCACTCCAAGTGCTCCTTCACTTATTCACTTATTCACTCATTCATTCCACAAATCCTTGCTAAGAGGCAGGAAAGTGTGTTCGTTTACAACTTTACAAATGACTGTTAAACTTCATGCCACAGGGCATCAGAAACAGGAACATGAATGGGTATCTCTGGCCTTAGAGGTTCAGTGCACAGTCTAGTAAGAAAGGTTGGCACTTAAAAAACTTCAGAACAGTGTAAACCAGACACTCAAAGCACTTGGCAAAGGCCACCTGCAGGCAGGCAGGAGGGGATGAGTGGTAGTGGTAGCAATCAGAGAAGGTTTCCAGAAGATGACTACTTCTAGGCTGGGTTTTATAGGCTGTGCAGGAGTCAGGGGCGTACCACTAACACAGTGCTCTGCAGACAACTGGCACTCAGTGAAGATCCACTAAATGGAACTGCATAATTTTGGTATCCTGGGAGGCTTTGAGATAGGAGTAAGTAGGAAAAGAGACTATTCTAGCCCAATGAAGCATCTCTGAAACCAGAAGGAGAGATAAGCAGTCAGTGCCAACCTGGTTAACAAGCTCACTTGGGGCACACACCATCTGCATTTCTCTCTCAGATTCTTTCTCACAGTCAGGGCACATGTATTTCTCCTTAGTGTGTTTGTCTATACAGAAATTGTCATTCAATGGCTACAAAGCATGTATTCACCAGCAGAGTTCTCAAAGCACATTCTCTCTCTCTCCCTCTCTCCCTCTCTCCCTCTCTCTCTCTCTCTCTCTCTCTCTCTCTCTCTCTCTCTCTCTTCTCTCTCTCTCTCGTACTCCAGTGGGTAATCTCAGGTCCCACTCTTCACGAGAGACCCATGCTTTTTATATAT
>NW_008337291.1:973928-978257 GCF_000622305.1 Nannospalax galili
TCTCTCTCTCTCTCTCTTCTCTCTCTCTCTCGTAGTCCAGTGGGTAACCTCAGGTCCCATTCTTCAGGAGCTAGCCATGATTATTATTGATATTTTGAGATAGGATCTCTTACTTATCTGGATCTCATCAAGTAGGCCAGGCTTGCTGGCCATTGAGTCTCAGGGATCCTCCTGGCTCCATCTCCCCAGTGCTGGGATCACAAATGCATGCCACTAAGTCTTCTTTTTATATGGGGTCCTCATGCTTGAGAAGTAAACAGCTAACTGACTGAGCCATCTCCCAGCCCCCAAAGCAATGTTCTTAATGAAAGAGTTCAAGGATTGTGAAGAAGATATGGGTGCTGCACCCCACCCCCCCAATGCAGGCTCAGCAGGGGCCTGAAGGAAGAATGCTTCACCCAATACCCAAAGACCTTAGGAAGACTGGGGGGGACTGTCCCTAGGAAGGACACTAGGTGGGGATGGCCTGTTCCTCCTTCTGGGCCAGCTGTACCAGGTGGGAAGGGCACATGTGTGGAGCAAAGGCTTCAGAACAGAAGAGGCAGTGTTGGATGTTGAGTGTGGTGTGTGACAGAGTCTTTGCCACTGGTCTCTGCCATTGCACATTGCATCCACATGTTGTTTCTTGAAACATGTTGTTTCTTGTGAGGTATTTGGTCATAGCAATGAGTAAAGTAGCTAATACAGTGTTCACACATGCCAATCAGCTGGGCAGAGATGAGAGGTGCATACAAATCTACGTATCACACTCCTAGACTACCAGCTGGAGTGTATGAAAGAGATGAAAACCCATATCCACACCAAGACTGCAAGAGAACATGCCTCACAGTACTTTTCCCAACACCGAAAAGGTGGAAATGACCCACAGGTCCATCAACAGGTGAAGGGATAAACACATGGTACACCTGTATTCCAGAACTCCATTCAGCAATAAAAAGAATTAAGTTCTCACATATGCTACGGAACTCTAATGAAGAAACCTGAAATCTCCAGAAAAGGCGAATGTAGAGACAGGAAACAGATCTGTGTTTTCCTGGGGCTGGGCAAGGATGGAACTAAGTAGTACTCTAGACACAGGGGTGTCCTCCTTGGTCCTTGAGCTGCATGAGCACCAGAGTGGCTATGAATGTGGCCCAACTCAAAGTTGTAAACTTACTTAAAACGCTGAGTATTCCGGCCCCCCACATTGATTATGTGGTTCTTGAGTGCGAACTTTGTAGATGACAACGTGTTGCAATGTCAAAAGGTTGGACATGTCTACGTGGTCTAGGCTGAAGCTGATTTGTAGACTTAGGTTGAGGTCTTTGCTCTATATCTGATAAAAAAAGCAACTGAATTGCAGACCGGGTTTTGAATTTTGTGTGCACGCACATGTGTGCACTTGCCACAGTGTGCAGTGGTCAGAGGACAACTTGTGGGAGTTTGTTCTAGCAACTGAATTGCAGACCGGGTTTTGAATTTTGTGTGCATGCACATGTGCGCACTTGCCACAGTGTGCAGTGGTCAGAGGACAACTTGTGGGAGTTTGTTCTCTCCTTCTACCATGTAGGTTCTGAGAACCGAACTCAGGTAGTTAGGCTTGGTGGCAAGAGCCTTTAACCCCTGAGCCATCTCACTGGCCCTGGAATGGGTTTATGGTCTGTAAATTATGCCTGTAAAGTCAAAACAATCCCTTTATTACTCATTTAGAATTTTTCATAAGAAATACTTGGAACTCAAAGACTCCAAGGATTCTTAATTTAAAAAAAAGCTACAGGTCTTGCTGTGTGGTACAAACTGGCCCCAAACTTGATATTCTCCTGCCTCAGTCTCCTGAGTGTGGGAGGGAGGCTAGTTTCTGGAATCCTCTGTGGCAGGCACATAGCTTAGTTCTGAACACATTTGCCAATCCTATACAGAGTGGTATTGCCACCATTTCAGAGAAGAGGAACGCCCACAGGTATCAGGTAGTCTGACCAAGGTCAGTACAGGATGTAAACTCAGAATGAACCACTTTACCACTGCCCAGATGTTCTGGCACAGGATGGCTGGGTCCTCAGCAGCTTTCACTATTTCAAGCCAGTGTCCTTCTTTCCTTCATTGAAGTCTTTTTCCACGGTTGCCTCCCTCCTTCCCCACACCAACCCTCTCCAGATTCAGGGCCAGGCTTGCTTTGCCCCTAGAACATGCCCCAGGGAGTTTAGGACAACGTAGGAGCTTAGTTGATTCTCCTGTCGTTTTGTAGGTGGACTGGCTTTGCCCTTCCATATCTCCAGGATGCTTTGTGGGTGATCACACAGCTCTTTACCAACCACACGACTACAGGGCTGGGGATGTGACTCAGATAGCAGAGACTGCCTAGCATGTATGAAGCCTTCTATTCTACAGCACCCTATAAACCTAGCTTGGTGGTGTATGCCTGTAATCCCAGCATTTGCAAGGGGAAGGCAGGAGGATCAGAAGTTCAAGGTCTTCCTTGTCCATATAGCAAGTTCAAGGCCAGCATGGAATACTTGAGACTCTAGGATCAAACAAACCACAACTGACCACTGTGTGTGTGTGTGTGTGTGTGTGTGTGTGTGTGTGTGTGTACATATATGTTTAAACACATTTTTTATAATTACATTATTTATTTACTTTGTGTATACTGTTTGTGTATATGTGGGCACACATGCCACAGCACACATGTAGAAGTCAAGAACAAGTGGTGAAAGCTGGCTCTCTCCTTCCACCTGGTGGGCCCTAGGGATCAAGCTCAGGTTGGCAGCATATGTTATTCAAAGAGCCACCACTCTGGCCCCTGAGCCATCTCACTGACCCCACCTGTATATTTAGAGGATTTTTACTAGAGGAAGTAGAAAATAGACCTGCAAACCTATAACTTCCCTAAACAATGTGGAATTGGAACCTTCACAAATCTGGACACACTTGAGGCAGAGAACAGTCATGTTTGATCTTCTATCACAGGGTATTTACCTCTTGGCTCTAATTCCCCATCTGCTGGTGGCAGTGCCTCTTTCAGAGAGCTCATCTCAAGAAGGTTAAGTCACTCCAGCATTTTTAGTGCAGTGGAGTGGAGCACTGACAGAAAACAAGCACCTTCCCTGGAGCCTAGCCTGTACCTTAGCTGGTAGGTTGTGAGGTGGACTCCCCACAGTGACTGTTAAACTGTATCCTGAAGCCTGGGGTGATCCTGATGGCTGTCAATTGGCCTCCTCCAGCTGGCTCCTGATGCTATGGGGAATGTGTGGGGGGGGTAGGCGGGGGGGGGCTACCTTGAAAGGGTTCTAGGATAAAAGCTCCTATGTTCCCTGTGGCTCACTGGAGGCCTCTGAAGGCCAAGCCTAGATTAATGAGCACTGCACTCCTACAGCTCCTGGCAGTGGAATCCCCAAGCCTTTCTCCCCATCCTCAATGCTCTTTGAAGATATTCTGTTAATGGCAAAGATATAACAAATGCCCCAAGATTTAGGATCCTGGGGCCTAAGGATAATAGGAGACCCAGTCTGTGTTTCAGTGGGGCCTTGAATTCCTTCTTGCATGGAGGGAACATTCTGAGTCCAAAAGAATTCCCGAGATCATTTAGAAACAATCCCTTTCATTGCTCATTTATGAGGAATTAAAAGACTAAGCTCTGGGACACCTGCCATCTCTTGAACCCCTAGAGAATGCCGCTGTTGGTACAGATGTGGCTTCATCCCAAACTTGCAACAGATCCTGACTCCACCATTGTGTACCTCAATGACTGCTCGTCTCAATTTTCACTATAAAGGGAACAGAATTACTCATGCCACATCCTAAGCCTACTACTCAGATTAAATGAAAATAGAGACTAGCTGCCCCTCTCCCACCCCCCAGTGATAGTTAACACTGTCCACTTGACAAGATTGAGAATCACCTAGGAGACAAACATCTGGGAATGTCTGAGAGGGGGTTTTTAGATTGGGTTAATTGAGGTAGGGTAGCATCACTCCATGGGATGGGGTCCCAGACTGGATAAAAGGGAGAAAGTAGTCTGAGCACCAGCATCCATCACTCCAAGTCCCTAACCATGCCTTCCCCACCATGATGGACTGTATTCAGAACTGTAAGCTAAAACAAACCCTCCCTGCCTCCCTCCCTTCCTCCCTTCCTCCCTTCTTCCCTTCCTCCCTCCCTCCCTTCCTTGCTTCCTTCTTTCTGATGCTTGTGCCAGGTATTTGGTCACAGCAATGAGAGAAATAACTAATACATCCCCCATCTTATAGAATGCATTTTCCAGATCCCTAGTGGATGTCTGAAACTGTGCACAGAACCAAACCCTATACATGGCATGTTGCTTTTCATTGTACAGACATATGATAAAATTTA
>NW_008337291.1:979312-1003374 GCF_000622305.1 Nannospalax galili
TCCAGATCCCTAGTGGATGTCTGAAACTGTGCACAGAACCAAACCCTATACATGGCATGTTGCTTTTCATTGTACAGACATATGATAAAATTTAATTAGACACAATGGGAGATTAAGAATTAAAAGTAACATATAACATTAGAACAGTCTACTGTAATAAAAATAAGAATATGGTTTCTTTACCTTGCAAAATATTATATTGTACTGTATTGATATTTTCCACTTGGTAATTTTGGATCTTAACTACCATGTACATACATGCTTGTAAATGTGCATGTGCAAACATGTGCACCTGCATACCTGTTTGTATTTACCCATCTCCATCTTCTTTTTTTTGAGACAGGGTCTCCCTGTAGCCCCAGCTAACCTGAAACTTGCTATGTAGACCAGGCTGGCCTCAAACTCACAGAGATCTATCTGCCTACCTCTGTCTCCTGAGTGCTGGGATTTAAGGTGTGCACTACCAGACCCGGCCTACCCATCTCCTCTTAGTCACTCCCTGCCCCCCTTCCAGCTGATCAGATGCTTTGCCCCCAAAGCCTAGGCCCCAAGGCACCAGGACTGTGGGTAACTAAATCCTCAGAAAGGGAAACTGTGAATGAGGGAGAACAGTGTACTGTGTGTTGTTTTAGTGCATGTTAGCACAGACCATGCTCAAGTTACGATAGTATTGTCATTTCTGTCTCATATAAAGACTGAATGAGACAATAACTCAAATGCTAAATTCCTATGGCAAAGTCTGATGAGTGATATATAATATGTATAATTAATTACAATTTATACTATAATACAGCATAGTGTGTTAAACAGTACTGATGAACAGCACAAGTCTGCACTTCCTAAGCTCTGTATCAGGCCCTGTTCTTAGCACTTCTTGTGAACTGGCTCCTGCAATTCTCACATTAGTCCTGTGAAGATAATCCTATTATCCTTACTCCACTGAGGGGAAACTAAGGCACAGAGAGTCTGAGTAACAAATGGTTAAATCCTAGAATCATAAACTCATGGTGCTGGAAGTTGAATCCAGATGGCTGGGCTGGGAAGATGACTGAATTTGCAAAGCGCTTGGTTCATAAGCATGAGGACCTGAGTCCTCAGAATCTATGTAAAAAAGCTGGGCACAGTGATCAGTGCTTGTAATCCAAGCACTGGAGAGACATACATAGGTGGATCCCTGCGGCTCAGTGGATAGCTAGCCTAGTCTACTTGGTGAGCACCAGGCCAGTGAGAGATGCAGTTTCAAAAAGTGTGGACAGCACCTGCAGAATGGTATCTGAGGTGTCCTCTGGCTTCTACATGTATGCACACACATGTGTATATGCACTTGCATATACATGCATACTAGCATATACGTGTACATGCATGCTTGTAAATGTGCATGTGCAAACACGCATGTGTATTCATTCATCTCTTCTTGACCATTCCCTGCCCCCAGCTCAGGTGATCAGATGCTCTGCCCCAAAGCCGAGGCCTCAGGGCTCTAGTCTCCTTGAACCACCAACTTCCTCTGAAACCCTACTGGGCTGACAATCTATGTTTAAATTTTTTTACTGTTTCTATTTTCAGCTGCTACAGTTCTTAGTTCCATTGTGGGAAGATCCCTTGATCAATCTAAAACACCTTGCTTTGCCCTATAAAGGGAACCCCCTATTTCTGGACTTTGGGCAAGAAGTTCAGATTCCCCAACTATGGGAGTTCTGGTTTTGTCTATTTCTGACTCAGTGTTGCTTTTGAAGCCCAAGGAATTCAAACATCATAAAAGACCTCAGCAACACTTGTGCCTGTCACCTCTAGGAGCACACACCTGGGTTTCACATAAGGTTTCATTTGAAAAAGGGCCCAGTTTTAAAACCACTAAAGACTTCTAACATGGTCAGAGTTTCTGTGTGTATACAATTAAAGGAATGCTTAGAAAATATAGCTTTGATTCTTGCATTTTGTGTATGTGTGTATTCATGTGTGTAGGTGCATGTGTGTGCACATGCATGTATGCATGTGGAAGCCAAAGACAACTTCAGATGTTATTCCTTAGGCTCTGTCCACATTGATTATGAGATAGTTTCTCACCAGCCTGGAGTTCACCAAGTATGCTAGGCTAGCTGGCCAGTGAGCCCCAGTAATCTGCCTGTCTTCGCCTCCCCAGCACTGGGATTACAAGTGTGTACAAGCCAATGCTTGGCTTTTTATGTGGGTTTTGGGAATCAAACTCAGGTCCTAACTCTGGCAAGGCAAGTACTTCACCAAAGGAGCTTTGTCTCCAGCACCTCTTAGGCAGGAGAGACACTTGTCTGTCTTTCACCCTTACTGAGTCCTCATGTGCTTAGAACCTGCTCACGGTAGAGTTCAGTGGTCATGGAGGGCTCCATCTTGACTACTCAGTCTCTTATTCTAAATGTCATATGACTTTTCATTGTCACAATGAGTATGCCCTCGACAAAGACTCCCTTGGGTGACCATGATAGTGCTACATTTAGAATGACAGCAAACCATTGTGGAGTCCACAGCAAGCAAATAACTAGAGAAACACATTGAGTGAGAGCCCTCTGGGAAGCAGGAAGCAGGACACAGCAAAGACAAGGTAGACTTCTGTGGGACCTTACCTGTTTTTCGATGAAAGCATTGATTCTCTGTAGCATCCCTTCACATGTGAACTCATATGGCATGTACGGCTCAATCTGCAGAAACAACATGGCACCATGAGAGGGGACACAAGACACGTGGCACTTACCAGTTCTCCATCACTCACACTGGTACCCACACCTAAGGGAGCCTTGGCAGGAGTTAGAACTACAGACCTAGAACTGGACAATCAGGGATCAAGTTTCACTGTGTTCTTCCTTAGACCTTCACTGTGTTCTTCCTTAGACCTGGAACAAACAATTCACCTTCCCTAAGTCTCAGATACTTGATGAAGAAGAGAGTGGTAAGAAAAGTCCACCTCTGTTGAGTTGTAGTGAAGACTAAATGGGGGAAAAGTACTAGTGTCAAGTTCATAGTAGACCTTCAACAAATGGTGGAGATTATCACTTATTAGCAGGTAAGCTATGTGGGGTAAAGACTGTGGCCATGGATCACCTGTATCCTAGGGCCAGGCATAGTATATAACATACAGAGCTTTAGTGAACATCTGTTGAATTAACACATGGTCACTGCTCTGAGAAAGGCATGGGAGAAGGGGCTTAGGCACTGGTCTACAGTAATAGGTGAGGTAAGAGTGCACCCAAAGAACTCATGGTATAAAAAAGGTGATAAAGTGGCACAAGAAGCTCAGCTAGAGGCCCTGGGAGGGCAGAACATCAAAGCAAACTTCTGTTCATGCTGGGCTTTTAAGGCCACAACTTGGGAGGGCCAAGAATTTTGAGACAGGTACTTACGTAGCCTAGGCTGGTGACCTTGCTCTGTAGCTGTGCTGGCTGGTTTTAGCTGTCCAATTCAACATACCCTAGAATCACCTAAGATATTCAACAGAGGAATCATCTAGATTGGGTTGGCCTGTGGACCATGTCTATGGGGGGATTGGCTTGATTGTTAATTGAGGTGAGAAGATTCATCTTGAATGTGGGTGGGACCATTTCATGGGCTGGGCCCTGAACTACATATGAGTAAAGAAAGCTAGCTGAGCATAAGGAAAGGAACAAGCAGGCAGGTTGGGTGCTTTCATTTCTCTTTAGTGCAGATATGATGTGACTAGCCATGGCAAATTCCTGCCAGTTTGACTTGCTCTAATAATGACTATAACCTGGAATTGTAAGCCAAATACACCCCTTACTCCCCTAAGTTGATTCTGGTTAGGGTATTTTTATCACAGCAATGGCAATAAAATTAGAACAGTAACTGAGGGTGACCTCTGATGCTCCTTCTTGCACCTCCAAGAGTGCTGGGATTATAGCTGTGTACCATCACATCTGGTTTATGCAGTCCTGGAGACAGAATCCAGGGCTTTGTGCATGCTAGGCTAATGTTCTACCAACTGAGCTATATCCTTGGCCTGGAATGTGAGATTTGACATGAAAAACAGAGGAAGCTGGAGCTTGAGACTGTGGGTGCTGGTGAGATGAGACAGGAAAGAGACTCACAGTTCCATAAAAACCTTGTGATTTCTAGACTACAGGGGTGCCTGGAAACCTTAGTAGGTGCTTCCTGGGGTGAAGGAGTCACTGAGACTCCTGAAGGAAGGGAAGGAAAGGCAGAACTGAATTGAGGTGATGCTCTGCGGCCAGTGTCCTCGGGTATACCAATGGGAAATGGAAATTGAATCTGAGAGTAAGTCATCAGTGGTTCATTGGTTGCAGCTTCATGGAACCAATAGTACTGTTGGTGACAGGAGAGAGAGCCACCTTCACCAGTTCTCCCCTGAGCCTGCATTTACCTATCTCCCTCATAGCACACTTATATCAACAGGTTATAAACAAGGAGCAAAAGTGCTCTGAGAGGAGAAATACAGGCCAGGGTATGCCTCAGAGTGTCTATAGCAGTGCTGGAATAACTGAACTCCTACACACAGTAAACTTCCATGGGGTGTCCAGCTTCATTTATGTTTTTGGGGTACACACCCAGATAACTGAACTCATATGGATGGGAAACTTCTCTTGGGGTGGCCAGCCTCATCTGTGCTTGTGGAGGTAGATGCCCCTTATCCCCCAGAGTGGCACAGAGAATGCTCTGTGCACACACACAAAAAAAGATACTTAAATGCTCAGAACTGATCAGAAGAATCCAGAAAGGTCACTTTACCAAACAAACACTACAAAAACTACTTTACAAGGCTGGGGAGATGGCTCTATTAATAAAGTGCAGTCCTGTATTATGTAAGAAAGCAGGTTGAGCATGGGCCAGGGGAACAGGGCAGTGTAAGCAGCATTCCTCCTGCCCTGAGTTCCTAACCTGACCTCCCTCAAAGATGAACTGTGATCTGGGAGATGTAAGATAAAACAAACCCTTTCCTCTCTAAGTTGGTTTTGGTCAGACTTTTTATCACAGCAATAGAAAGTAAATAAGACACCTAATCATATCTATGAGCATTAGGTTCAGTGAGAGACCCTGCCTCAAGAAAAACAGTAAGGTGGAAAACTATAGAAAAAGACACCTAACATCAACTGTTGGCCTCCACACGCATATGCATATATATACACCCCCCATGAACGCATATGTACAACACACACCCACACACCCCACCCCCTCCCCACATACACAGAAAGAAAGAATGAAAAAACATCTACTTTACAGCATTTACCCCAGGGTTAAGGTAAAATAAACAGCCCATTTTTGCAGATATCTACAAATGACATAATTAGATCATGTGCACAAGAATGAATTAACCCCTCCACCCACGCCTGGGACTCAAGAGGTCTGTCACAAGGGTCTGTAAAATCCCAACCCACATCTGGCTGCCAGCTGTTTTGCATTTCACAGAGCCTCCTTGAAATACTCAGGTCAGACCCCACAGCTTGATGGTGTTCTGTGTCCAGCTAATATGGACAAGCTACATGTACCAAGAGCAAGGTCCTGCAATGCTCTGCACACATTACAGGTCACAGTGAGAATGTGGAGAGGCAGAAGAAAAGAAGCAACCTTCTGGTTCAAGATGGCTTTCACTGCGTCCTCTACTTCCTCACGATTGCTGAGATCCACAGTCCAGACATGCGGGCGGCCGATGAACACTTCGGCATACGGGTGCTGGGATGTCAGCTGGAAGACAGAAGACAAGTCCCACCCCAGTCAGTTTCACACATTCAGGATCTGTTCTGAAAACTTCTGTACTAGACGATGTTGCGCTTTTTACAGCACACAGTTAAACCTCAATGAGAAATGATACATTCTTGTCCTTTCCCTTAGTAATCAAATGTCCTAAGGATACACAGGGAGATAATAGTAAAAAAAAGGTAGAGATGGCTCCAAAGTTTGAATCCCACTTGGAAATAAAAGAAGGTCATAACAAGGAGACAAGGAGGCCATGACAGGTGTTTTTTTGCTTTTGTTTGGTTAGGTGGTGCTGGGGACTGAACTTAGGATCTTGTGCTCAGTAAGCAGGTACTGCATCACTGAGCTGTACTCCTAGCCTTTTGTGGTAGTTAATATATTGATTGTTGAACTGACAGGATCTAGATTCACCTAGGAGACAAACCTCTAAGCACCTCTGTGAGGGAGTTTCTAGATTTCATTAATTAAGGTGAGAAGACCCACCTAAATACGGGTGGCACTATTCCATGGGCTGGGGTCCTGGACTGAGAAGAAGAGAAAGTGAGCTGAGCACCAGCATTCCACACTCTGCTTTCTGGCTGTGGATGCAATGTGACCAGTTGCCTCACACTCTTACCACCGTGAAGTCCCTGTCATGGACTGCATCTTTAAACTGTGAGCCAAGGTAAACCTTCCATTCCCTAACTTGCTTTTGTCAAGTATTTTGTCACAACAATGGAAAAAGTAGCTACAGTCCACGATGGAAAGAGCACTGGCTTTGGAGTCTACTGACCAGACCTGGAATCCAAGCTCTGCCAGGGGCTTAGATATATGACTCTACAACAAGTGACATAAGCTCCCTGTGCCTTGGTTTCCTAATCTGAAGGGTGGGGATAATAACTCTCAAGCAGGTGCTGTAGAGAATGAACAAGATCATGTTGAGGCAGGCCTTACGAGGTCCATGATTGGCTACTGCCACCCGTGTTCATCCATGACTGGGAAGTCACAATAATGATCAAGGCTGTAAGCCAGACATGATGGTATATGCCTGTAATTTCTATACATGGCAGCCAGAGATAGCAACATCACAAATTTGAGGACAGGTTGGGACTACAGTGAAAACCTATCTCAGAAGAAAAGAGAAGAGTAACAGCACACACAAGGCGACAGCAGGAGAGACAGTGCCATCCGAAGAACCCAGAATTTTCCAAATGGATTCAGGAATAACCATAGCAACAGGAGAAAAATTTTATTTAATGTCCTTATTTATGTGTATGGGTATGCACACATGTGTGCAGGTGGCCACCAAAGCCAGAAGAGGGTATTGAATACCCTGGAGCTGGAGTTACAGGTGGTTATGATGGGAACCAAACCTGTGTCCTCTGCAAGAACAGCAAGTGCCCTTGACTGCTGAGCTCTCTCTCTAGCCCCAGAACATGAAATTTATAAAGACAGCTCGGAATAAGAAAAGGAGTGAGTTTCCCACTTAAAGGAGATTTTATTTTAAGATTAAAGATGTGGCCATGGCAGATGAGATGGCTCAGCAGGTAAGGGTGCTGATGAGCACTGATGGCTCAGGAGCAAGCCTGATGGCCTGAGCTCGATCCCTGGGACTTACATGGTGGAAGGAAAGAGCTGATTCACTAAAGCTGTCCTCTGACCTCCACATGCATGCCATGACACATGCACACCCCTCACACAAAATAAAATGGATAAATGTGATAAAAACAATAAAAGTGAGGCTAAAGGGGGCTGGGAGGTGGCTCAGTTGATTGTGTTCCTGCCTAGCACGCACAGAGCCCTAGGTTCCATGCCAGAACTGCATAAAACCAAAATGTGGTAGTGCACGCCTGAATCCCAGCACTCCCAGCAGGAGGATCAGGAATTTAAGCTTATCTTCACCTACACAGTAAGTCTGATGCTAGCCTGGGCTTCACGAGACTCTGTCTCAAAAAAAAAAAAAAAAAGTTAAAGAAACCAAATATGCAGCTTGACGATTCTGATTTCATCAGAAGTTCATTCTTCAAGTCAGCTAAACTTGTTAATCATGTCTCCCACGCCTCTTCTTGAAGTAGTCTAACAGGAGCCTTCTACACAACTGGGGAAACATTTCAGGTGGGGGACCAGAGATGCCTGGTAAGGACATCAGGACAGTCATGCACGGGAAGACTTGTCCATTCCCCAAGAAACTTTTATTCCTTTGGTGTTGGGAATTGAACATAGGGTCCTGTGTGTGTTAGCATGTTCTTTACTACTGAGCTATGTTACCAGCCCAAACAGTTTTCAGATGTTTTACTGGGCTTTCATGTGGATTTATCAAATAGAAGTCCTTGATACAGTTTGAATATATATTGGATTTTCCAAGCACAATTACACATACAGCATATACATTGAAAAAGTTTGTACTCTTTTTTTTTTCTTTTTTGAGATAGTATTTCATTGAGACCAGGCTGGCCTGGAACTCATTTTTTGGATAAGGATGACTTTGAATTTATGATCCTCTTGCCTCTACTGCCTAAGTGCTGGTATGACAGGTGTGTAGTACCGTGTTGAGTTTATGCAGTGCTGGAGATAGAAGCCAGGGCTCAGGCATACAGGCAGGTGGGCACACTACCAACTGAGCCACATCCCTATGCCTTGTATTGTTTTATTTGGGACTTCATCCATGAGCAGTCACCATTACAGATATACATCACAGCAAAACCAATGCCACTGTGGCTATTCTCCTCCAGTAAAATATGCCCACATGGGTAGATACCACATTAGTAACAGTATGCATATGTGTGTGATATGTATACATACTGGTGGTCAGCTCCCTTTTCATATGTCGACTATCAGAAAACAGGTGACAGTGTTCAGCCGAATGCTTTCTTTTTAAACATGAGCATTCACTGGAAGGAGGAATGAAACATCCCATCTTCTACTACAGTTCTTGATATGTAATACTGAATCAAATATGTATTACTTTGTTAGAAATTGTTTTCCATTTATTTCTTTGTTATACAGTGGAATTAGAGATTTTAAAAAATGATCTATATAGGCAGGTTCTATTACAAAATATTTTGATTCAATATGAATCAATAAAGTCCCACATTGGGCTAGGTATTGGCACACATATTATTTATCAAGTTTCTTATATATCAGGAGGATTCTAAGGTTCTTGGGCATTTATGAGTTCTAAGACCACACAGCTAGAAAACAGCAGAGCCAAGTTCAAGTCAAAAAAGTAATATCTTTGTGTGTATGTGTGTTTGTACATCTGTGTTTGTGTATGCATGTATGCACATATGTAGAGGCCAGAGTTGTGTTGTTCCTCAGGACCCTGTCCACCATTTTTATTGAGACAGGGTCTCTCACTGGCTCTAAACTCACCAATCAGCCTAGAGTAGCTGGTCAGAGAGCCCCGGGAATCTGCCTGTCTCTGGCCCTTATGCCTCTTCCTTTCCCTCCCAGTGTTTGGACTATACGTGCTTTTTACCTGGGTTCTGAGAACTAAACTCAAATCCTCCAAGCACCTGGAACCCAGGGCCTCTCGAATACTTGGCAAGCACTCTACTAACTGACTCACATGCCCAATTCTGTCTTCCCAGTCCCAATTCAATAGCTTGGAGCAGAAAAGAAGAGGATGCTTTAGAGAATGTTGCTGAATTCTTAAGACAAAGATGAACAGAGCCTTTAAGTCACTCTTAAAATTCACCAACATAAAAACTACATCCCAGGGCTGAATTTATGCACACATTAACCCTTTTGTGAAGATGAACAGAGTGTCACATCATTTCCTTTTTGTGGCCTCAAGAAAAAACTAATTAGTCTTTCCATGGGTGAATTAAAGCTGCCATCAGTATCACCATTCAGTAATTTCCATATTAGCTGAGGCTCTCCCTCCCCTCTTTTAAGGCCTCTGCTTATTTACAAGGCTGCTTTAAGCACTTAGAAAACACACAACACTGAGCTGTCATTTGCATTTATTGAGGGTTACTTAATTTTACGAGGTAGCACATGGTGATTCATTAGCCCTCTCTGAATGCTGTGTTCCTCCTTGTTAATTTATTGGGGACTGGATGATCTCAGCCACTTCACTGTGTATTGGGTCAGTAGATTTATTGGAGTATACTCTGATTAAGTAGTCAACACCTTGGTAAATATGACACAGGACTTTAGAATGGCCATTAAACCTCCAAGGAGAATATGAGTTCTCCTTGTAGGAAAAACCCAAAGGTAGAAAGTTTCTAACAGTTAACAAAGTGGGAGAATAACAACCTAGTAATATGTTTCCCAATATATAAAGATAAAAATGTAACTTATATTAAGCAGAATGAACCAATTCTATTACTTCAGGCATTATGGGATTCCCCCATCTCACTGAGTAGACACTATAATTTTAAAAACTGGTCCAATGTAAAAATAAAAACAAAGTTAAACTTGCATTTAGAAATCTCGATTTTTTTTTTCTTCTCTTCAAGGGAAGGCAAAGACTCAGAGTCTATTGATCATCATCAATTTATGTGGGTGAGCTGCTAAGGCATGAAAGATTCATATGGACAGCTTTGAATTATGTGACTTTGGGTAAAAAAATTTCCATCTTCTGAGGTAAGAAATATAACTTCTAAAGTTTGTGTGATGTCAGGTGTTCTCCTCGCTGACTCTCCACTTCATTTTTTGAGACAGGGTCTCTCATTGTACTTGAAGCTTGCTGATTTGGCTAGACTGGCTGGCTAATTGCTCCAAGTATCCTGTCTGCCTCACTAGCACTGGCATTACAGACATGTGCCACCACACTTTTTTTTTTTTTTAAATTGTGTTCTAGGTATGGAACTCAGGATTTCATGCTTGTAAGGTAAGCACTCTACCCAATGAACCACATGTCCAGGCCCCTCTAGAGGTTTTGGACTAAGAAATCTATAGACCTGGTGACAGCTCTTTTAAAAGCATCTTTGGCTAAGGAGATGTGGTGGCTTTGTGGCACTAACAGGTAGCCTTCCTGGCCATGAGATCAACGTCACCATCCCCTTTCAGAGCTTCCAAGTGTTGCTGGGGGGACTGGGCGTTGTATGAAATGTGCTTTCTTGCATGAAGAAAACTCACCTTGGGTAACCACTGTTCATCCATGCTGGTGACTTTTGGGCTAGCAGTCCCCTTTCCTCCTTTCTTTCAAAGCCCACCCTATCCTCTTTCAGTTGAACATTCTCCCCGGGCACAACTCTAAGTTAACTCCCCTTCATTTATCCACTTAACTATCTTTTATTTTTTGAGACAGGGTCTCATGATCCAGGCTGTTCCATAGCTGATGATGACTTCTGATCCTCCTGCCTCTACTTTCTGATTTCATATGGTTCTGGGGATGGAACCCAGAGCCTCTCACATACTTGACAAGCACTCTATTAACTGAGCCACATCCTCAGCCCCACTTGGCCCTCTATACACTACACTGATGATGCAGATGCCTTCTCATGCTTCTACATCAGTCAGGGAGCTCCTAGAAAATGGGATACAGCCCACTAAATCCCTCCAGTATGGCGGCTAGTACCAGACTACATGGGGACAGGCTCAGCCTCAGTCCCCTCCCTAAGTCATCTGGGTGGGGTCACTCAGGGAGCTACTATTGACCAGATTCCACACTCTCTCCTGGAGTCTCACTGAAGGGCTGGCGGAACCAGCCCATGCAGCTGTATCCAGGTCTCTTCTCCCTTTATGCCACACAAAAATGAGCATTCTCCCTGACCTCAGTATAACTGGATTACTACATGATGGAAAACGACAGAGAACAATGGACACATTATCCTGATAACTCCACACTAGCTGATCTGAGCACTGCAGCAACATCATCCCCTGGGCAAAGAGCAGAATATGTTCAAGAGTGTCCAATTTGTGTGCGTGTGTGTGTGTATGCATGTTCATGTACATATGCAGGTACACATGTGTGCACGTGCATGAGGAGGCCAGAAATCAACCTTGGATGTTGTTCCTCAGGTGCTGTTTACCTTGTGTGTGTGTGTGTGTGTGTGTGTGTGTGTGTCTTTTAAGACAGAGTCTCTCATTGGCCTGGAACAAGCTGTAGAAGCTAAGCTGGCCAGCTAGTGAGCCCTGGGGTCCATCTGTCTCTATCGCCCAGTTCTGGGATTACACATGAGTGTGTTCCATGCCTATTTTATTTTTCTTTTTTTAACATGAGTTCAGGGGAACAAACTCAGGTCTTCATGCTGTGCGTCAAGCACTTTGCCTACTGAGCTATAGAGAAAATATTCCCAAATTTTATATGATAAAGGGTTAACTCCCTAAATATCAAAGGGGCCTCTACCACTCAATAGCACAAAACTTCAATAAATCCAATTTAAAAATAGGCAAAGAATCTGAATAGATATTTCATTAAAGACTTCCAAAAAGCAAACACATAGAAGAGGTGGAGAAATGATATCCGAGGAGCAGTCTGCCGCATGCGGGGGAAGGGGGGATGCATTTAATCTACTCTTTGGTGGACAAGTTCAGGAAAATGACCTGAGGGTTTGAAAAAACAAATGCTGTAGAAATAGTTGCTGCTGTCACAGGAGGGCTGTCCATCACAGTAATCCCCCAGCTGAAGGCCCTGAAGGATCCTGCTTTAACTTTCCTGTGCATGAGCAGCCAGGAGAGCTACTAACTGCTCAGAAACAACAAGAAAATCAATCTCACGGTTTCTTGCACACACCTGTTTCTGCCGAGAAACAGCAGTAGCCCCCACTTCCCTGCTGCACTGATCACCCACACTAAGCTGTAAATGACTTCTGCTTATTGTCCCACATGAAACCCAGCCATGCTCAATGGTGATTCATCACCTACTGCGGATTTCCAGAGCATCTCTGAAGGGAAGTAGAACGAGGCTTCTGTGAATGGCTCCAGCAATGAGTGGACGGCTTCACAGGATGGGGCCTGCTGATATGGGCTAAAAACTCAGGCACTTTCCCTTCACCATCCATGGTGTATCTTTCTCTTTTTCTTGGGTTGATGGCGTGTGTGTGTGTGTGTTGTGTGTGTGTGTGTGTGTACTTGTGTGCACAGAGGCCAGAAAGTCAATGTCAGGTGTTACTCCTTAGGTGCTGTCATGGAACTAACTAAGGAGACTAGGCTGGCCAGCCAGTGAGCCTCAGGTTATCTACTCTGCCTCCTCAGTGCTGAGATTATAAGTGTGTACTGTATGCCCAGCTTTTTGACAGAGTTCTGGGGACTGAATTCAGGTCCTCATGCTTGCATGGCAAACACGTTATTGATTGAGCTGTCTCTCCAGCTCTGAGCCGAGATTCTTTGGCAACAATCACTGACCACATTTTTTTCTTCACTACCTGTAATGGAGAGGTGAGTCTCTACAAGTGTTACTCAGTTGCCTCCTCATTCCCTAATTAGAAGACTAGAACATCCAGGCTCACCTAAAATGGAACAGGGGTAAGGGCTGGAGAGTTGGCTCAGAGGAAAAAGCATTTGCTATGCAAGCATGAGGACCTGAGTTCAAATCCCCAGCATACACTGAAGAAAGAATCAGTGTGGGCATGACAGCTCACCTTTAATCTCAGAGCCTGGGGATCTCAGGGCAAGCCAGCTAGTGAGAGCAGTCAAATCAATGAGCTCTGGATTCAGCAAGAGACCTTGCCTTAGTAAATAAAGTGAAGATTGATGGAGAAAGACGTCTGATGTCAACCTCTGGCCTCTACACATGCATGTATGCATGTGCACACAAAACACACATATGTGCCTCCCCACAAAGCAAAACTAAAAAGAAACTAGAATGATCTTGATACTCACCTCTCTCAGTGTTGGCTTGCCAATGAAAAAGTCTGTGTTTTTGCTGCTTTTGGGAGGACTGAACTTGGGGTTCAGGAAAGCACATCCATTTGCAATGGCTTCTAGGGGAGCTGGGCCCTCGTAAGGGAATCCAAGCCCAACAAACAGCTGTAAGACAGGAAAATACATCATATTAACGCCTCAGTCAGGACCGGCCTCCTAGCTCACAGGGGACCGTCCCTGTGGACTCCTATAACACTCTGTAACGGTCCCAAACCTGGAGGGTGGGTGGCTTGTGGCAAAGGGAAGGGGTTTACATGAGGATCTGCAGAACAACAGGGAGCCTGTGCAAGTCCCCATGAAGTGGCTTGCCATGCTGTTTTCCTTTTCTGCTATGAAAGTTAAGAAGCTCCAGGGGTGGTAAGGGGGTAAGGAGGTCAGAGTATAAAATGAAAAACAACAACAAAACCCAAGACCTAACAATCATCTTTCTGTCACTCTGTAAGAGACACGACTGGAAAAACACTTGCTTAACTAAACAGAAGGTTTCTTCACCCAAGCAGGGGAACAATGGGCCCTTTCAGGGACACCGGAGCCCAGGGACAGAAAGGTCATTTGGTGGTCTGATTACAGTTCAAATGGAGCTGCTTTGGAACTTGGGTAGGTCAGTAAACACAGGTTTTCCAAATAGGGTTTTCACTGGGGATGCCACTGGCTGGTGGGGGTTTTATTTTTTTTGTACATGGAAGCAGAGGTTGCAGTGTTGCAAAGTCTGCAACTCCCCCAGCGTCCTTCCCCAGCAAGCGAGCCATGAGTTCCTGCATATGGACTGTAGATGGTAGCAGAGACACGCTGAAGGTCCTTGGTGCACTCAACAGCAGGGAGCCCCGGGGACAAAGGGGATGTGCCACCATGGCTCAGTGAGTTCAAAAATACAACAGTCTCTGTGTATGCCAGGTGTGGGCATACTGTGCACTGCTGCAACCAGGCAAGGTCTAGGTCTGGCACTCTCTGCCTACATGCAGGACCCAAGTCTAAAATGGCTCCACTTGACACATCAAGTGACAAAGGATGTGTTTGAGTTTGGGTGTGGGGGGGAGGGGGAGCAGGCAAGGGTGGGGTGTGTGTGTTCCTTGTGTTTTCATGTTTAGGAACACTCAGACAGTCTCACCCCAGTGATTCCCTCCACTCCCAAGAAATGCAGGCAGGGATGGAAATAGTCTAATGATTAGACACTTGTGCCTCTTCCTTTGGCTAGGGACTATTGAAACAATGCACCCCAAGAAATTGGAGTTTTCTCAGGAACCTCAAGCTGGGGGAAGGGAAAGGCTGAAGCCTGGTACCAGCCAGACAAAGAACTTGTCTCTCAATTAGAGATTTCACACAGTACTTGTCAGACCACATTGCAGGAGAGACTGGGGTCTTGACAACTAAATGATGGGCAGGACCACATCTTGACCAGGACTGCTTAGCTATGCCCCTTGCCCTCTGTTTAAACCTAAATCTTATGTCAGGACCCCAAAGACGGATTTGGGAGGTCACTGGAAAGAAGACCTTTTTGTTCTTCTTCCCAATATGGCCACGCTGAATAAATCTCCTTTTTCTTCTTTTCATGATTACTTGCTTCTTTAACAGGCCCATAGAGGATAGCTAGCCCAAGGCAGCTTGTTAGGGTGGCCCAGGGCCCAGGCTCTGACCCGAACAAGTCTGGTAAGGGTTGGGAACGCAGGATAGCATAAGGCATCTATTTCTTTTTGACTCTGAGGAAAAAAAGTTAGCAGATACAGAGAGTCTCTGCAGATTTAACAAGAGCTGTTGGAGCCCATGATATTTCTTGACTGCTAGAAATCAGGGTCTGCCATGAAGTATCATTACCCCCCTCAACTCTAAATTGTCAAAAACAATTTGGGAGGAAGTGGAAGGAGCACAATGCTTGTCCACTTAAATAGAAAATCTTGGGGAAAATTAATTATCTCCTTTAGATCAGCCAATCTGAGCCTATTAATTAAAATGATTTGAGGCTGTTGCTTGATGAACTTGAATGTGACCTAGGTTTAATTATATCTGAATAACAATTTGGATCAACTCTATGCTCTACTGGCACCGGACTATCTCTATACATATAAACACTTTGGGGGCTGGGGGGTGGCTCAGTGGTCAAGTACTTGCTGCACAAGTGTGTAGATCTGAGTTCAGATCCCAAACCCCACACAAAACTGGATGCTGCAGCACACATCTGTAATCCCATCTCTCCTGTGGAGAGATGGAAGGTAGAGACAGGAGAATCCCTAGAAGTTCAAGGGCTAGCTAGTCTGGTGTATGCGGCAGTGAACAATAAGGGACTCTGTCTCAAACAAGGTAAGGTAAGGATGGATACCTGGGGTTGTCCTCTGACCTTCTCTGACTATGTCACAAGTGCACCTTCACACACACACACACACACACACACACACACACACACATCATATATATATACATATACAAAGATCAAATAATAGACACTTTGTTCTAACTCTCCCAAGCCCCACTATCTTCCAAGGACACTTGTGCAAACACCACACAATTTCTTGGCAATGAATTTTCTTGTCAAACTAATTAAGATAGCAGGAAATACATGGCTTGAAAACATCAGAATAACAGTTTTCTGTTAGCTGTCAATAAGTGATTTTTCCCTTGCCTCCTATGACACCACAACGGATCACATGTATGGAGGTTAAATAGCATACTGAGGGTTGAATGACAGCAGGAGAGGCAGAGAAAATTCACCATCTCCAACAGGAAGCTTCTGCCTACCTATGGTTTTGCCACACAGGGTACTCAACTATGCCAACTTGTTTTTCCCCTAACCCTTCACTGCTCTATCATGGTGCCTACTTATAGGTTTCTTTAGCATGGAAGCAAGAGGCCAAGGCAGAAACACATTCAGTGGTTGGGAAGATGATTCAGTCAGTAAGAATGCTCTGTTGTGTAAGTATGAGGACCTGAGTTTGAATTCCCAGCACCTACATTAAAAGCTAAGTGTGGTCACATGCTCCTGTAAGCCCAGCACTGTGGTGGGTGGAGGGAGCCAGCGTAGCTCCAGATTCATTCAGCCCAAGACCCTGTCTCAAGGGAATAAGGTAGAGTGTAAAAGAGTAGGGCATACAACGTCCTCCTCTGGCCTCCACACGTGTAGGGGTATAGGGGTGTATACATCTGTGCACAAACACCCCATACACGCTCACTGTCCTAGTTAGATTTAACTGTCACCTGATTAAGGAGTATTAATTGAAGAATTTCTCTCAGATCAGATTGGCCTGTGGGCATGTCTGTGGGGGACTATCTTGATTATTGATTAACATAAGAAGGCCAGCCCACTGTGGGTGGTGCCATTCCCTGGGCAGGTGGTCCTGATTTGAATAAGAAAGCTAAGCATGAGCCTACAAGCACAGCCAGCAAGCAGTGTTCCCCCATGGTTCCTGCTTCAGGTTCCTGCCTTCAATGACTATAACCAGTAAGCTGAAACAAACTCTTTCCTCCCCTAAGCTGCTTTTTGGTTTCATTACAGCAAGAGAGATGAAACTAGAGCATAAGTCACACACACACACACACACACACACACACACACACACAACGGAATGTTAGGACCAGGCGTGGTGGTGCACACTTTTAATCCCAGCACTTGGGAGGCAGAGGCAGAGGCAGGCAGATCTCTGAGAGTTCAAGGCCAGCCTGGTCTACATAGTGAGTTCCAGGACAGCTGGGGCTACAGGGAGACCCTGTCTCAAAAAGGGGGGGGTGGCGATGTATTCAAGTGCTAAGGTTGGTTAACTCTTAAGGAGAAAAACTGGCCATACTGCACACTGTGTGTCTGAGTTCTGCCTTCAGAGCCCATAGTCTAACATGGGTATTCAAGGTGGCAGACCACATTATAGCCACAATTGAAGCTCCACCAATGACTGTTTCTAAACAGAAGGAGCACATACTCCAAAATTAAAATTTTGACCCAATGATACATGGGAAGTTCAGATAAAGCCCTATGTATTTTATTCAATGGCAAGGATTGGAATACCCCAACAGTTACTGAATTCTTTTTTTTTTTTCTGTTTTGAAAAGAGAAAGGATTGTTTTAATCACAGAGTTAACAAAGATTCCTTTAACCAGGAACACAGGTATCCTTGTGAGTACAGTCCGTGTTTGACCAGTTTCACTCACTTCTATTACATGTATATGCATGTGTGTATGGGTATGTGCACGTGTGTGTGTGTGTAGGCCAGAGGTCAACCTTGTGTGTCTTTCTTAGTCATTTTCCACCTTAATTTCTGACACGGGGACTCTCATTTTTACCTGGAGCTAACCAATTTGGCTAGGCTGGGTGGTCAGCGAGTCCTGGGAATCCACCTGTCTTCACCTCCACAGCATTGGGATAATAAGCGTCACCATGCCCAGTTTTTTAGATGAATTTTGGGGATCAAACTCAGGTTCTCACGCTTGTGTGGTAAGAACTTTATCAATAGCCATCTTCTTAGCTTCAGTCTCATTTATCTGTCTGTCTGTCTATCATCTAGCTCTGTGTGTATGGTGGGGATTGAACCCACAGACTCATACATACTAGGCAAGTGCTATCTCACTGGGCAAGTGGCTATATCACAGAGCTGTACTCCAGTGTTGTTCCAGTCACTTTTGATGAGGAACACCAAGAATAATTAAATACCGAGCCCACATAAACTCAGCATGTATTTTTCTGATCATTGTTAATTGGCCAGTAGGGGAGACTCAGGAGAGAGTTTGAGCAATGAATTAATCTCAGCTTACCCAATAAATTGATTGCTGGTCAACGTGGCAGAGAAAATGAGATGATTAACAGTATATGTTGTACAGTCAGGAAGCCCAAGGTTCAACTTCCCATGCCACCGTTTCCTAGTTCAGTAAAAGTAGTAGTTGCCTCTGTGTCTGGGCATTCCAAGGCTCATTTATAATCTCTTCTATCTAGTGCTAGAACCTTACCTAAGGCAATACAAACACTCTGTCTTCTCAGGTATAAAGTAGAGCAAATACCAGATGCTTTATTTCATGGAGTTGTTGTGAGGATTGAATGAGATATTATGTTGAAACCACAGTAACAGAGATGAAGAATTAAGCAAAAGTAAAACCATACCACCCTAGTGAGTCCTGATTTGCAGGTTTCAACTGCTCTCCTGGGGTCTGGTAGAGCAAGTGGCTTGTCTGTGGTCCTCAGAGAAATCATTCAGTTATTGAAATTTATAGTTCTATTAGAAGAGGATTATAGATTTACAACAGGTTCCTAGCACTTTTACTCCCAATGTTCATGTTATACCAACATCCTCCTGCCTTCTGAATCCTGGGCCCCCAAGGGCATCCTGAAATGAAAATTCTACTGAGCAGAGGGTTCTCTGGACCTGAAAGAATTTCAAAGATAGCTTATAAGCTAGAGATATATGTCAGTGGCAGCATGCTTGCCCCAGAATGCATAAAGCACTGAGTTTAATTCCCAAATAAGGCAAACATCTCAAAGACAGTTTATAACCATGAGCCATTAATATTAATATATTAATATATACTTGTCAGATAAACATGAGCTATGTAATCCATCATGGGCTTCCTCATGGGATACCTATTTTTAATTAATTTTTTATTTATGTATATGTGTGTGTCTGCTTGTCTGTATGAGTGCATATGCCTGCAGTGCCCTCAGAGGCCAGAAGAGGGAGTTGGAATCCTGGAACTGTGGCTGTGAGCTGTCTGATATGGGTACTGGGAACTGAACATGGACTCTTTGAAATAGTAGTACACTCTGTTAACTGCTGAGACATCTCTCCAGCCCTGGTACTCATTTCTTTAAAGGGTGAACATTCTTCTCATGCTAAAAAACTGAGGGGCACTCCTGGCTGTTTGGCCTTCTCTGTCATCATAGCTGGGTCTTAGGGTTTTTTTTTTTTTTGTCCTCTTCTGAATGGAATGGACTTCAGTTTTAGTCTGTCTTCCGTTTTCTGTCATGGTAAATGGATGGTAGGTAAATAAGTGTTCTTTTAAAATCTGCAAGGCTGAGGGAGACATTCACGAAGCCGGGTAAATAGATGAGTGTGAGACAGTAATGACAGACTGTGAAAACCAGTTCTGTTACTTGTTATTTTAAAGGAACTTGAACTTTTGGCAGGATCTCGTGCAAAGAAAAGTTAAAAGAGGCAAATGGCAAAAAATAGTACCACTGTGAAAGGGCCCCGGACATCCTGATGACTAAAATGTCAAGCTAAGAAAGAGAACAATAGGAAGAGAACAGTGAAACTGGGGGACTCCCCACCTACAGAGGGCCACAGGCAGTCACCAGGACAGGTGACCCTGGAAGGAATTAAAGCCTTCATTAAAACAAAGCAGGTCTTGGCCAAAGAGTTAAAGAATTTGTCAAACTATTTTACCCATGAAATCACACATATAACTTAACAGCAGAATGGACCACATATGTTTATGAAGAAGGCAAAGAACAGGCATTTATTCTTTTAACTGGTGGGTAGCCATAAAGTTTTGTTTTTGTGACTTGTATTATAATTGTGTATGTCTCTCTCTCTGTGTGTGTGTGTGTGTGTGTTAGTGTACGTGCGCATCTGTACCATGGCATGTGAGTTGAGGTCAAAGGATAATTTTAAGTGGGAGTCAGTTTTCTCCTGGAACTCAGGTCCTCTGGCTTGTGAAGAAAGTACCTGTTGGGTGATCTTTCTGGCTCCCTGCTGTCCCACATTAAAAAATCCACCCCCCATTTTTGTGCATGTGAGAGCAGGTGCATGCATGCCACAGTGCAAGTGTGGAGGTCAGAGGACAACCTTGGGTGTCAGTCCTTGCCTTCCATCTTGTTTGAGACAGGGTCTCTTATTGTTTACTGCTGTGTATACCAGGTGAGCTGCTTGAGGATCAGTTTTTCTCTTTGCTTCACCATAGGCACTGGGTGTACACTACTACCACATCTGGCTTTATGTGGGTTTTTGAGGATCCAAACTCAGATCCCCATGCTTGTATGGTAAGCACTTTACCCACTAAGCCATCTCCCTAGCCTTCCATGAAGATGGTATGCCAAGGGCCTGGCAGAGTTTTAATTTCCAATTAGTAAGTATCATCAGTTGAAGCCACCTCCATGATTTGACCTCAGTCTGCTGTGAGCATCCCAGAAGTCTAGAATTCACAGTGACAATGACTGTGACCACCTCTTAAAGCTACAATGAGATGCACCTTCTGAAAACCAAGTTGGCTGGGGAGACTGGTTAGTAAAGTAAACTCAGGATTAAACCTGAGTTTAATCCCTAGAACTACATAAAATAAGCCAGGCATGGTGGCACATGCTGTAACCCTAGTGCTGGAGATAAGTGGATCCCTGGGGATTATTGACCATCTAGGCTAGTCTACTTGATGAGCTTAAGACCAGTGTGAGATCCTGTCTCAAAAAAGCAAAGGTGGTCAGTGCCTGAGTAACAAAATCCAAAGTTGACTTCTGGCCTCTGCACATATGCACATATACCACATATATACTCATGTACAATCACAAACTCGAGCACACATACACAAATAATTCTCAGTGGTTGCCAAACCACCTACACCACAGGGCCCGAAATCTGCCCATGTCTGTGACAGACCCCATTCTTATCAAATGTCATTTTCTAACAGCAACTGTAGTTAGACTGGCTTTTAATTCTCTCCTGAATATGTCACTGGCACCTGGGCCACCTGAATCTGACTCTTTATGGCCCAAATGTCAGGTATGTCTACACCCCAGCCACCTCTCGGGTCTTCCATAATACTTTCCTCGCTTCCTGAGTTAGTGGGACTTTGTATTCATCTGAGCCTCCTTAGTGTCCAGCACATACTTATGAAAGGAAGGGGTGTGAGGAGAAGTTTGCCAGGGACTTGGCCCCTTGAGCAGGGTGATTGGGTGGGGAGTTTGGCATCTATGGCTTCTGTGAAAGCTGCTACCCCGTCAAAAGCTGTCCTTCCAGATGGGAAGGGCCTTACCTTTTCAACCTGTAGCTCCTGACTTGCTGCCCAGCATAGAAAAAATCCTTCATGAATAGGGTTGCTTTTTATTTTTACATTTTGTGGTGTTGGGGATGGATCCCAGGTCCTTGCACAAGTCAGGCAAGTGCTCTACCACTAGGCTATATTCTAGCCCTATGAATATGCCTTTTCTTTTTAACTTAAAATATTTACTATTATCACTGTGTGGGCATGATATGTGTGTACGTGTGTGTGCATGCATGTGGAGGTCAAAGGACAACTTTGGGGGGTTGGTTCTCTCCTTCCACCTTTATGCAGGTTTTAGGAATCAAACCCAGGTCACCAGGCTTGTGCAGCAAGCACTTAACCGACTAATCCATCTCGCCAGCCCTCCTTTGAACTTTATAAAAAATAATATTTTATTCATTATTTCTTTTGAGTGTTCACATGATTTTTAAAAATTTTTTTAAATAACTACATGATTAGAAGAAGCATTTCACTACAGCTTTAACGTATTCAGTAACACACTCCAGGGCAAGAGTACATACATCTCTTTCACAAGTGGCTACAAGTTTCTAGGTTCACAGTTGATCACATTTTTTAAAAATACAGAAACAGTGAATGACACTGTAACAACTTCTGTCCAAAACTCATTTACTTTTCTGTAGAAGCCATTCTAGCAAAGCACTGCCCAGTTATTGCTTAAAGTTCTTTGTTTCTTGAGACAGGGTCTCATGCATCTGAGACCACAACCTTGCTTCATATCTGAGGATGACCTTAAACTCCTGATCCTCCTGCCTCCACGTCACAAGTACTGAGATTACAGGCATGCACAGCAGGCTCTGGCCTTTCTCTTTTAGAACCAATACACAGACATTGAAACACAAAATTACACGTAAGGGTTTATTAATTGTAAAGTATGTACACACAAACCTCCAGAAAAACCTTACAGTTAGAATAGTCCTAAGTTAATGGTTTTTGTGGAATAATCATTAAGGGAATTATTTCAACAAATAATAACAGTTAACAATACTTCAGGCATCACATAAAACTCAAGTCCAATTTCATTTGCTTCTGGGGCTGGAACCCAAGGCTTCATGCATGTTAGGTAAGCTCTCTACCAACTGAGCTACACTACCTAAAGTTCTGTTGCCTAAAGTTCTCTTGCATAGTTAAAAGAAAGCAGGAAAGACTTTGATTTTTCAGTGCCTGTGGAAACAAACCCATAAACTCTGGTGAATTTTTATGAATCTGCTGAGAAGTTACCTTGGTTTCCCGGAGGAGGAACTGCAGGTCCCGCCCACTGAGGATGCCGTGGTTTTTCACGTAACTGGGAATGTTCTTCGTGATGGAGCCGTAAACAGTGGCATGCACTTCCATGTATGTGTGTATTATATTCAAGTAGAACTGCTTATCCTAAAGTGGAAACACAAGCAGAAAGTTCATTAGTATGATCTGCCTGGTAGGTCAGAGCCTCTTGTAAGAGCTAGATGTCACAGAGATAGGAATTGTTAATATTGAGATCTCACAAGTGTGGCAAACCAATACTGAGATTTCTTTTAAAAGCAGTCTGGTTCAGAGCTGAAGAGATGGTTCAGTAGATAAAGAGGAAGACCTGAATTTGGATCCCAAAATCCATGTAAATGCTAGACAGGTGTGGCAACCTGCCTGTAATCACTGTGCTTGGGAGGCAGCGACAGGGGATCCCTGGAGCATGCTGGCTTTGCTAGACTAGACCAATCAACTATCTCTGAGTTCAAGCGAAACTCTGTCTCAATATATATGGTGGAGAGCAATCAAGAGAGACACCTGGCATCAAATTCTGGCCTCCACATGCACATTATGTAGACACACACACACACATACACACACACACACACACACACACAATAATTTGTCTCAATTTTGAGGGAAGAAACAGTTGCATTGCCACTGAAAGATTTGTAAGCAGTAGCATGTTATATACAAAAAGTATTATGGCATAACAAAAGCTGATGGCCAACTGTTTGGAAATATTATCCTACTTTGGAAATTATGAGGGACCCAACACATTGCTTTTGGCTCACCCTCTCCATTGAGGAGGAAGTTTAGGGGAATGAAGGCCTGAAGAAGGCAGTCAGTTGGACTAGAGTATTTATCTGGAGTTGTTAAGCCATCCCCAGGGAATACAAACATTTCCCCAGTGCTCGCCAATACTTCTTGTGATGATTAACTCATGTGATTAGAACTGTAGCCCATTTTGTTCTGAAGGTGGGGAAGAGGAGGGTTTCCCACAAGATGCACTGGTGCATTTAGCAGCTGGAGAGCTGAGGGTACCCAGGTGGGCTAAAGTAGAAAGAGAGGTTAAATGGGAACTTTGAGGCACTCTGAAGCAGTCTTGAGTAGTTATACTTTTTATCAACAGCAAAACTAAATCCTGTTCCCACGTCTGTAGTTGCCAAGTTTCCAGGCATGTTTTCTAAATTGAAACCACCTGCATGTAGAAGTAAGATTACTTTCCCTTCTCTTTGCTTGTGTGTGACTAAGTTGTACAAGCCTGATTTTTATATGGCTTGGTTGTTTGGGTGTTTTTTTTTTTTTTTTTTTTTTTTCTTTTTATTTTTTTTTTTTTTTTTTTTGAGACAGGGTCTGCCTGTAGCCCCAGCCTTCAC